>NW_027361818.1:1800000-2207500 GCF_039654945.1 Dendrobates tinctorius | reverse complement strand
ATCACACATCCTCCATCCCATAGTCCAGTGCCCATATACCCATCATACATATCCACCATCCCATAGTCCAGTGCCCATATACCCATCACACATCCTCCATCCCATAGTCCCATGCCCATATACCCATCATACATATCCTCCATCCCATAGTCCCATGCCCATATACCCATCATACATATCCTCCATCCGATAGTCCCGTGCCCATATACATATCCGCCATCCCATATTCCCGTGCCCATACACCCATCATACATATCCTCCATCCCATAGTCCCGTGCCCATATAACCATCATACATATCCTCCATCCCATAGTCCCGTGCCCATATAACCATCATACATATCCTCCATCCCATAGTCCCGTGCCCATATACCCATCACACATCCTCAATCCCATAGTCCCATGCCCATATACTCATCATACATATCCTCCATCCCATAGTCCAGTGCCCATACACTATGTTCCAAATTATTATGCAAATTGTTTTTAGGTGTCCTAGTATTTTTTTTTTTTTTAATGAAACCCATTAATGGTATTGTGTCTCAGGGTTCTTTGGATCACTGAAATCAATCTCCGATACCTGTGATAATTAGTTTGCCATGTGAGCCCAATAAAAGGAAAGCTGGATGTTCCACACTATTAAGCAGGCCACAGTTTTCAAGTAACATGGGAAAGAAAAAGGATCTCTCTGCTGCCGAAAAGCATCAAATAGTGCAATGCCTCGGTCAAGGGATGAAAACATTAGATATTTCCCAAAAACTTAAGTGTGATCACCGTACTGTTAAGAGATTTGTGGTTGATTCTGAGCACAGACGTCTTCGTGCTGATAAAGGCAGAATGAGGAAGGTTTCTGCCAGGCAAGTTCATCGGATTAAGAGAGCAGCTGCTAAAAAGCCATTACAAACCAGCAAACAGATATTTGAAGCTGCTGGTGCCTCTGGAGTCCCTCAAACCTCAAGGTGTAGGATCCTTCAAAGGCTTGCTGTGGTGCATAAATCTACTATTCGGCCACCCCTAAATATTGTTCACAAGCAGAAACGGTTGCAGTGGGCTCAGACATACATGAAGACTAATTTTCAAACAGTCTTGTTTACTGATGAGAGTCGAGCAACCTTGGATGGAGTGAGTAGTGGATGGTTGGTGGATGGCCACCATGTCACAACAAGGCTGCGACGTCAGCAAGGAAGTGGAGGAGTCATGTTTTGAGCCGGAATCATGGGGAAACAGCTGGTAGGGCCCATTAAGGTTCCGGAAGGTGTGAAAATGACCTCTGCAAAGTATATCGAGTTTCTGACAAATTTCTACGGTATAAAAAGCAGAAACGTGCCTTCAGGAGCAAAATCATCTTCATGCATGACACTGCACCATCTCATGCTGCAAAGAATACCTCTGATCATT
Source organism: Dendrobates tinctorius (assembly GCF_039654945.1). Lineage (NCBI taxonomy): Eukaryota > Metazoa > Chordata > Amphibia > Anura > Dendrobatidae > Dendrobates > Dendrobates tinctorius. Next base: position 2,206,103 of record NW_027361818.1, on the reverse strand, counting down.
GACTGCTATAGGCATAAAAGGAGATAAACTCATGGTGTGGCCACCATCTTCCCCTGACCTCAACCCTATAGAGAACCTTTGGATTATCATCAAGCAAAAGATCTATGAGGGTGGGAGGCAGTTCACATCAAGACAGCAGCTCTGGGAGGCTATTCCGACTTCATGCAAAGAAATCCAAGCAGAAACTCTCCAAAAACTCACAATTTCAATGGATGCAAGAATTGTGAAGGTGATATCACAGAAGGGTTCCCATGTTAACATGTAACTTGGCCTATTAGGATGTTTTGGAGTTAAATAGCTTTTTTGTTCAGTGAATGTGACCTCCTAATGCTGCAAATTCCACAAATGAGCATTTTCAGTTCTTTAAAACATATCAAATGTTTAGAAATTCTACTGTGCCTAATAATTTGGAACAGTGCATTTTGAGTTTTTATTCATTTTGGAGATTATACTGTTATCATTGGGAGGTTTCTTCAATAAAATTTGATGTATACTCTAACCGGTGATGACTTTTATTAGATTGACTGTCATTTGCATCGGCCACTTAGGAAAATCAGAGAAAAATATCATTTCCATAATAATTTGGAACATAGTGTATACCCATCACACATCCTCCGTCCCATAGTCCCGTGCCCATATACCCATCACACATCCTCCATCCCATAGTCCCGTGCCCATATACCCATCATACACATCCTCCATCCCATAGTCCCGTGCCCATATACCCATCACACACCCTCCATCCCATAGTCCAGTGCCCATATACCCATCATACGTATCCGCCATCCCATAGTCCCGTGTCCATATACCCATCATACATATTCTCCATCCCATAGTCCCGTGCCCATATACCCATCACACATCCTCTATCCCATAGTCCCGTGCCCATATACCCATCACACATCCTCCATCCCATAGTCCCGTGCCCATATACCCATCATACGTATCCGCCATCCCATAGTCCTGTGCCCATATACCCATCATACGTATCCGCCATCCCATAGTCCCGTGCCCATATACCCGTCATACATATCCTCCATCCCATAGTCCCGTGCCCATATACCCATCACACATCCTCCATCCCATAGTCAACCTTTATGATATCATAATGAGCGGCGGGGCTTGCAACCTTTGATGACATCAGCGTCGCCATGGCAACCATTATGACATAATGAGGGGCGGGGCTTGATACACACACACACTTTTTCCCCATTATGTAGATAGGGGCAAAATTGGTGAATTGGAATGCGCAGGGTTAAAATTTCGCCTCACAACATAGCCTAGGATACTCTCGGGGTCCAGACGTGTGATTGCGCCAAATGTTCTGGCTGTAGCTGCAACAGTGCGGATCCCAATCCCGGACATACAAACATACATACACACACTTGAGCTTTATATATTAGATGTGTGTGTGTGTGTATATGTGTATATATATATATATATATATATATATATATATATATATACACACACATACAGTTAGGTCCATATATATTTGGACAGAGACAACATTTTTCTAATTTTGATTCTAGACATTACCACAATGAATTTTAAACAAAACAATTCAGATGCAGTTGAAGTTCAGACTTTCATTTGAGGGGATCCACATTAAAATTGGATGAAGGGTTTAGGGGTTTCAGCTCCTTAACATGTGCCACCCTGTTTTTAAAGGGACCAAAAGTAATTGGACAGATTAAATAATTGTAAATAAAATGTTCATTTCTAGTACTTGGTTGAAAACCCTTTGTTGGCAATGACTGCCTGAAGTCTTGAACTCATGGACATCACCAGACGCTGTGTTTCCTCCTTTTTGATGCTCTGCCAGGCCTTCACTGCGGTGGTTTTCAGTTGCTGTTTGTTTTTGGGCTTTTCTGTCAGAAGTTTAGTCTTTAACAAGTGAAATGCATGCTCAATTGGGTTGAGATCAGGTGACTGACTTGGCCATTCAAGAATATTCCACTTCTTGGCTTTAATAAACTCCTGGGTTGCTTTGGCTTTATGTTTTGGGTCATTGTCCATCTGTAGTAGGAAACGACGACCAATCAGTTTGGCTGCATTTGGCTGGATCTGAGCACACAGTATGGCTCTGAATACCTCAGAATTAAGTCGGCTGCTTCTGTCCTGTGTCACATCCTCAATAACCACTAGTGACCCAGTGCCACTGGCAGCCATGCATGTCCAAGCCATCACACTGCCTCCGCCGTGATTACAGATGATGTGGTATGCTTTGGATCATGAGCTGTACCACGCCTTCGCCATACTTTTCTCTTTCCATCATTCTGGTAGAGGTTGATCTTGGTTTCATCTGTCCAAAGAATGTTCTTCCAGAACTGTGCTGGCTTTTTTAGATGTTTTTTAGCAAAGTCCAGTCTAGCCTTTTGATTCTTGATGCTTATGAGTGGCTTGCACCGTGCAGTGAACCCTCTGTATTTACTTTCATGCAGTCTTCTCTTTATGGCAGATTTGGATATTGATACGCCTACCTCCTGGAGAGTGTTGGTCACTTGGTTGGCTGTTGTGAAGGGGTTTCTCTTCACCATGGAGATTATTCTGCGATCATCCACCACTGTTGTCTTCCGTGGTCACCCATGTCTTCTTGCATTGATGAGTTCACCAGTGCTTTCGTTCTTTATCAGGATGTACCAAACTGTAGATTTTGCCACTCCTAATGTTGTAGCAATTTCTCGGATGGGTTTTTTCTGTTTTCGCAGCTTAAGGATGGCTTGTTTCACCTGCATGGAGAGCTCCTTTGACGGCATGTTTCCTTCACAGCCAAACCTTCCAAATGTAAGCACCACACCTCAAATCAACTTCAGGCCTTTTATCTGCTTAATTGAGAATGACATAAGGAAGGGATTGCCCACACCTGTCCATGAAATAGCCTTGGAGTCAATTGTCCAATTACTTTTGGTCCCTTTAAAAACAGGGTGGCACATGTTAAGGAGCTGAAACTCCTAAACCCTTCATCCAATGTTAATGTGGATACCCTCAAATGAAAGCTTAAAGTCTGAACTTCAACTGCATCTGAATGGTTTTGTTTAAAATTCATTGTGGTAATGTCTAGAACCAAAATTAGAAAAATGTTGTCTCTGTCCAAATATATATGGACCTAACTGTATATATAGCAACGAGTTATAGATTTGTATGACACCAATCATTTTACTATATGAAAAGAAATTCTAAATGAGGTGAAATAGTGCAGAAAAAAAAGCAGAATACCTTTTTATTTATTTTTGGGGGCGAGAATGTTCATTGTGAAGTACAAATGTCCTGCCGAAATGATTCTCCTGCAGGTTAGTATGATTAAAGCGATAACAAACTTATAACATTTTTATTCTTAGTGGTTAAAGAAAATTTTCCAAAATTTGTGTCCTCATTTTCTAAGACTTCCATATACCGTAGTTTTAGTTTGACCAATTACAAATGTGTGCAATAACAATGATATATTTTTCCATTTACGGTTTTGGTAAAAGGGTGGGGAGAGATTTTAAGCTTTTATCCTGCTCTGCGCTCCGATCGGCGCCCCCACGACGTCATCGTGAGGAACGATCTTTACCATTGTGACCCGATGTGATCCGGGTAACTACAGCTAGCAAACTTGCTATATCACCCTCAGAGCATGACGTAGCTGGTTTGGAATGCTCCTGCTCCTGCATTCCTATGCTTTAGGCTATGTGCACACATTGCAGATTCATCTGCGGGTTTTTCCGCTCGGATCCGCAGGTAAAACCGCAGGCAAAGTGACCTGCGATTTTCCTGCGGATTAGCCTGTGGTTTTGCCCTGCGGTTTCACACCCCTACTATGTTAAAGGTGTGAAACCGCTGCTGAATCCGCACAAACAATTGACATGCTGCGGTTTGTAAACCGCAGCAAAACCGCGCAGAAAAAAACGCAGCGTGAGCACAGTGGATTTGAAATGCCATAGGCTAACATGGTACTGTACCATGTCTGCGGAACTGTTGCGTTTCCGCAGAGCCAAAAATGCTGCGGAATCCTTACAAGCGATCAGACTGCAAAAAGTGAAAGTCGCATAGTGGTGCAAAGCAAAAAAAAAAAAAAAAAAAAATTTTTTTAAAATATAAAAATATATTCTACACATATTTGGTTTTGCCACGTCCTGAATGGCCAGACCTATAAAACTGTCCCACTAGTTAACCCGTTTAATGAACTCCGCAAAGAAAATAAATAAGAAAACAAGACAAAAATTATTCCTTTATCATACCGCCTAATCAAAAGTGGAATAAAACACGATCAAAAAGATAAATGCAAATAAACGTAGTATAGCGGAAAATGTCATCTTGTCCCGCAAGAAAACCAGCTGCCATACAGCTGAATCAGCGGAAAAATATTATAGTTATAGCTTTCAGAATTAAGCAATGCAAAAATAATAATTTTTTTTCTGTAAAATAGTTTTTATTGTGTAAAAGCACCAAAACATAAGAAAAGATAACTGTGGTAAAAAAAAAGATATTCCTGAATTGCTGGCTTTTGTTCTTTCTGCCACCCAAAAATCCGAATAGAAAGTGATCAAAAAATGTCATGTGTCCAAAAATGGTACCAATAAAGAACTTCAACTTTTGTCTCGCAAAAAACAAGCCCCTCACATGACTGTCAGCCTAATTATGGAAAGATTATAGCTCTCAAAATATGGCGATGCAAAAACTAGTTTTTGCAAAAAATAAAGCGTCTTTAAGTGTGTGACCGCAGCAGCCAAACATAAAAACTAGATATAAATCTGGTATTAATGTAATCGCACCAACATGAACAATACAGTCGCCTAATCACTTATACGACAGGAGGAATAGCATAAAAAAATCAATAAAACTAATTCTTCACCTGCTGTTATTTTGTTCATTCTGCCGCCCAAAGATCGCAATAAGGCTTGGCGCACATTTATCCTACGCTCTGCGCTGAGCTCTTACTCCAGGGTTTCCATGTAAATCTCTGAAATATGGGATTCAATTGGAACCCCTGGCAGAAGATTCCCTATAATGAGGCATTGTGGACGCCCTCTTGCCTATGATTAGACGGTGTCTGTCTTTTTAGGCCTGCATAAAAATGCAGTTTGCCACAGTTTTGTGCACTTCTGAAAAGGAGGACATCGCTGAACAGAGGTAACTGCTGCCTCATTATAGTGAATGGATCTATCGGGGGTTTCATCGGAATCACGCCACTCTGAGATTTACATGGAAACCTCAAAGTAAGTGCTCAGCATAGAGCACAGTATAAATTTGATCCCAAACGTTATATAAAATGTTCCCAGTAAAAGTTAAAATTTAATTCACAAATAAGCGAAATGGCTCCTGCCCCCCCCCCCCCCAAAAAAAAGAAAAAAATGGCAAATTCTGTGCTCCCAAATCCAAATGCCCCTCTCCCTTTGGAGCCCCAAAGTGTGCCTAAACCACATTTGACGTCCACGTGTTTGGCATTTCTGTAGCGATGAGAGCTCACCTAATTTATGGGTGTGTGTCTCCAAAAGCATGAGCTGGGCACATTGTACTGGTCACTACAACGTCAGTTTGCAATTTTCACTCGGCAACATCAACCGCTGTTTGTTTCTGGAAAAACATCCATGGAGTCAAAAATCATCACTACACCTGTAGATGAATTCCCAAAGGGGTATAATTTCTAAAATTGGGTTACTTGAAGTGGGAATCTTCTCTTCTAGCACACAAGGGCTCTTTATATGGAATCCCCAAGCTATTCTAGGAAAATCTGCGCTCCTCAGGGGGTCTGCCAATGTGATATTGCACCCTCAAACCAATAGAACAAAATCTGAACTCCAATACGCTTCTTCCCTTCTGACCTTTGCATTCAAAAAGTCAAATAGCGTTTCTCGCCCCCCCCCCCCCCATCCGAGCTCTGTCATGTGCCCAAACAGTAGGTTTCCCCCACATATGGGGTATCTGTTTAGTCAGGAGAAATTGCACAACAAATTTTTGGGTCCATTTTTTCCTTTTACACTTTTGAAAATAAAAAAAATTGGGGTCTAAAGTAACATTTTTGTGAAAAAAAAAGTTAAATGTTTATTTTTTCCTTCCACATTCTAAAAAATTCCTGTGAATTACTTTAAGGGTTAATAAACTTCTTGTATGTGGTTTTGAGCATCTTGAATTATGTCACTTTTGGGTATTTTTTTTTGTCATATAGACCCCTCAAAATCACTTCACTTCAAATGAGATGTGGTCCCTAAAAAAAAAAAAAAAAAAGTTTTTGTAAATCTTGTTGAAAAAATGAGAAATCGATGGGCAAAATTTAACCCCTATAATAACTTCTTAACAAAAAAAAGTTTCAAAAATGATGCAGTTTTAAAGTAGACATGTGGTAAATGTTATTTAGTAACTATTTTGTGTGATTATAACTATGATTTAAGGGCATAAAAATAAAAGTTTAAAAATTGCAACATCTTCTAAATTTTTGCCAAATTTCCATTTTTTTTCACGAGTATACACAAGTCTTATAGAAGAAATTTTACCACTATCATCAAGTACAATATGTCACATAAAACAATCTCAGAATTACCGGGATCCGTTGACGCGTTCCAGAGTTATGACCTCATAAAGTGACAGTGGTGAGAATTGTAAAAATTGGCCTGGTCATTAACATGCAAACAACCTTGGGGGTAAAGGGGTTAAATAGGCATTTTTGTTATAAAAGTCAGTAGAAAAAGTGATAAAATAATAAAATTCTCTCACAGGTTCATTGCCGGAAAAATAAAAAGTTGCAGGACTCAGAAAATGGCAAAACAAACTACCGTATTTGTCAGACTATAAGACGCACGTTTTTCCTCTAAAAATGTGGAGGAAAATGGGGGGGGTGCATCTTATAGTCTGGATGTACTGGCTCAGGCTGAGGTGGGGGAATGTTATCGGCGAAGCAGCGGGCCATAGGAGGGTGGAGCCGGCAGCTGTGACTACCTGCTGATCCCGCTGCTAAGAGAAATGAATATTCACTGCATTCCACGCCCATGGGCATGGAGGGCAATGAATATTTCTCTTTATTAATAGTATCTTGGTAGGATCCCCCCCCCCAACCCCGGTCCTGGTATGCATTTCCCCATCCTTATAATTGTCCCCTACCCCCATCCCCATCCTGGTATGCATGGCCCCATCGGTAAACATTAAAAAAAAAACATTGCACTTACCTACCTGGCACTCCCTCGCAGCATCTTGCTTCGGTGCCAGTAACTGCTTTATGCTTGTAAGCAGCGCAGGGCAGGGATATCATGCGCTGCTCACAACCAGAGCACAGGTGCCGGAATACTCACCGGGACAGTGTGCGCAAAGAGTAGTGTGTATTCATTGTTCTTCAGTAGTGCGCAATGTCAGCCACCGGCTTCTTGCTGCTGCTGGCAGTCACGTGTGCCGCTACTTAAGAGTATTCTGGCAGCTGTGCTCTGCTTGTGAGCAGTGAATGACATCACTGCCATGCGCATAAAGCAGTTGCTGGCACCAGAGCCGGACGCTGCAAGGGAGCACCGGGTAGGTAAGTGTAATGGTTTGGTGTTTTTTTTAATGTTTTCTGATGGGGCCATGCATACCAGGATGGGGGTGGGGGCCAATTATAAGGATGGGGCCATGCATACTAGGACGAGATGAGGGCCATGCATACCAGGATTAGGTATGGGATCATGCATACCAGGATAGGGATGAGGGGGCAAGGCGTACCAGGATAGGAATGGGGCCATGCATATCAGGATAGGGATGACGGCGATCATTCCTGCCAGGATAGGGATGAGAGGGCCATGTGTATCAGGATGGGGATGAGGGAGCCGTGCATACCAAGGTAGGGATGAGGGGGCCATATATTACCAGGATAGGGTATATTAAGTACAGAATTGACCACATTTTTTGCTTCATTTTTTTTTTTTTTTCCACTAATTTCCTCCTCTATAACCTAGGTGCGTCTTATGGTCCGGTGCGTCTTATAGACCGAAAAATACAGTAAGGCTATGTGCCCACGTAGCGTTTTTGATGCAGAATATTCCTGAGCGGAAACGCTCACCCTCTTCCCGGGAAAACGCATGCGTTTTATGAAGCGCTTTTGTAAGCGTTTTTGCATGCGTTTTCCTTTGCAGTACAATTGAATGTATGCGGAATCGCGTGCGTTTCCACAAAATGAATGAACATGCTGCGTTTTTTTCCTCTTAGAGTTTCCGCAGCGGGAAAAAGCGCACCATTAGCACCACATGTGCGTTTTCCATCATATTACATTGGATGCTTTTCTTAAGCGTTTCCGCAGCAGAAACGCGCGTCTAAAAGCGCTGCGGAGACGCTTAAAAACCACAACGTGAGCACACAGCCTAAATCTGTCTTTGGTCTTTATGGCTTATTTACAAAAAAAAAAGAAACACAAAACAACAATAGCAGAATTGCATTTTTTTTCTCACAGCTATCGGCAAAAAAATAATTATTGTTTTCGCTCTCCAAGCGGGGGAAGAAACAAACACAAAAAATAATCGCATGGATGGGAAGGGGATCAGTGAATATTTGTACATGTAGAACACATTTGATGGACTGGCGGGGGTAGGTGCTTCCTGGCCTCTCTCTTATCGGACAAGCTTACACGGCCGCCGTCATACATGATGTGAAGCTGTATCAGGTAGTCGCAGGGTCTCATTTCTGCTTCCTCTGTTGCACAGTGTTTTGCTGAGTATAATCTTTGTCTGTGGTAAATAACAAGTTAATTCAAAGGACTGGAGGGAAATTATTTATTAACAAGGCATGGCAGGGAGGTGAGCTAATGAGCAGAGGTGTCTGCAGGGGGTTTAGTGCCTCAGTGGGGGATCAGATCGAGAAGATAACTCTGCTCATTCATACCTGTGCCTCAGTGTCCACAGCTCAAACTCAAAGTTCGCAGAACCAACCCGGTCACACCGATCCTGCCAACGCCAGTCAGATGACATCGAACTGGGGAAGAGACGAAGCCACCGCAAATCCAGTCCTGCAGTACTACATACGCATGGTGGGGGCCATTATCATTACTCCTGTGTATTTTACCATAAACTGTCATCTTATCTGTATATGTATGTGCACTCTCATTTCCGTTCTATTAGTTACTTGATCGAACTCCAGGGGACCCCCTCAATGAACTGAATAAAGGTCTGCTACTTGTGAACCCTGGTAAGATGGAGCAGTTGGGTCTATGGGTGGTTTAAGGGGTAAATATGGTGTATACTTGGATGAGGGTGTGGTGTACAGAGACAAAGGCGCTGTTTGTATATCTCTGATGTACGTGTAGACTTCGTTTACTGTGCTCATGTTCTCGATTAATTATCCACTCTTCTACCAGATGCCACTCAGTTATCCCAGTCTCTGCAGCGCAGAGGAGATTGGCCCCTTCCCAGGTAATATAAGTCTGTAGTATATATTTTATACTTTTCAGACCTTCATGGTGTATAGTTTTTTTGTGACACTTCAAGATTTGAACAAAAAGATTTGCTGGACCCTAGTAGTCCTTGGCCGCCTGACCAGAGTCCTGCGATACTTTTCCTGCCAACATCCCGACACCTGTTTAGATTACTAGACCAGGTGTGGCATCATTCCTGAACGATGGCATTTCAGCGGGTCTACTAATCAGATGAGTTGCCTGGTAAGTCAGCAGGTTGTTCTCAGGTTCAGGGCCTACTAATATGGCCACTGGACTACAGTCCTAGGAATCTTTTCCTCAACTCTAGTCATTTCATTCTAAAGCACCCCCTCCACCACCATAGATAAGTTATTAGCCAAACCATCTTCCCCAAACTCTGTCCCATGTCCATGAATTCTCAGCTTGGCCAAATGCTACCTTGTACTCTATGAGAGAGCCGTTACCAGACTCCTCTAATGGTGGTTCATCTTAAAGAGAACAAAATGCTGAAAATCTGAAATGCTGGATAAGTATAAGACTCTTCCCCAACAACATGTGTCCGGGAACAACAGGAGCCACCCATACACATGAGACTGCCACCTGATCCTGCTGAAATCGGCACTTTCAGCTAATATAAGTCTAATTTCTATGGACGCATTAAAAGCCACAATGCCCATTTCCACAGGTCAGATGAGAATGAGGAAGAGGTCTCCAAACTTTTGACCAATCCCAAGAAAAATCCTGCCAGAGTACCGGAAGCCGTAAAGAAACAGGTATGTCTCCTACAGAATCTTAAAAGGAATGCCTGGGCTTCAGCTAAAAGTCTTTTGTCTTGTTACTCTAAATGACTGCAGACGTCTGAATCCTGACAGTATGCATGTTGTCAAGTTTCACCAGTATTGTGATTTGCATACATGTGGTCAGGTGCCGCCGAGCCTGTTTTCGCTTAATTCACTTGTATTAAGATAGTCCAGGCAGGTCTATTTGGAATGTGACTGCAAGTATGCCAATCGCATCACCGCTCGCTCTCACCGACAGTACTGGATAATCCTGACAGCGAGCGCGTCACACGCTCTTGGGATTCAGAAGTCTATTATCACAAAGAGAGGCTTCAGACATTATCAGAAGACCAAATAGCCCCTTTTAATGGGGATCTGCCATTTTCAAGTTTATTTTTTTTTTAAGACCACCCCTGTAAATACTGAAATGTGCTTTTTTTTTTTTCCCCGTCCCTTCAACCTTTTTCACCACCTGCCCACTATACATCACAGGTGCTGTCCAGTCAGCGTCGTTCTGGTCCACCCAAACCTCTGAAGAGGGTGGCTGCACGAGGGGGACGCCCTGGTATCTGGAAATAGGATTTGGTCGAATTCTATGTTCTGTGTGAATGGTCAATACCGTCCGCTGTGACGGTGTGAAGTAATGGTAAGGAGCGGACTAAACGCTGTGTACAAACAAATGCGTGGAGCAGTGCTGTGGTGTGTCAGTGACCAGACCACTGAATGAAGGACTCCCTCTACCCCACCGAGCAGCTCCCAAAATCTCAGCTTCCTCCACCCTGTAAATGTTCTACATGAAAAATTACATTAACAAGGAAGGTAATTAACGGCTAGAGTCCCTATCAGGTAAACGAAATCTGATCGACAAGGTCTGATCTGCAGTAGGTTGTAGGAGGTGCGTCACGTGGGTTGCGATGTACATCTGTCTCGTGTGCGGTTTGCCGGTAGATGACAGCTGATTGTCCTGTGTGTCATTCTGGGGTCATTCCTTATTTTAGTGCCTTTTTATGAAACTTTGTTGTGCCATCTTTTATAATGAAATGATATTTCTGATGTTTGCTTTCTATATTTATTAATATTTAATGGAAAGAAACATTTTGTATAAAATATAAAACAAAAATAAAACCTTTCTCGTGAAAAATTACTGTGACGTGGTATTTAATTTCCACAATCTCTGTATCCCTCCAACGTACACTCGACATCATTTGTGAACGTGTACATCTAAAATGTGAATGACTTGAACTGATATAGTTGAACGTACACAGAGAGACATAACTGAGACCATTGGATTGTCTGTATTTGATCTCATTGAAGCTATTAGGGATCTTTTTTGACATTTTTTTAATGCTTGTATTTTGGGCTAAAATGAAATTTTTCGCAGTTAGGATCCATGAAAATGTTTTCATTAACTCCTGTTCATTGTTGGCTTCATAGCAAGTTAACTGAAAATACATCAATGAGCTCTTTCAGAGGAATATTTAGAACTGAGAGTCCTCAGTGGTTGATACCTTTTAATGCCTAAGAGCCCCGTCACACATAGCGACTCACCAGCGATCCCGACAACGATATCAACGTGTCAGGATCGCTGGTGAGCTGTCAGACAGACAGCTTCACCAGCGATCAGCACCAGCGGCACCGAGCGCGGCGTCGCTGTGTACTTAGTTACCAGAGCGCTGGTGCAGGGAGCTGGTAACTAAGGTACACATCGGGTTTCTAAGGGACGTGCGACACTTAGAAACCCGATGTGTACCTTGGTTACCAGCTCCCTGCATCAGCGCGCTGGTAACTAAGGTACACATCGGGTTTCTAAGCACAGCGCCGTGCTTAGAAACCCTGCGTTTACCTTAGTTACCAGCTGATCGCTGGTCTCCCGCCTGTCACACGCAGCGATGCGTGCTGGCCAGCGGCAGACCAGCGACCAAAAAAATGTCCAGGGCTTTCCTACAGTGATCAGCGATACCGGCAGGGGGGCCGGTCGCTGATCACTGTCACAGACAGCGATCTCGCTGGTGAGATCGCTGTTGCGTCACAAAAATTGTGACTCATCAGCGATCTCGCTATGTGTGATGGGGCCCTAACTGAAAAGATGATAATGGCAAGCTTTCGAGACTACTCAGGTCTCTTCATCAGGCTAGACTAATGCAACCATCTTTTCAGTTAGCCATTAAAAGGTATCAACCATTGAGGACTCTCTGTCCGCTGGCTAACACGGTAGAAAGATATATATCCTCTTTCAGGCGGGAGTTTTTGTTTATTTGCTCCTCTCAGCTAATATATCCTCTCACCCCACATCACAAGAGAGCGGAATTTTCTTTTGATTATAAATCCACAAAGAAGAGCTCGGTAACAGTTACAATCTGTCAGAGTGAGCTCACTCACTATTTAACAGTGACTTGTGTCAAAGGTCACAAGCTAACATTCCGTGTACATGCATTCTACATGAGTTGAAGGGACATCCTAGGCAATGTGCCAAGGCACTTCTTGCTCTCTATGTATGTTTTCCCACACACCTTTAGGCTATGCTCCCATGTTGCATTTTTTATTTGCAAGTTAAAAGCTGCTTTTTACAGTACCAGCAAAAGCTATGAAATTTCAGAAGTCTCACACACAAACTTGCTTTTATTTTCCCTGACTGAATTGGAAAATTTGCAGCATGTCAATTCTTTCAGCGCTTTTGCAACGTTTTTTCACCTGTAGAAAGCAATGAGCAAGTGTAAAAAAAATTTAAGAAAACCCCTATCCGTTTTTGCAGCATTTTTGGATATGAGACTTTTAGTACAGTACAGTTTAACTAAATCGGTTATATAGCTCTGTGAAAAATTAAGAGACCACTGCAAAATGTTCAGTTTGTCTGATTTTTTTTCTTTATAGGTATATTTTTGAGTAAAATGTAAATTGCTCTTTTATTCTATAAACTACTGACAACATGTCTTCCTAAATGTATGATGGCCGGCTTAGATCTAAATGTTGAGTATTACCATCTTCCCATCCATGGCGAATATCAGAGATACCTCAGAGTGGTGGTGTCTTTCACAGGCGAGATCCACCACTTCCAGTTTACGGCAATGTCCTTCGGTCTCTCTATGGCAACCCGAGTTTTCACAAAGGTGATGTTGGAGGTGATGGCCTTCCTACATCAGAAGGACACTTAAATTATACCATACCTTGATGACTTTCTATTAGTAGGAAACTCGACCATCCAATGTGTAGTAATCGTCTAGCTGACACAGTTTCATATTTACAGGCACTAGGGTGTGGATCATCAGTTTCAAGAAGTCCGGGCTTGTTCCACAAAATATTCAGTCATTTTTAGGTCTTCATCTAGACTCCACAAGTTAGGTGTCTGCTTCCACAGGTAAAGATATCACTTATAAAAGTGAAGGTTAGAGCAGCAATGGACAGACCATGCCTGTCTTTGAGAGAAGCCATGTTCCTTCTAGGGTCCCTTACCTCTTGTATCCCGCGGTCCAGTGGGCCCAGTACCATACCCAGACATTGCAACATCAGATTCTCCTAGAGGAGACACTTCTGCAGGGTCATCTTGAAAAGAAAATAACCTTGTCTCCAAAAGTCTTAACCTCCCTAGCATGGAGGCTAGACGACAATCGCCTATCCGGAGGTGTTCCGTGTGTGATTAGATCATCCTGTATAGTCACTACCGATGCTAGCCCTAGGGGATGGGATGCTCATATGGGGGATAGCTTCTCTAAAGGTCAGTGGAATAGAGAAGAACTACAGGATTCATCAAACTTAAAGCAGTTGGATGCAGTTAGTTATGCATTACACCATTTTCTTCCACAGCTTCAAGGAATACACGTGAGAATCTTATCAGACACCACAGCTGTGGCATATCTGAACAAACAACGCGGAACTCGATCGGAAGGTCTAATGTCTTCCGCAAGAAAAAAATATCGATCTGGCTTAGAAACACCTATCCCTTTCTGCTGTTCACATCAGAGGGAAGGACAATTTAGAAGCGGATTTCCTGAGCCCATATACGTTACGGCAAGGAGAATGGTGTCTGAATCCCCAGATATTTAGAAAGATCATGTCATTATGGAGTCTTCCTCAGATAGACCTTTATGCCACAAGGTAAAACGTACAGGTGCGAAGATTCGTCTCCTTGAGTATGGCAGACCACCCGGAGATAGTGGATGCCCTTCAAACTCCATGGCAGTTCGAGCTGGTGTACGCCTTTCCTCTAATAATACTGTTGCCACAGGTCATCCGGAAAATCAGGGAAGTGAAGGCGAGGATAATATTAATCTCACCATTTTGGCCCAAAAGGCCATGGTTCACATGGCTGCAGACCATGTCAACATCAGACCCTTGGGTCCTCCCTTCAGCCCCCAATCTGCTCTCAGGGTCCATTCTTCCATCCTCAAGTGGAGAGCCTCCACTTGGCTTGTAACTTGAGAGGCAGTTACTGAGATCAAGGGGATTTTTGGAGGGGTTAGTTAATTCATTCCTACAGAGCAGAAAACAATCTACCACAAAGATTTACACCAAAATATGGAAGAAATTCCTGGAGTTCCATACGAACTCTGACTCTAGGGAAGTTTCGATTGCACCCATCCTAGAATTCCTACAAAGGGGAAGGGATTTGAGCTTATCTGTCAATACGCTAAAGGTCCAGATATCTTCTCCAGGGGCCCTTTATGGCTATAATGTAGCAGGAGACAGATGGATATCCCGATTCATCACGGCCTGTGAATGTATTAACCCTGTTCACATATCTAGGGTTCCCCATGGGACTTAAACCTGGTCCCGGATGCCCTGACAGGGCCTCCCTTTGAACCATTAGATTCAGTGTCACTAAAAACAGCCCTTTTAGTGGCACTGACATTAGGATAGTCAGCGACATCCAAACGCTGTCTATAGAGCCACCCTTCCTATTGACATTCCAGGATAGGTTGATATTGAAGCCAGATCCCTCGTATCTTCCAAAAGTAGCAGGAAGATTTCACAGATCACAAGAGATCCTTCTCCCCTCCTTCTTTAGCGACCCCTCCACCCCAGAAGAAAAATTCCACACTCTAGATGTGAGGAGAATAGTTTTAAAATACATCGAAAGGTCTAGGAGTTGGAGGCAATGTAGGGCTCTGTTTATATCCTTTCAGGGCCGCAGAAAGGGGTACGGAGTCACGAGGGGCACCTTGTCCCGATGGGTCAGGGACGCAATCTATTTGGCATAGTCCGCGAGAAGTGAAAATCCTCCGAAGGGTATAAGGACGCATTCCGCTACGGCTGTGGCATCCTCCTGGGTGGAAAGAGGAGACGTCCTGATCGAATCCATATGTAAGGCTGCAACTTGGTCTGCTCTGCCCACCTTCTATAATCACTGCAGACTCGATCTTTCATCTTCTGACCTAGCCTTTGGCAAAGCTGTCCTCAGCTCAGGGTTCCCTCCCAGGTGAAGGTCTCTGAAAGTCTCTCAAGTGCTGTCATGGCAAAGGGTAAAAAGACGGATTACTTAGCGGTAATGCTCTTTTAATGAGTCCACGGCAGCACCCACTCACTTCCCTCCCTAAAGATAAATAGAGCACGCATTGATCGATTAAACTATACTAAAGGGGGTTTTACACTAAGCGATATCGCTAGCAATATCGCTAAAACGTCACTGGTTTTGTGACGTTATAGCGATATTGCTAGCGATATCGCTATGTGTGATACTTACCAGCGACCGGCTCCCCCGCTGTCCATCGCTGATCGCGCGAGAATGTCCGGCTCCATTTCTCGTCGGGCGCTTCCTGCTGAGACTTCCTGCTGTGACGACGAGCGACGCTGGAGGCGGGCGGGAGGACGCAGGATCGCTGTGTGTGAATGGTAAGTATCGTGCGCTGCGTCGCTGCTGCATCGCTGTGAGATCTTTCTGTATGAAAGCTCACTAGCGATCATTTAGCGATGCACCAGCGATCCTGACCGGGTCGGATCGCTGGTTGGATATCTGGTGCATCGCTAAATGTAAAAGGGCCTTTAGACATATAGTAAAGTAGGTTTTTTCGAACTTAAAAGGATGGTGTTTTGCCTAATATTTGGCAGTTCTGGTACTCTGAAATCCAACTGAAGAGAGGAGGACCTCTTTTTATTTTTGTAGGTTTCCTGTTCCTATGGGCGGATCCCTCTCTCAAGTGGGTGCTGTCGTGGACTCATTAAAAGGGCATTACCTGTAAGTAGTCCGGCTTTTAGTGTGTGACAGCAGCCAAACAAAAACCTGATATAAACTTGGTATCGCAGTAATCGCACCGACCCAAAGAATAAAGTCGCCTAATCACACCGCACGAGGAATGGCATAAAAAATAAAGCCAATTCTTTACATTCTGCCTCCCAAAGATTTCAGTAAGGCTTGGCGCACATTCTGCGCTGAGCGCTTACACCAGGGTTTGTGTCAATCTCTGAAATATGTGATTCCGACAACCCCCTTTGAAAGATTCCCTATCAGGCATGTAGAGGCATTGTGAGTGCCATAGGACCTATGTTGGTATGCAAGAAATGCTACTCCAGCCCCTTGAATCTACTTCAAAAGCCAGCACTGTTCCTGCAATGTCAGCGGTGTCTACCAGTGATTATGTCGCTTTAAAAGGCTGTAGCCAAACAACAGACGCTGACGGGTAGTAGTGGTCACGTGACATAACAATGTCACATGATTGCTGGAGGACACAGCACCAACATCATGGGAACAGATGTATTATTTTTATTTCTGTGCTGCAGATCTATTTACAAGAGGTTGTAAGTAGCAAATACAGGTACTCAGAAAAAAATCAGGTTTAGGAGCCCTTTGTTAATTCATTTTAGAAAGTGTTTTTTTACATGTACCCCTACATGTAATGATGTGTAAAGCCAAGTGTACTGATTATTTTACAGTATCAGTATAGTGACCTATAGCTACAGTAAGGCTAGTTTCACACTAGCATTCTTGGGCGCAGGGCATGCTTTTTAGGGTCAGGGCTACATTTGTTTTTTTGTACATTTCCTAACAGAACTCAGTCCAACCTCACAGAGAGGGAGACAGGGTCAGATACTGAGCCCATTATAGACCTGGATGGGGGATGTGAGGAGGTGGCTGGCCCATCTTCTGACCAGAGCTTTTGCAACCCCCAAGCTCCACCAGCATCAGGCCCAGCATCAGGTTCTGCACCTGGTCCAGACCCAGCAGAGCCACCAGCAGCCAGCAAGTTAGAAGACCCTGGCAACAGCAGCAGCCCTACTGGCTGTGTTGAGGGGTCCCCTCAGCCTGCCGCCGTGGGAGACGGAGAAGGGACAACACTGCCTCTGATACCCGGAGGCATGTAGACACAGGTGTCCTAAATTACCTGTCCAGGGTTGCCCAGGATGAGGGTGAAGAGGCATATTCCCGAAGCCTGGCCCGGTACCTCCATCCCCTACCCTGTGAGGTGAGGCTACGTGTGCGTGGATCCATTCAGATCCTAATTGATGCATGCACACCCCAATGACCCATAGGAGTTGTTTGAGTATCTTGAGAGGTGGCAGCTCTCAACCTGTAACCTTCTCCGCCTTGTCCGACAACCAGCTGTGCATGCTCAATTAGGATCTGAGTGTCCGCCTACACATGTGCCTACACCTCCACCCATCCCCCCCCAAACCAACCTTGGCCACAACAGGGCCAAATGGCAGCTTATAACCAACCTGCCCAATATGGCCACTTGTACAGACCTGGTGTTGGAGGCTGGCCCCAACCTGGGTTTGGATGACGTGGTCATATTGGGGGGTGTGATGGACGTGGTTACAATCAGCCACATAATTATAATCGACAGTATCCTTATGGTCTCTTTGGTGCGCAGCTGCAGGAACATGGCCACATCTTTCCACAGGGCCAAGATCATCCACCCCAACAGGGTGATGGTCAAGCTGGGCACCCCAACCCCCAACAAAGAGATGAAGGCCTCCCGCCATCACCTCCGCCAAGCTACCAGCAGTTATAAAATAGCTAATTGTTTTGTAAATTTTTTTTGTTGGTATTTATAAATTTCTTTTTACCTCTTTGTGTCAAAAAATGACAATGTTATATACAGAAAAGGCAAAATGGCCTGGGCAATATCTGCCATATGACAAAAATATGGTACACCGTATTGTAAGCTTTTTTTGCATTTATAAAACATTTGAAAATGCATCTTTGGCCTTCTTCCTGAATTATTTTAGGCATTCGAATAAGTAAGTCAACTTTATCACGTATAAACAGACAACACAAATCAGAGAAGACCAAAAAAAAAATTTATGTACACACACATAAGAACATCACAACATGGATACAGCCTGATCTTGCCAGGTAGTAGAACCATGAGGTGAAGCAAAATACTGGGTGAACACATCACGTACTTTGAGTCCTGAGAGATGACGCCGTAAAGGGAGCACATGTGGCATAGGCCTAGCCCCATTGTCCACCACACCTTCAGTCACATCAGGTGAGGAGCAATCATGCAGTGTAGTGAAGTTATGGAGGACCACACAAGCTTTGATGACCTCATTGACGTTGGCTTCACTCAGCTGAATGGCAGACTGGAGGACCGAAGGCGCACTCAACCAGTCTTTGGGCACGTGAAAGGCACACATTAAAAATCCTGCGCCGGTGGTCAAGGTTTCTGCATGGGTATGGCCTCATGACATGCCTGGTCAATTGGAAGGCTACATCTCCCACTAGGACAAAAGGCACAGCTTCTTGATTTGAGCCTGGCAGCTGCATGGCGGTGGTAGGTCCAACAGGTTGCGCAGCCGCCGACCCATAATGGAAGAACTGAAGACTCTAGAGTCTCCAGTTCTTCCATAAGCCCCAATGTCTACAATTATAAACCTGTAGTTGCTGTCAACCAGAGCCAACAAAACTACAAAAATATTGTTTATAATTATAGAATTGGGACCCTGAGTTTGGCGGCTTACGCACACGGATGTGCTTCACATCCAGAGCTCCAATATAATTGGGGAATTGGCAGTGCAACTCAAACCCCCTGGCAATCCTCAACCAGTCTCCCATCTTGGGCTCTGGCATGACCAGATGATGAACTCTGGACCAGATTTCTGAACATGTAGCACGAACGATGCCAGATATTGTCGATCGTCTAATCAAAAACTCCAGATGGAGTGCTGCATAAGAAAGGCCAGTTGAGAGGAACCTACAATTAAACAAATGTAGAAAATATATACATTAAAATACATGCTCAGGGATGCACACATTACATATAGATCACCATGACAGTGTAAGTAAGAAGCTAGGCGAACAATACATATACACATGTCCCACGGCTATGTGATGTGGAATAACACATCAAAGTGTTCTAACTTTGAGAGCATATATTTGGTACCAATACCTAATGTTTCTTGGCCAAAAAAGGGTTACTGAGTAAGAATTAGTTGAGAAAATAATCATCTACATACATGCTGTAGCTGAGAAATACATACCGTAACATAAGGAGAAGGCGCTCCTCCGCAGGGATACATTTGCGCATTCGGGTGTCCTGGAAGGTGATCCCTGGGCGCACTGTCTCCAACAAAACATCAAAGGTAGAAACGGTCATCCGACAATAGAGGAAAGACTTGTCAGGATGTGTCCTCAGAGCTGCATAAAGCCTGTGAAAATGGCCTTTATTGAAGCATTGTCTCAAATGCGGATGCACACACATTCGTCTCCTTCTCGGATCCACAATCACTGGGTATGACTAGCCAAAGCACCGGCACAAAACCCAGTTGAACAGAACACGGTCAGTTAGGGTGAACTGAAGTGTGTCAGACATCTTTGCTAACAATCACCAAGACACCAACACAAGCACAGCACCAAAATGGGCAGATTGGAGGCTGCCACCTGATGTTGAGGCAATAAATAGGGTTGGTGCTGATGATTTAAATTATGTGCAGGCTTCAAAACCGTTAAATGTCCATTTTGCAAGGTTGCGAGAAAAAAACGCTATACGGATCACATACGGATGGTTACATGAAAAAAATACGTGGCCACACCCTGACAACTGATGATATACGGAGCACTATTTAGGGACCATTTAGGCGTATTACGGACGTAAAATACGGTCCGTATTTTTCTACTTTGTGTGTGACTCCAGCCTTAAGTAGGAACTCAACCCCCATCACTATAAACTTCTGAATTGATTTTTTTATAGTTATTAAATTTATTCAAGTGATTGGATAGAATCCTTAAAGACAGGTCATGGAGCAGCGAAGGACACAGGGCCTCAATGTCACAAGCAATAAACATACAATTTTCAGACAGTTTGAAACCATCAAGTGATGAAATAAGATGTTTAGAGTCTCTTATGTATCCTGGGATTTGTAGTACTAGAGGCTGCAGGTACATATCTAGCCAGGCACTTAATTTCTCTCCTACACTCCCTATCCCAGCCACAATTGGCCTCAAAGGAGGAGGAAAAACTTCCTTATGAATTTTGGGAAGGGAGTGTAGGATTGGAATAATAAGGCATTCAACAAATCTTCTGATAATTTCGGGCTGATTGCTCCCAATGCTACTCCTTCCAACAAGAGAGTTTTTAATTTATTTTGGAAGACTTGTGTAGGATTGTTGTTCAGAGGTTTGTATATGTCCTCATTTTGTAGCATGTTCTGATTCAACTTTTCATAAAGACATGAGTCCAGGAAGACCACAGCGCCTCCTTTGTCTACCCTTCTTAAAAATAAAGATTATTATTATTTGAAGTGCTCGTCACTTTTAATGATAAAGTGTAATAAAAGATTTAGCCTCCCCGTCGGGGAATCGAACCCCGGTCTCCCGCGTGACAGGCGGGGATACTTACCACTATACTAACGAGGATTTGCTATGAGACATGTTTTTTTTTCTGAAGGAGTAGGACAAGACAGATTGGCTACGAAAGTGATGTCTGTTTTATTCAGAAGGCACCAGACCGCTTTGCTTGCATATACCCTTAGTTTTTGTTTAGATATAGCTGTGTACTGGTGGTGTGAGAGGTTGTATGACAGTAAAGTTTATATACACCTGCACCTTAGTGAAGCGAGCTATATATGCTGATGATGTCTGTAAAGCTCTGTGGACTTAATGGTGCTGTATAAGTGAGTAAATCAACTTTGAGTAGTTCTAGGAAATATTTGTTTAATAATTTAGAATCTTGATAATGTGTGCAAACTGTAAAGCGCTGCGAAATGTTAGCGCTATATAAAAATAAAGATTATTATTATTTGAAGTGCTCTTCTCTTTTAATGATAACGTGTAATAAAAGTTTTAGCCTCCCCGTCGGGGAATCGAACCCCGGTCTCCCGCGTGACAGGCGGGGATACTTACCACTATACTAACGAGGATGTGCTACATGAGTTGGACAGGGTGGGTACACTAAAAAAAATGATAACTTTCAGTAAGTGCCATTATACACAGGATCTCTATATACTGCCAGTATACAGGTAAAACAGTGATCACCAATGACATTATACACAGGAACTCTGAATATAGTGTCAGTATACAGGTAATACAGTGATCACCAGTGACCTACACAAGAGCTTTGTATATAGTGCTGGGTGTACAGGTAATACACTGACTCACCAGTGATGTTTCTAGTTTCTTTTTTTATACAGAGCAGACCACCATCACTTCCAGCCAGGACTTGTCTCTGCATAAAACAGCATAGTTACCTAGAGCCCGGCTTCCAGAGCAAGTTTTGCCACTTTTTTCTTTTCTTCTACATTACACAGCTGAATACAGACGTGCACCTACCATTAATACGTAATTAGTTATTTTGGAACCCACCATTCCAAATATAAATTGTAATCCACCACTGTGCCCCTACCAATTATTCGTAACCACTTTCCCCATCTAATAAATATATAAATGAATTAGCACCTCTACTCTCCCCTAATTTAATACCAGTCACTGCATCCTTAATGCCCCCAATATATTTCCTGTTCCCCGCTTCATTATATTTACATGCCCCTTTTGCCCCAAATTCATTGTCATTTCTTCTTTCTATCCCCACCCTCAATTCGGTATCAACTGCTCTCCCCCCACATTCAATACATCATTTACTCTCCCCCACCCTCAATTTATGAATTGCTTCACCCCCAATTCATCATCATTTACTGTCCTCCACCCTCAATTCATCATTTACTGTCCCCACTGCACAATCTCAAAATATCATTTACCCCCACCCTCAAAATTCATCATTATTTGCTGCCCCCCATCATTATTTGCTCTCGTCACCTCCAACCTCACTTCATCTGGAGTACCTCTCCCCTACCACTTTATCATTTGCAATCACCCCCTACTTCATCATATGCAGTCCTCCTCCCCCTCCATCATTTGCAGTCCCCCCTCCCTCACTTCATGATTTGCCTTCCTCCATCTGCAGTCCCCTTAACCATTTATGTTATAAAGAAAAAAAACACGGAGTGAGCTAGAGCTACACAGCCGTTCAAGTTAGATGGCAGTGGAGCTCCAGAAAAGTTCCCAGCACCGAGGTGTGCACTGCACACAGCACTTTATTGCACCCTGAGGCCAAGTGACTCGAAGCGTAAGACGGGGTGCCGGACCCCCCTTTCTCCTGCTCACAAGGCCCTATATATCGGTAAGATCAGTAATGACCTGATGGCCGCCCTGCTTGGCACACAAAACCATCCACAACTTGTCTCCTCCAAACATCTGTGACCTAGTGTTAGGAACGGCGGAACACACTAAATAAAATAATAAAGTGCTTTCGCTGCTCAGGGTCCACCGTGCAGTAGGTGGTCTAGCTGCTGCTAAGTGGTGGCAGACAAGCAATATGGCGGTATAATGCACACGGGTTAAACTTCACCCGGAGTGTGCAGAGCGGGCTCTGTTCTCACACAGAGGTGCTGCAACAAAACATACAAAACACTGAACCTGTTAGTTTCACAGGCTTCAGGTAGATGCACACATGGTATCTGGTCACAGGAGCAGGACCCAAGACAGGAGCTGCGTCCCTCTAGACCTACCATGTGTGCGGCGTCGCTTCTGCGGACGCCAAGGAGTGCTGCAGCACGGCGTAGGACACTGCCGCTCGACGACAAAGCCAGAAATCAAGCGCAATGTCGGACGCTAGCGGTGCGGTGAGCATAGTCACTTAAGGCTTGCCACTGACTTGCGCTGACTGCTAAACTAATTCCCTATCCACATGCGTAATATCAGAGGGAAGGGGTTTCAAATGAGTCAGTCACCAGAATCATTCATCCGTCACCATTCACACAGCAAGTATAGTCTATACTAGCGCATGGCAGACCGGCCATGCGCACTTTTTATAGCCGTGCGGGACCTTCCAGATCTCCAAGATGGACCAATGAGATCTGGAACAGGACCCGGGCACATGACTCCCAAACTCCAATGGGAGATCGTCTCGTGAGCATGCCGCGAAGGAGCACACAGCGCCATGGAATAAATGTTGCTATAATAGTTACTAATATAATTCAGGAGACTACCTGTTGAATGAGAGCAGTTCATATGTATCAACTAAAAACTAATTGAGGATGTAGTAAAAATAGTAATATATGTGTACTAAGGAAAGTAAATGTCAGATCATTCGAATTAAAGGGAACACCGAACGTGTGGCCAAAAATATTCTAAAACGCCTTTATTAGAACAGATGGTGAATAGTGGCACTACTGAAAGAGTGCCCACACTTTCATATAATACATACACATGATAAAATATATAGTTAAGGGTCCCGTCACACTAAACGATGCACCAGCGATCCCGACAACGATGCGACCTTGTCAGGATCACTGGTGCCTCTCTACATGATTGCTGGTGAGCTATCAAACAGGCAGATCTCACCAGTGAGGACACTGGTATCCAAGGTAAATATCGGGTAACTAAGCGAGCACGTCGCTTAGTTACCCGCTGTGTACCTTGGCTACCCGCATGCTCGCGCTGGGAGCTGGTATCCCAGGTAAATATCGGGTAACTAAGTGCATGCGTCACTTAGTTACCCGCTGTGTACCCTGGATACCAGCTCCCAGTGCGGGCACGCAGGTATTTAAGGTATACAGCGGGTAACTAAGTGATGTGCGCGCTTAGTTACCCAATATTTACCTTGGATACCAGCTCCCAGCATCTGCTTACATCGCTTTGAGCTCGCTGATTGTTGGTCTCCCGCTGCCAAACGCAGCGATGCGTGCTAGCCAGTGGGAGACCAACGATGAAAAATGGCCCAGGACATTGCTGCACGATCAGCGGTACCCGGCGGGGGGGGGGCGGTCGCTGATGCGTGTCACATGGCGAGATCGCTGTTGCGTGACAAAATCAGCGATCTCGCTGTGTGTGAATCAGGGGTAATACAGGTAAAAATGGCAACATAAGGAACACTCACTATTGGTTATAAGTGCTGATAGCACAAGAGATTGCCCATATAAAATGAATTATAGGAAAAGTAATACAAGTAGAAGATCTAGAATAGTTGAAATATACCAAAATGAATTAGCTTAATAATGTATAATCACAAATGTGGACATATGCATGTGCTGGAGACATCACTCCTTAACTCCTTCATGCTGTAGCACTTTTTTGTTTTTGCGTCTCTGTTTTTCACTCTCCTTCCCTGAGCCATAACTTTTATTTTTCCGTCAATATGGCCATGTGAGGGCTTGTTTTTTGCAGGATGAGTTGTACTTTTGAACAACACCATAGGATTTATAATATTGTGTACTGGAAAATGGGGAAAAAAATTCCAAGTGTGAAATTGCAAAAAAAAAAAAAAGTGCAATTCCACAACTGTTTTTTTTTATGTTCACCAAATGCTAAAACTGACCTGCCATTATGATTCTCCAAGTCATTACAAATTTGTAGATAGCAGATATGTATAGGTTCTTTTTTATTTAAGTAGTGAAAGCAAAATCCAAAGTTTATTAAAAAAAATTTCGTCAGCATCTACGTTTTTCATGATCTGGGGCTGGGTGAGGGCTTTTTTTGCGTGCCTAGCTGATGTTTTTATTGATACAATTTTTGTGTGGATTCTATCTTTTGATTGCTCTTTATTGCATTTTAATGCAATGTTGCGGTGACCAAAAAATATAATTTCGTCATTTTGACTTTTTTCGCTATCCCGTTTACCAATTGGATTAATTCTTTTTACATCTTGATAGATTGGGCGATTCTGAACGCTGCGATACCAAATATGTGTTTTTTTTATTTTGAGCATTGCGAATGGGGGGTGATTTGAACTTTTATATTTTTTAAATTATTTTTTATATTTTTAAAACTTTTTTTACTTTTCACTTGCTTCATTAGTCTCCATGGGAGGCCAGAAGCTGCAATAATCTGATTGAATCTGCTACAAATAGGCGACGATCAGATCACCTATGTGTAGCAGAAATGCTTACTTGCTATTAGTGATGAGCGAGTATACTCGTTGCTCGGGTGTCCTCCGAGTATTTTGGCGTGCTTGGAGATTTAGTTTTCATTGCGTCATCTGCATGATTTGCGACTGCTAGCCAGACTGAATACATGTGAGGAATGCCTGTTCGGGAATTCCCACATGTATTCAGCCTGTCTACATGTCACAAATCATGCAGATGAGACAAGGAAACCTAAATCTCCGAGTACGCCAAAATACTCGGAGGACACCCGAGCATGCTTGGGGAAAACCCGAGAAACGAGTATACTCGCTCATCACTACTTACTATGAGCGTCAACCGCTGGGCGGTGGTCATAGCAATCTGGCAATGACAACCACAGTGGTCTGCATCGGTCATGTGACACAGGCGCTGATGAGTGATTAGTGACACGCTTCCACAATCACATTAAGGCCGGAGTCACACACAGCGAAATACGGCCGAGTCTCGCAGGTTAAAACCAAGCTCTGGCACCGGCACTCTGGAGCGGAGCATGCAGCTCCATGTATTGCTGTGCGGCTGCATGCTCTGCTCTGGAGTGCCGGTGCCAGAGCTTGGCTTTAACCTGCGAGACTCAGCCGTATCTCGCTGTGTGTGATCCCGGCCTAAATGCTGAAGTCAGTGATTGACAACGGCATTTAACAGGTTAACAGCCACAGGTGGATCGCGATTTCAGAGAGCCGCTGCAATCTATAAACTGCAGTGGTCAGGTGACTAGAAGATGATGTCACTGAAGATTGAGTTTGCGTCCTTTCATTATTATTATTATAGTATTCATGCTTAAAAGAAATTGCAGTGCTGGATAACTCATATACCACTTCCATTTGCAAGTCCAATATAAATTTTACGGTAGCTTTTCATGGATCTTGAAAGGAAAATATAGGAAGAAATGTCCATATTTTCAGAAATCTAAATTGGAGCTGTATGATAAATGGTTAACCAGACCTTTAGGCCATGTGCACACGTTGCGGATTCTGCTGCGGATCTGCAGCGTTTCAGGCTCTGCGGGTCTGCAGCAGATTTAGGTGCGTTCTACAGTACCATTGTTTTCAATGGTAAACTGAAAAACGCTGCACATGCTGTGGATTTTTCCACAGGTTACAATCCGCAGCATGTTAATTCTTTGTGCGGAATCCGCTGCGGTTACACATGCTCCATTGTAGAGGTGTGAAACTGAAGGGCTAAACCGCAGGCTAATCTGCAGGTCTTTTGACCTGAGAATTTACCTGCGGAATTTTCCAAATCCGCAGCAACAAAAACTACGTGTGCACATAGCCTTACAACGAAACTTCAAGGTGTGTAAGAAAAAACAACAAAAAACAGAAATTGCTTGATTAAAAGTGTGCACCACATCAGCTTTAACTCTGTTTAAATTTTTTTCATAGCGCATTCATTCATCATATTTGTAAGTTTACCTCTCTGTTGTAAATTGAACTCTGGTTCCCTTTGTGAGAGGCAGTGATACCACTATAACTAACAAGAAGTTGGTTTGTGACTATCTGGTATACTAGGAAATAAGAGACTCCACATGGGCAAGGCAACTTTTCAGGGCTTAAAAAGAGAAATCGGATGAGGTTCCACCGAGATTCGAACTCAGATTGCTGGATTCAAAGTCCAGAGTGCTAACCATTACACCATGGAACCTGCTGTGATGGTTGTTTATGTATACAGTTTACTGGAGTAAAGCCCTTGCCATTAAGGGTGTGTGCACATGCTGCAGATTCTGCTGCGGTTCCGCAATGGATTCGGCCGCTGCGTATCCGCAGCAGTTTTTGCTGCGGTGTATAGTACCATAATAACCTATAGATATTAAAAACCGCAGTACAGACGGTGCGGATTTTCCGTGGTTTCCAATCCACAGAAAGAATTGACATGTCAATTCTTTCTGCGAATTCCGCTGTGGTTTGCCATCTCCATTGTGGAGATGAAAAACCGCAAGTCTTTTGACCTGCGGATTTTACAAAATCCGCGCGGCCAAATCCGCACCCCAATCCGCGGCGTGTGCACGTACCCTAAGCAAAAACCTTGTCCTGTCTAGTTACTAGTTACAGAATCCTATTCAAGCAAGTCTATGGATGCAGAAAGGAAATTTTAACCCATGCAAGTCATCTTTATTGCATTAGATTTTAATGGATACAATGCAATTATTAGTAGGAAACTAATTGATCTTGTAAATTTGAATAACTCCTGATAAAAACATGGTTGCCATATTTATGCAAAATGCAGGCATGAGGGCTCAATATAGATCACAATTCAGAAGAAACATAATCCATTTTTTTCTGAATAAGAGATTTTTATATATATAATACTTGTGTGTACTTAGCCTAAGGTTGACCTCAGGCTAATTGTAGAATTATCCTCCCGAGGGACTATACCCAAGACCCCCATCATGAATTCATGTTTTATTTCAGGCTAGGCTTAGATACTGGAAAAAAAAGTTACATTTGACTTTTTAAAATATTTTCAATTATACTGTACATTAAGTTATGTAAAAACTTAAATTTGAGTTGATGTAAAAGGTTCTTTTCAGAAAGCACAATCGGCAGGATTTAAACCTACATAGGGGAGACCGCCACAAAATCCTGCTGATAGGTTCACTTTACTTACGACTATATGACTGCGATTGCATCTGTTACACCTCTGCAGATGTGAACATATAAATTGTAATTACACTATATGGACCACAGTATTGTTATTTTGTACATTCTGGGTACAGGAGCTTTTATCGCATCTCAAGTCCAAAGGCATTAATATGGAATTCTCCCTCTTAAGGCTACGTGCACATGCTGCGGATTGGGGTGCGGATTTGGCCATGCGGATTTTGTAAAATCCGCAGGTAAATCTGCAGGTCAAAAGACCTACGGTTTTGCCATGCGGTTTTTCATCTCCACAATGGAGGAGATGGCAAACCGCAGCGGAATCCGCAGAAAGAATTGACATGTCAATTCTTTCTGCGGTTTCAAAACTGCAGCAAAACTGCTAGCGCGTCACCGATTTTGTGACACAGCAACGATATCGCTACATGTGATACTCGCCTCCGACCGGCTCCCCTGCTGGTTATCGCTGATCGCACGAGATCGTCCACGTCCATTTCTCGTCGTCAGCTTCCTGCTGGCGCCAATGAGCGAGCTATGGACGCGGGCGGAAGATGGCGGTCATCACTTTGTCTGAAAGGTAAGTAGCGACCAGCGAGCATCGCTACATCGCTGTGAGATCTGCCTGTGTGGCAGCTCACTAGCGACCATTTAGTGATGCATCAGCGATCCTGACCTGGTCGTTTCGTGGTCGGGATCGCTGGTGCATCGCTAAATGTAAAGGGGCCTTTAGGCATTTGTTCTGTTTCCTACCTTGGTTGGCCAATGTTTACTTTGTATAAGACACTATTGGGAACTGGTCCTTCGTCAGGGGGCACCGTCCAGACTGAACCAGGTAGTTTAAAAATGTATGGCTGGCTAATAGGATGGGATCGGGAAAAGTTCAGGACTCGGGAGGACTGCTTTGTGTGCATATACCCTTAGTTTTTATGGTTATATATGGCGGTTTACTGGTGGTGTGGGAAATTATATGAAAGTAAGGTTTATATACTCCAACTTCTTGAATAGAACTGTATATGCTGATAATGTCTGTAAAGCGCAGTGGGCTTAAAAAGAGCATGTCAGCAGTTTTGACCGATATAAGATATGGCCACTGCCTTTCAGGGCTTATATACAGCAGTCTATGAATGAATTGTTTGTCTATTTAAAGCTTTGAAGTGTCTTCATCTGTACATTTGTAGCATTTCCCGATGAAGAAGTCTCAGTACTTTGAAACACGTTGAATAAAACCACATTTCATTTTCATTCGCTCGGATCTTCAGTTATTCAGCAGCGTAGAATAAATCCACGTGTATCCCATTTTTTTTCCCTACGGTTGGCCACTTTGTGGACCTGTGGATCTGCTGCAGTGAATATTCCTATAAGCTCAATTATAGCTCCATCTGGTGAGTACAGTTCATTGTATCAAACCATTTGTGTCTTGGATAAGACCCTATTTGTGCTCTTTTCTCTAGAAGCACATACTTTATTTCCACTGGCGGCACTTTTAGACTTAAAGAACAATTTTATGGGACCCTTTGCTAAATACGTTTACATTTCTTCTGGTGTATACTTTGCATGCTACAAGACTTTCCAGGCATCAGGGATCCCTTTGTCCATGGGTGATGGGTTTTCCTTAAAAACTTTATTGGACTCTGTAAACCTGGTAAACTAAAGTTTTCAAGAAAAATATTTGTTTATTAAATTTATCAACAGCACAAATTTATCAGCAGTGACCCTTCACCTGGATATGTTCTCTTTTCTTTTAAAAAAATAGCGTGAGTAAATGAACTTGGTTAGAGTAGTTCTAGGAAATATTTGTTTACTAATTTAGAATCTTTATAATCTTGATAATGTGTGCAAACTGTAAAGCGCTGCGGAATGTTAGCGTTATATAAAAATAAAGATTATTATTTGAAGTGTAATAAAAATTTTAGGCTCCCTGTCGGGGAATCGAACCCTGGGCTCCCGCATGACAGTCGGAGATACTTACCACTATACTAACGAGGAACTGCTATACATTGACTTTGTGTTCTTTGGGTCGGCAGATATCTAATTCTCTGTTCCTTTTTCACAATTGCATACAACATTTTTCCTGTGCATCCCTCCTACTTTAAAGCTCTCTACCCCAACATATCAGACTTTCACCTACTGTGGAAAACTTCAAAAGGAACTATTTTTTCTGACAAGCCAACAGTAACCCTTGTTCCACCATACTGCTCTGCCTTCACTTAAGGCCCCGTCTCACATAGCGAGATCGTTAACAAGATCACTGAAACGATCCTCTGTAGACTTGAACGTCACAGGCAGGGTCCTCTCTCCTTTACCACTTGGTGACTCGTGTTGTTTACAGTTATTGTACTTGTTTTTGTTATGCATACCCCTTTTTTCGTATGATCATAATATAGACTAGACTTAGATGCTGAAAGAAAAGCTTAAATGTAAATTATTTAAACATTTTCAATGATATTGTGTAAGATATGTAAAAACTTAAAACTGAGTTGATTTATTAAAAAATGATTTTCAAGAGCGTAGTCGGCAGGATTTGAACCTGCGCGGGGAGACCCCAATGGATTTCTAGTCCATCGCCTTAACCACTCGGCCACGACTACATGTTTGTGACTTGTGCTGTGGCAGTTATATAACCCACAATGGTGTAAACCGCTAGTTTTTTATGATGCTTTGGTAGAGGAAAGTTATATACCCTCTATTCTAAGCTATAACCAACTGTTTCTCTTATGTTTATGTCTCAAAACATAGTTATAGTTTAATGATTTTTTTGGAAGTATTAAGACTAGGTATATTAGTTTTAATTAATGCAAAGAGCAAAGAGTAGATGTGAACTTAGCCTTAAAAGTGATCCAAAATGTTATGTACCCCAAAATAGTACCAATGAAAGCTTCAATTCAACCCTCCAGAAAAGATCCCAATTATATCAATCACATCAAACAAAGTGGTTTCAACATTACTGGTGGCACAGAGGCTTTGGAAAACTGACAAAGCTCTCCTCCCAAAAAGGAAATCAAGCAAGTTTTGTGTACCAAATTTTCCCCTACCTGTTGAGCCACCAGTGTGCAGGGAAGCTCTGGGAAAAAGCATCAACCTTGACATTTTTGACCCCTGGACGGAAAGTGACAACAAATTTGAACCTAGTAAAAAACAGGGACCATCTAGCTTGCCTAGGGTTGAGACGTTTAGCTGATTGAAAATATGAGAGGTTCTTATGCTCAGTAATAACAGTAATGGGATGGAAAGCCTCTCCAACCAATGTCGCCATTCTTAAAATGCCAATTTAATTGCCAAAAGTTCCCTATTACCCATGTCATAATTTCAACTGAAGACAATTTCTTAGAAAAGAATGCGCATGGATGCCATTTACCAGGGGATGGACCCTGAGACAACACAGACCCAACACCCACCTCTGACACATCAACCTCCACAACAAAGGGTTGGGAAACATCAGGTTGACCGAGTATAGGAGCCATGGTGAAACAGCTCTTTATGGAGGAAAAAGCCAGCAGGGTGGCATCCAACCATTTAAAAAAATCAGTCCCCTTCCTTGTCATGTCAGTAAGGGATTGCACAATTACTGAATAATTTTGGATGAATTTTCGGTAACAATTAGCAAAGCCCAGAAAACGCTGTAGAGCCTTCAGGTTCTCAGGACTGTCCCAATCAAGGACAGCATGGACCTCCGTATCCATCCGAAAACCCAAAGATGACAACAAGTACCCCAAAAACTGCATCTCCTGGATGGCAAAAAAAACATTTTCCTAGTTTGGCATATAAAGTAGTTTGTAATCTCTTGATATTTGCAGTACCTGCTTAACATGCTCTTGATATGTCTCAAAATCTGGATAAATACCATGTTTTGGCATAGGTGGTTTCCTTCATTGGAGACTGCCCTTCCCGTGGTTGTTCCTTCCCGGGGAAAGACCTGGCTAGTCATTGCTTGCGTTGAGAAACATGTGATGGTGTCTCAGCGGCTTGTGTATGTTTTACATATTTCCCATAAGGGATGGGGGCATTGCTCTAGAATCACTGCGTTGAGAAACTTGTGATGGTGTCTCCACAGTGCTGGATGTTGATCTCCATGAGTTCATTCTTCCTCTTTTTTCACATTGAAAGGTAAGTACGACCGCCGAGCATCGCTACATCGCTGTGAGATCTGACTGTGTGGCAACTCACTAGTGACCATTTAGCGATGCACCAGTGATTCTGACCGGGTCGTATCGTGGTCGGGATCGCTGGTGCATAGCTAAATGTAAAGGGGCCTTTAGGCATTTGTTCCCTTTCCTACCTTGGTTGGCCAATGTTTACTTTGTATAAGACACTATTTTAAACTATACTAATCCCAAGTGCCATCTTAGGTGACCAAGACAAGATGGTAAACCTGGGAAAATCACACAAATAAATGATTTTCACGTGCTGCCGTACTTGCTTTTTTTCATTAAAAATGCTCAAAACTGGATACCTGCATTTTAGCGGTGTTATTTTCACCACCCATTGCTTTCAGTGGGTGAGAAAAGCTGAAAGAAGTGACTTAGGGTCCCGTCACACACAGCGATCTCGCTGATTTTATGACACACAGCGATCTCGCCAGCCTCAGGACAGCTGCCCCAGCACAGCTGCCCCTGCCCCAGCACAGCTGCCCCAGCCTCAGGACAGCTGCCCCAGTGCCGCTGCCCCAGCACAGCCAACCTGCCCCAGCACAGAACCGCCACCGCACGAGCCTGGACCACTGAATGACCCCTGTGACTACTCCTCCACCTGTGCCGGATCCCTTCCCAGGTAAGCTGAATTCGGACTGTAAGACGGACCCCCATTTGAGACATTATTTTTTTTCCCCTATTTTCCTTCTGAAAATTGGGGTGCGTCTTATGGTCCGGTGCGTCTTATAGTCCGGTGCGTCTTATAGTCCGAAAAATACGGTAAATATTAACTGATCGGCTGACGTTTAACACAGAATCATCTAATGTAAATGGATTTTCATAGTAAGGCAAGGTTTTGTGATGTTGCTACTTATATGAATCAAAACATGTATGTGTTATATGGATATAAAAATCTGCCCACATTACAACTGTCAGAATAAGGTCTTATTCTCATGAAAAGGCAGTATCGTACAAAAAGACTCTGGCCCGTACGGGGATCGAACCCGCGACCTTGGCGTTATTAGCACCACGCTCTAACCAACTGAGCTAGCCGGCCACTTATGTTTTAAGATTGTGAAGATAGATGACTCACGAGTAAAGTCACCACTGAATTTCCACAATGTTTTAATAAAGTTTTATGCCCTCTATACTAAACTTTATCCAACCGGCCATTTTATGTTTATGCCTCATAATTTTGTTATATTTTAACGACTTATTTGGAATCCATAAAGACTCTGTATATTACTTTTAATCAATACATATATCACAGAATAAATGTGAACTTAGCCTTAAAAGTGACCCAACATGTTATCGTACCCCCCAGTACATTTTGGCATTACTGTAACAATGAGATTCCACATAGTTTTCATAGTGCATTTTGACAGAATCACAAGCTGGGCATAATTTATTGGGCACTACAATGGAAAATTTGCGATTTTCACTCTAAGGCTGGAGTCACACAACGAATAAAAAATCGGTCCCATTTTAACGGTCCGAAATCGCACAAAGGTATCTTAACCAGTGATGCATTTTTTATGCGATTTTTCTTCATTGATGCGATTTTAATCGCATGTAAGGATCCTTTTGACATCCGTCTGGCGAGATTTTCTCGCAGGATAGCTAAATGGATATATAATGGAGTCCAATGACAGGTTTCCCCACACAAACGAATTAATAGATCTAGACACATTATGTATATATATATATATATATTTTATACATGTCATAGAGACACATTTATATATATATTTCTAATTCATACAGTTCTTAATTGCAGAATAGCCACTGAAACATTAGCCGGCTTTTGTATAACATTCTCCTGCCCGACATGAAATGACACATGGTTTACATATAGTTAACCATTTCATTTCATGTTTTCTTTAAAATTTCTATCACTATTAATTATATGAGGGCTTGTGGGTAAAATTTTGGACTTGTAGGGGTTCATTTAACGGGTTAATTCGTTGTATTAAATTACGGGGACTCCCTGCAGCCTCAGTGACGTCAGCGGGAGTCCCCGCAATTTAATACAACGAATTAACCCCTTAAATGAACCCCTACAAGCCCAAAATTTTACCCACAAGCCCTCATATAATTAATAGTGATAGACATAAAAAAAAACATGAAATGAAATGGTTAACTATATGTAAACCATGTGTCATTTCATGTCGGGCAGGAGAATAATTATACAAAAGTCGGCTAATGTTTCAGCGGCTATTCTGCAATTAAGAACTGTATGAATTAGAAATATATATATAAATGTGTTTCTATAACATCTATAATATATATATAAATATATTTATTTAATGTGTCTAGATCTAGTAATTTGTTTCTTTATTTAACCGGACACTGTGATTTTACTGTATTTAGAAAAAAAAATTGCCGGCTTTTGGTGCGATTTTAGCGCAACTCACACATCGGGTCCGTTTGCAATCCCATTTTTTCTCGCCCCATAGACTTGCATTGTCGAATCCGATCCGAAAATCGGTGACAATCGCAGCATGCAGAGGATCGGATGCGATAAAAAATCGCATGATGTGAGCTGCCCCATAGAATAATGAGTTTTTTATCGCCTTGCATTCATCCGTTTTATTCGCCAGTGTGACTCCGGCCTAACATCCATTGCGTGAATATTTCTGAAAGACACTGATAGTCAAAATTGTCACTATACCTGTAAATGAATTCCCAGGGAGGTGTAATTACTATAAGGCCTCTTTCACACTTCAGTTTTTTTGACATTCACAATTCGTCGGCTCGACGGATCCATCACAGATTGTAAAAAACTGATGCGACGGATCCGTTTTAGACAGATCTAATAGATGCACCTTTTCTTGCCAGCTGCGGGCGGCTATTTTTAGGCTGTGGGGGCCAAGATCAATTGCCCCTTAGCAGCCTGAGAATATCATCCCCCAGCTGTCTGCTTTAGCAAGGCTGGTTGTCAAAAATGGGGTGGACCCTAGTTTTTTGATTATTTTTTTAAATATTTTTTTTAAAAAGTGTGGGAACCCCTCTATTCTTGATAACCGGCCTTGCTGAAGCTGACAGCTGAGGGTTGCAGCCCCCAGCTGTGAG
Source organism: Dendrobates tinctorius (assembly GCF_039654945.1). Classification (NCBI taxonomy): domain Eukaryota; kingdom Metazoa; phylum Chordata; class Amphibia; order Anura; family Dendrobatidae; genus Dendrobates; species Dendrobates tinctorius. Next base: position 2,170,852 of record NW_027361818.1, on the reverse strand, counting down.
TTTTGTCTGACTGGTTTTCAAAAATAGGGGGAGACTCACGCCATTTTTTCTATTTATATTCAGCGCAGGAGCTGCAGATGGATACTCCCATCCGCTGCTCCTGCTTTCACTGTAATTCGTAGTAGTAGGTGTCAGATGATGGGATCAGTTCCATCAGCTGACACCAGTGACCAAAGGTAAACTGAGCATGCTCATTTTTAAAAATAGAATCCGTCACCGGATTCCGTCATGTGACGGACTACGACGGATCCATCGACCATAGGCGCCCATTCTAGCAGATGACGAACGGCGATGGATCCGTCCAACTTTTCGACGGAGACAAAAAACGTTCCTTTGTGCGTCGTCTCCAGCCGCCGGGCAGAGAATTTCCGACTGATCTGGCGAATGACGGATGAAACTTGGGGCCATCCGTCACTAATACAAGTCTAAATGTAAATTGTGCTCCTCTATAACCCTGCTATATGCCCAAACAGTTCTCTGCGACCACACAGCGTGCTGATCACCATGTTCAGGAGAATTAGTGTACCAAAATAAGAGGTTAGTTTTACATATTTCCACTTGTGAAAATGTAAATTCTGGGGCTATAACATAATTTTAGTGATTAAAATGCATTAATTTTTTTCTTCACATAGTGTAAATGTCGGTGACACACCTGAGGTTTCAATATGCTTACTGCACCCCTAGATTAATTCATTGAGAGGTACAGTTTGAAAAATGAGGTCTGCCAATGAAATCATTCCAGCAAAATCTGTTGTGCGATATGGTGCTCCTTCCCTTAGCTTTGCACTGTGTCTGAAATGTAGTTTCTTGTCACATATGGGGTATTGGAGCATTCAGGAAAAAATGCATAACAAATCATATGGTCCATTCTGTCCTTTTAACCCTTCAGAACATTAAATCAGTGTTTTACTGGAAAAATAGGTAATTGTTGATTTCTAGTGATGAGAGCATGTGCTCAAATAAGGTGTTATCTGAGCACACTCTAGTGCTAGTAGAGTATCTTTGGCGACCTTAAAAACTATGCTTGGGTCACTGTGACTGCATGTCTCACTGCTGTTCAGCAGTCGCAACCCATGAACGCTCGCTCATCAAGATTCATTTCCACTGGCCAATGTTATACAATTCTGTGAATGACCTGTGAGTTTAAAATTCTCATTAAACCCTGGATAAATTACTCGAGAGGTATAGTTTCCAAAATACTTATTTTGTGCCGTTTTGGCATATCAGAGCCTCCACAATCTATTTAAAAAAAAACCACCAAAAAGTCAAATAGAGATCTTTCCCTTGTGACCAAACAATAGTTTTTGACCACTTTTGGGGGTATCGGCACACTAAAGATAAATTGCACTACACATTCCCATGCAACCCTTGGGTTGTCAGCAGGTGCCCTAGTCCGCTAGCTTAAAGTGCATGGACCACTGAACACCTGCTTTCCTTTTACTGTGGGCATAATACCACTCCCACAACACAGGGTGAAGGTAAAACAGCGTGACAATACTTTATTGAACCACAAAATAGGCGAATAACAAGTGGGGAAGACCCAGCACAATACTCAAGATTGTGTAAAATTCCAGAGTCGCACCCTTTCGCTGACCTGCTGGTATAAGAACAGCTGTAACTTCAGATTTTCCGGGGCTGATTACCCCACTTGTGGTAAGCACAGAGAGGAGGTAACAAGCTTAGGAAGATGACAGTCTATAGAGGCACAAGGTCAGGTGACCAGAGGGTTACAACCAGGCTTTCCAAACATCCATGAAGCCAGGTGACCAGTGGATCCCAAACCTGGCTTTGTCCAAGCGTATCCATGGGGCTCAGGTGACCGATGGGTCCAAATCTTGACTACCCCAAACCTATCCATGGTTCAGTGATGGTAAATGGAACAGATCTGAATTCCTTCTGCCAGAGCTGTTGTTCCCTAAGCTGACATTGTGTAGAATGTCAAATCTGTGTCCCTAGTGATGGAGCCATGATGTCTTGGCTGCTGTCTTGTAAAGATTCTCTGGTTCTTTGGATGACTTGGATGTGTATTCGTATATGTTACAGGGACATATTTTTTATTGCTAACAACTGTCCAAAGGTCAAGATGAAGATTGAAGATGTGATGAGGTTGACTCACATTGTTTGAATTTTTAATGAATTATCATATTTTTTCTCCTCTGTTTTGCAAGTCAACAAACTGCCTGGCCTTGACAATGTGTAAGCAACATATCAGCAAGTGTCCTTGTTCTATTAACCTGCATCTCTATCAACCTGGATAACAGCACAATATGTTACAACAAATTTCAGCTTACAGTTCAATATTACAGGTTTATACTAACAAAAGTCTGTTTTCTTGACCAATCAGAAAAAATACATAAATTTAAACGTCTACATATAGGTAACAGTCTTTTCCTTTTGGCTTGCTGAAAATAGAAGTCTGGTTAATTATGATAAAACTAGATTATGGCCCGATGCTATCGCATTGGGAGGATGCGATAGCATCACACCTCTTGCCATGTTAACCCTCAACACACACACACTCCTCTCACCTTTCACCATCTCCACTCACTCTTTCACTCCACATACGACCCTTTCTCTCACTTCGTCTCTCATACTCACGCCGTCATCGCCGCTGCTCCACGATCCCCGACATCTTCCACCGGCGCCATCCTGGATCCAGACGTTGTCCACGCCGGCGACATGTTCTTGCGGCGACGCCATCTTGAGTATCGTGAAATCCCGCGATAGTCAAGATGGCGTCACCGCAAGAACATGTCGCTGGCGTGGAGGACGTCGGGATCCAAAATGGCGTCGGCGAAATCTCGCAAGTTTTCGCCGACGCCATTTTGGATCCCGACGTCGTCCTCGCCGGCGACATGTCCTTGCGGCGACGCCATCTTGACTATCGCGGGATTTCGCCAATCCAAAATGGCATCGCCGCAAGAACATGTCGCCGGCGTGGAGGACGTCTGGATCCAGGATGGCGCCGGCGCAAGAAGATGTCGGGGAACATCGATCAGCGGCGATTACGGCGTGAGTATGAGAGACGGAGTGAGAGAAAGGGTCGTATGTGGAGTGAAAGACTGAGTGGAGATGGTGAAAGGTGAGAGGAGTGTGTGTGTTGAGGGTTAACATGGAAAGAGGTGTGCGGTGACGTCACCGGTTACAACTGGACGGAAGTTGTTACAACCGGAAGCTGCTTAGGGCATTTATTATTATAGATACTGTGAGGTTACACCTTTTAAAAATGAATAATCTGGTAGATCGTGCAACATTCTCATGGAAAAAAATGTGTTTAATTTTCACAGCCCAATGTTATAAATTTCTGTGAAGCAACAGTGATTCAATATGCTCACCACACCCGTACATTAATTCCTTGAGAGGAGGTGTGGTGTCCTTAATAGGGTCTCTTGGGTTTCTGCTGTTTTGGCATCTCGTGGGCTCTGCATTTTTGTGGAAAAAGCATAATCTTTAATTTTTCACTCCCCAGTGTTCTCTTTTGTAGGTTCCCTTTGTATTTTGTTAATTGATACAAGGAAACTAGTAACACTAATATTTCTTAAAGTTTTTTTATTTTTCACATTTTTTCCACACCTGCCCAAAACTTTTGCAAGTGAGTGTGTATACATTGTTTGAATTGTTTGAGATGATACATACAAACTTTCCTGTATGTTCTGAAAACTTTTACGTATTTTTACAGAAAACACCTCTTTAAATGGTAAGTAGCTGGTAACATAACACAGGCAATATATATTTAAACTGTAATACTTTTGCATTGTGTTGTGCAGAATTGTTTTTTAAGTTCAATATCTCATTGATAAAAAAAATTAAGGTCCCACCGAGATTTGAACTTGGATCGCTGGATTCAGAGTCCAGAGTGCTAACCATTACACCATGGAACCTACTGCTTTAATTCTGGTCATAGGGCAATTTATTGCTTCTGCAAGTACCAATGTTTGTGGCTTTTAATGGACTTTAAATAAAGAACAATTTTATGGGACACTTTGCTAGATACGTTTACATTTCTTCTGGTGTATACTTTGCATGCTGCAAGACTTTCCAGGCATCAGGGATACGTTTTCTTATTTTGCACATTTTTTCCCACACCTGATACCTGATTTGTGGGGGGGAACGACTGTTTCGGCGCATGGCAGAGCTCAGAATGGAAGGAGCGCAGTTTGACTTTTTCAATGCAAAATTGGCTGGAATTCAGATCGGACGCCATGTCACGTTTGGAGAGTCCCTGATGTACCTAAACAGTGGAAACCCCCTACAAGTGACCCCATTTTGGAAACTAGACCCCCCAAGGAACTTATCTAGATATGTGGTGAGAACTTTGAACCCACAAGGGCTTTACAGAAGTTTATAACGTACAGCAGTACAATTAAAAAATCATATTTTTTCCACAAAAATGATCTTTTCACCCCAATTTTTATTTTCCCAAGGGTAACAGGACCCTAAAAGTTATTGTTCAATTTGTCCTGAGTATGCTGATACCCCACATGTGGGGGTAAACCACTATTTGGGCGCATGGCAAAGCTCGGAAGGGAAGCAGCGCCATTTGACGTTTTTGGCTGGAATTGAGATCGGACATCATGTCGCGATTGGAAAACCCCTGATGTACCTAAACAGTGGAAACCCCCCACAAATGACACCATTTTGGAAACTAGACCCCCTAAGGAACTTGTCTAGATGTGTGGTGAGAACTTTGAACCCCCAAGGGCTTCACAGAAGTTTATAACATAAAGTCGTACAATTAAAAAATCATATTTTTTCCACAAAAATGATCTTTTCACCCTCAATTCTTATTTTTCCAAGGGTAACAGCACCCTAAAAGTTATTGTGCAATTTGTCCTGAGTATGCTGATACCCCACATGTGGGGGTAAACCACTATTTGGGCGCATGGCAGAGCTCGGAAGGGAAGCAGCGCCATTTGATGTTTTTGGCTGGAATTGAGATCGGACACCATGTCGCGATTGGAAAACCCCTGATGTACCTAAACAGTGGAAACCCCCCACAAATGACACCATTTTGGAAACTAGACCCCCTAAGGAACTTATCTAGATGTGTGGTGAGAACTTTGAACCCCCCAGTGCTTCACAGAAGTTTATAACATAAAGCCGTACAATTAAAAAATCATATTTTTTCCACAAAAATGATCTTTTCACCCTCAATTCTTATTTTTCCAAGGGTAACAGCACCCTAAAAGTTATTGTGCAATTTGTCCTGAGTACGCTGGTACCCCACATGTGGGGGTAAGCCACTATTTGGGCGCATGGCAGAGCTCGGAAGGGAAGCAGCGCCATTTGACGTTTTTGGCTGGAATTGAGATCGGACATCATGTCGCGATTGGAAAACCCCTGATGTACTTAAACAGTGGAAACCCCCCACAAATGACACCATTTTGGAAACTAGACCCCCTAAGGAACTTGTCTAGATGTGTGGTGAGAACTTTGAACCCCCAAGGGCTTCACAGAAGTTTATAACATAAAGCCGTACAATTAAAAAATCATATTTTTTCCACAAAAATGATCTTTTCACCCTCAATTCTTATTTTTCCAAGGGTAACAGCACCCTAAAAGTTATTGTGCATTTTGTCCTGAGTATGCTGATACCCCACATGTGGGGGTAAACCACTATTTGGGCGCATGGCAGAGCTCGGAAGGGAAGCAGCGCCATTTGACATTTTTGGCTGGAATTGAGATCGGACACCATGTCGCGATTGGAAAACCCCTGATGTACCTAAACAGTAGAAACCCCCCACAAATGACACCATTTTGGAAACTAGACCCCCTAAGGAACTTATCTAGATGTGTGGTGAGAACTTTGAACCCCCCAGTGCTTCACAGAAGTTTATAACATAAAGCCGTACAATTAAAAAATCATATTTTTTCCACAAAAATGATCTTTTCACCCTCAATTCTTATTTTTCCAAGGGTAACAGCACCCTAAAAGTTATTGTGCAATTTGTCCTGAGTACGCTGATACCCCACATGTGGGGGTAAACCACTATTTGGGCGCATGGCAGAGCTCGGAAGGGAAGCAGCGCCATTTGACGTTTTTGGCTGGAATTGAGATCGGACACCACGTCGCGATTGGAAAACCCCTGATGTACCTAAACAGTGGAAACCCCCCACAAATGACACCATTTTGTAAACTAGACCCCCCAAGTAACTTATCTAGATGTGTGGTGAGCACTTTGAACCCCCCAGTGCTTCAAAGAAGTTTATAACGCCCGGGCGTGAAAATAAAAAATTTGTATTTTTTCCACAAACATGATCTTTTAGTCACCATTTTTTTTATTTTCCCAAGGGTAACAGGAGAAATTGGACCCCAAAAGTTGTCCAATTTGTCCTGAGTATGCTGATACCCCATATGTGGGAGAAAACTACTGTATGGACACACGTCGGGGATCGGAAGGGAAGTAGTGACGTTTTGGAATGCAGACATTGATGGAATTGTCTGTGGGTGTCATGTTGCCTTTGTAGAGCCCCTAATGTACCTAAACAGTGGAAACCCCCCACAAATGACCCCATTTTGAAAACTAGACCCCCTAAGGAACTTATCTAGATGTGAGGTGAGCACTTTGAACCCCCAAGGGCTTCACAGAAGTTTATAATGCCAGGGCATGAAAATAAAAAAATCGTATTTTTTCCACAAACATGATCAATTAGTCCCCATTTTTTTTATTTTCCCAAGGGTAACAGGAGAAATTGAACCCCAAAAGTTGTTGTCCAATTTGTCCTGAGTACGCTGACACCCCATATGTGGGAGAAAACTACTGTATGGACACACGTCAGGGCTCGGAAGGGAAGTAGTGACGTTTTGGAATGCAGACTTTGATGGAATGGTCTGCGGGTGTCATGTTGCCTTTGGAGTGCCCCTAATGTACCTAAACAGTGGAAACACCCACAAATGACCCCATTTTGGAAACGAGAACCCCTAAGGAACTTATCTAGATGTGTGGTGAGCACTTTGAACCCCCAAGGGCTTCACAGAAGTTTATAATGCCCGGGCATGAAAATAAAAAATTGTATTTTTTCCACAAAAATGATATTTTTGCCCCCAATTTTTTATTTTCCTAAGGGTAACAGGAGAAATTGGACCCCAAAAATTGTTTTGCAATTTGTCATGAGTAGGCTGATACCCTACATGTGGGGGTAAAACACTGTTTGGGTGCATGGCAGAGCTTGGAAGGGAAGGAGCATCATATGACTTTTTCAACTCAGAATTGGCTGGAATTGAGATCAGACGCAATGTTGCATTTGGAGATCCCCTGATGTGCCCAAACAGTGGAAACCCCCAATTCTAACTCCAACCTGAACCCCAACACACCCCTAACCCTAATCTCAGCCCTAACCCTAACCCTAGCCCTAACCCTAACCCTAATGGAAAAATGGAAATAAATACATTTTTTAAATTTTATTATTTTTCCCTAACTAAGGGGGTGATAACGGGGGGTTTGATTTACTATTTATGGCGGTTTTTATTTTTGGCAGCTGTCGCACGCTAAAAGACGCTTTTTATTGCAAAAATAGTTTTTGCATCACCACATATTGAGAGCTATAATTTTTCCGTATTTTGACCCACCAAGTCATGTGAGGTCTTATTTTTTGCATGACGAGTTGACGTTTTTATTGGTACCATTTTCGGGCACATGACATTTTTTGATCGCTTTTTATTCCGATTTTTTGGACGCAGAATGAACAAAAACCAGCGTTTCATGAATTTCTTTTGGGGGAGTGCGTTTACACCGTTCCGCATGCGGTAAAATTGATAAAGCGGTTTTATTCTTCGGGTCAGTACGGTTACAGCGATACCTCATTTAGGTCGTTTTTTATGTTTAGTCGTTTTTTTGCAATGAAAACTATTTTATATAAAAAATAATTATTTTTGCATTGCTTTATTCTGCGAGCTATAACTTTTTTATTTTTTTGCTGATGATGCTGTGTGGTGGCTCATTTTTTGCGGGACAAGATGTCGTTTTTAGCGGTACCATGGATATTTATATGCGTCTTTTTGATCGCGCGTTATTACACTTTTTGTTTGGCGGTATGATAATAAATCATTATTTTTTGCTTCGTTTTTTATTTTTATTTTTTAAGGGGTTCGCTAAAGGGGTTAACTAATGGGACAGTTTTATAGGGCGGGTCGTTACGGACGCGGCGATACCTAATATGTGTACTTTTATTGTTTTGGGTTTTTTTTATTTTCAAAAAATGAATTTATTGGGGAATATTTTTTTTTTTTTTAATTTATTTGGCGATTTTTTTAAAATTATTTTTTCACTTTTTTTTTTAATTTTTTTTTAACTTTATTACATAGTCCCAGGTGGGACATCACTGTCATGTGACAGATCGCTGATCTGTCACATCACAGATCACTGTGACAGATCAGCAATCTGTCACAGGCATTGAAGAAGACTTCCTCTTGCCTGCGCTTTGCAGGCACTGAGGAAGCCAGCTTCCTCCAGGCCCCCGAAGGCCCCCGTCGCCATCTTGGATTCGGAGGCCTGGAGGAAAGGAGCCCCCCGCAGCAGCGCTGCATATTGCTCTGCCGTGGGGGGCTCAGGGAAGCATGGAGGGAGCCCCCACCCTGCCGATGCTTCCCTTTAACTCCTGGTACACCGCGATCATGTTTGATCGCGGTGTGCAAGGGGTTAACGTGTCGGGGGCGGTCCGTGACCGCCCCTGACACATTGTGCCGGGTGTCAGCTGTGATAATCAGCTGACACCCGGCCGCGATCAGCGGCACTCACCACGTGGGCGCCGCTGATCGTGGTAGACGTACTATCCCGTCCATGGGCATAGGGGCCCGGGTCCCATGGATGGGATAGTACGCCGGATGTCAGGAAGGGGTTAAAACCACAAACATTAGTACTTGCGGCAGCAATAAATTGCCCTATGACCAGAATTGAAGCAGTAGGTTCCATGGTGTAATGGTTAGCACTCTGGACTCTGAATCCAGCGATCCGAGATCAAATCTCGGTGGGACATTTAGTAATTTTGCACAGCACACCTCAAACACACCTACTGTGCATCCCTCCTACTTTGAAACTCTCTACCCCAACATATCAGACTTTCACCTACTGTGGAAAACTTCATAAGGAACTATTTTTTCTGACAAGCCTACAACCTACAGTAACCCTTGTTCCACCATACTGCTCTGCCTTCACTTAAGGCCCCGTCTCATATAGCGAGATCATTAGCAAGATCACTGAAATGATCCTCTGTAGACTTGATCCTCACAGGCAGCGTTCTCTCTCCTCCTTTACCACTTGGTGACTCGTGTTGTTTACAATTATTGTACTTGTTTTTTGTTAGGTCTCTTTCACATGTCCGCTGACGGCGGTCAGCCGAAATCCGCCAAAGTGGAAAAAAACTGATCTGCCGACGTAGAGAGAAGAATGGATGACAGCGGACCACGGATCCGTTCAAGGTGGAACGCGTCTTCATTTAAAGGGACCGCGGCCACAAAGCGATCTCGGGGGTTACCAAGCATCGTCGCGATATTGCTTGATTCAGCAATCTCCCGCGATAACGGCGATGTCAGGGATTCCAACAGCGCGAGAGTCGGCCATGTCCCCCGATATCGGCGATGTCAGGGGAATCCAGCAGCGCGAGAGTCGGCCATGTCCCTCGATATCGGGTGATGTCAGCAGCGGGAGAATACGAGCAAGGGAGTGCAACAGCGCAATAATGTGTGTCTAATGTGTGAGGAGAGAGACAGAGAATTTTTTTACCCGCCAGGATTGGCATTTAGGGTTAACTTTCTTCCCGGAAAGCCAATTCCGGGCATGCGCAGTGTAGAAATACGGATCCGGCAGTGTCCGTCCTGCCATGTCAGCGGATGCTAAAATTTTGGCGGATCTGTACAAAAATGGATCCAACGGATAACCATCCGTCAAGATCCGCCGTTAATTCAAGTCAATGGTTAAAAAAACGGATCCGCCAACAATAATAACTAATATAATTCAGGAGACAGAGGAATGCTTTGGGTGAATACACCCGTAGTTTTTATGGTCATATATGGTGGTTTACTGGTGGTGTGAGAGAATATATGCCTCCAACTTATTTAATTAAGCTATATATGGGATAATATCTGTAAAGCGTTGAGGAATTAATGGCGCTGTATAAGGATCACACCCATGAGAGGACATGAAATGCTTCGTAATCGTTTTGAGCATTGTCGAATCGTCTACTTCTCTTGTTGCCACAATGTCCCTGACATGCTCCCCTGTCCTTATTCCCAGTTCCCTTGAGGTTAGACCTATGTACATCAGATTATATGAACAGCTGGCATAGTATACAACATTAAATGAAAGAATATCCCCTACTAATGGGAAACACGTAATAGCACAACTCAAAACACAATATATATCAATAGATTTCCCTGTCTGAACAATTAAGCAAGAATTAAGGATCCAAAGAGTTTTAGCAAAATTAGTAAATTTTATTACACAAAAATTAAAAACAGAGCATCGTTGCTAATGCAGGCAGTGATAAGCATAATAGACACAAACTGACACCCAAATAAATAACTCAATGTATACCGTCAATATTGAGGAATTTTAGTCACACATAGTGCTTAGTAATACTTTAGATGGTACAAATAGTAGCAGGAATTGACCCACTGCTATTAATCTAAAAGTGACAATTATATCAGCAGCTACCAGCAGTGATTAGCCCGCCACTGCAACCATCAGAGCAAGGGTCAGCCCATTATTATATAGTATTCATAAATGTCATAAACAGTTCTCACTATATGAAGAAATCCAGCAACCTTGAGTAATCCAAAGGTGCTGAGATTCTCTTACAAGGAGTGACAAAAGTGCTGCCGCTCCCTGTCGCCCCGTTAATTGGATTAATTTACCTGGTGCTCTGCTAGCCACATTTGCATAGGTAGATAATGCACATAGTAGCAGGTATTAGCCCTCTGCTATTGATCTAAGGGTAAAGATTGTCCAAACAGCTACCAGCAGGGATAATCCTGCTATTGTTACCAACAGAGCAAGGGCTAGCTAACTGTTGTATAGTATACAAAAAAACGTAAATATCATGGACACTTTTCACTGCATGAAGGTGCTGAGACTCACTTACTTTAGGTGCCCAGAATGCTGCCACTGCCTGTCGCCCCTACGCGCATTACGCCGTAGCTTCTTCAGTCCCAGTAAGCCTTTGCGAGCGATGACGTCCGTTCTCGCGGGATCGCGAAGTCTCGTGGTCATTCTCGCGATGTCATCGCAAATGACTGCGAGACGTTGCGACCCTGCGAAAACGGACGTCATCACGGTAATTTTCGCAAAGGATTACTGGGACCGGGAGCGTGGAGAGAGGCGGGAAGGCTGCGCGAGACGTCGGAAGGTGAGAATAACAATATATTTTTTTTCATTATTTTTTACATTCTATCTTTTACTACTGATGCCGCATAAGCGGCCTCAATAGTAAAAAGTTGGTCACACTCGTCAAACACTATGCTTGACGAGTGTGACCAACCTGTCAATCAGTTCTCCAAGCAATGCTACAGATCGCTTGGAAGACGCTAGCAATTCTGCAAGCTTAATACGCTTGCAATATGCTAGTTTTTCCGCGGGAAAATCGCGGAAATTTAAAATGCGATTTTCCCACGGAATGGAATTCCAGAACTCTCGCGGTAATTTCCGCGAGAGTTCCACTACGTTTGAACCCAGCCTTAATCTTACTGTGTAATCATTATGCATTTTTTTCAGTGTTTGTGAGCAGTTTGGACCGAGCTGTAAATTTGGCCCTATGGTATCCATTTTTTATGGTTTTCTTACTGAAATCTTGAGATAAAAATCTGTCTAGACACAAAAATGCAAAAGCCATCTCACCTCATCACGGCGACCGTAATTGTGACTTTCCCAATTACGGTCACCGTGACAAGGCGGGATGGCTTTCGCATTTTTTTTTATCAAAAGCATGTTAATTAAATACTGTATATTATTTAGTATATATTTATCTACTGCAGGGTATTCAATCATTAGGTTTCTGCCATTGTTTTTTTCTGTTCATTGGTCAGTGTGAACATGCAGTTACATGCTGCAAGCACACCAATATACAGTATATCGCAGCTTATACCTTTGGATTTTTGTTTTTTTTGTGTGTACTTAGCCTAAGGTTGATCTGATCAGGGTAATTGTACTATTATCCTCCATAGGGACATAACCCAAGACCCTCATAAATTCTTGTCAGGGGGCATGTTGTATTCTAGAACTTCAGCTATTTTACACTTTTTTCCTATGTTCATAATATAGGCTAGACTTAGGCTACTTTCACACATCAGGTTTTCGGCATCAGGCGCGATCCAGCGTCGTGCCGGAACGCCGGATCCGGCAAATGTTTCGTAAAACCGGATGTGACGGATCCGGTTTTCTGCCAGATCCGTCTTTTTCTTGACAGACAAAACCGGATCCGTCTCATCCGGTTCATCCGTTTTTCTATCCGTTTTTTGACGGATTACGCCGGATCCGGTTTTTAAAATTGACCCTTGTGGCCTTCCGAACGGGATTGGCTACTGGAAAACTATATATAGCATGTTCCTACAGCCCTTCTTTGACAGGTTGTAGAGGAGAAAGTGCAGGTTGGAGAGAAGAGCAAGTTACTGGCGAAGATGGATGTTGTCATTGGAAATATTTTGAAGAATTTGGCGGATTTTATAGCGGAGGCGAATCGTTTGAGGGTGATTGTTCTGGAGAAGGAGAGAGCGAGACAGCAGCGCATCAGGCATCGTAGACGACGTTTGTGGATCCACCCCATCACAGCCAAGAGAATGACGCGTGGGGTCTATTCTACACTCTGCATGGACCTTCGACGAAACCCGGATACATTTTTTGGATATGTTAGGATGAAAATGGAGAATTTTGATTACTTGGTGGAGCGCATTGCACACCTCATAAGAAAAGCGGACACCTATTGCCGCTTCTCTGTTTCACCCGCAGAGCGTCTGATGGTGACTTTAAGGTAAGCCACATTTATTGGATATGCTCGCATCAGAGCACACTTTCACTGCAATCTTGTTGGTGGTAGTTTGTATCTCCAAGTGTTATAGGTCAGTTTTGGTATGTAATGCTGTGATTTAAAACTAATTTATTGTTTTTTAATTCCCCACAGATTTCTTGCAACTGGAGAATCCCTTTCGTCACTGCATTTCCAGTACAGACTCGGGATTTCCACCATATCTGGAATTGTGAAGTACACATGCCGTGCACTGTGGGACTCCTTAGCTGAAGAGTTTTTACCAGAGCCCACAACAGAGAGGTGGATTGAAATTGCTGACAAGTTTCAACAGATATGTCAGTTTCCAAACTGCTTGGGCGCTGTGGACGGGAAACATATCCGCATTGTAAAGCCAGCTGGATCGGGATCGGAATATTTCAATTACAAGAAATATTTTTCAATTGTCCTCATGGCCATCGCTGACGCGGAATACAAATTTATTGCGGTTGATATTGGGGCCTATGGCCGCTCCAATGACTCTCAAGTTTTCAAACTGTCTGCCATGGGGCGTAAACTGTATGGAAACACCTTCCAGTTCCCACCACCTAGACCGCTGCCGCAAACATCTGGTCCACCTATGCCATTTGTCTGTGTAGGGGATGAAGCCTTCCAGCTGTCAGAACACCTTTTGAAACCGTACTCTAGCAGAGGATTGACAAGACCAAAATGCATTTTTAATTACCGCCTCACAAGAGCAAGAAGAATGGTTGAATGTACCTTTGGTATTCTGACAGCCAAATGGCGGGTCCTATTGACTGCGATCAACCTCAAGACAGAAACTGTGGACGAGGTGATCAAAGCGTGCGTGGTACTCCACAATTTTGTTATCTGCAAGGAACCCATTTCCATTGAGGACACCTCTGAAGAAACCACCTTGCAAGATTACCATGACATTACCACTAGAAGTTCTGTGACGGTTTCAGTAATGAGGGACAATTTTGCAATATACTTTATGTCACCTCAAGGCAGAGTACACTGGCAGGATGACAGAGTGTGAAAGATTTGTGCCCAACCAAACTTGTGTACCTTCTGTACCAACAGTATATATCTTTGCCAACCAAAGTTGGCTATTGTCATGGTCTTACTATTTTTAGCTTTAGGCCACAGGTGTGTACCTGGTTGTGTTTTATGCAAAGTATTTCACCTTTTAACAAAAGTTGTGTACATTGTTAGGAAATCACCAACAATAAACACAACTTTTTAGGTGAAATACTTTGCTTCAAACACAACCAGGAACACAACTGTGGCAAAAAGCTAAAATTTACCCACAGTTATATACCTAGTTTTGAATACCATTTCACCTTTTAAATACCCTGTATTTAACCTTTTTCGCCGCAGAAAGAAATGACAGACAACCAGTGTAAAATAATTTAACTTTTATTGAAAAATGTTTTTTTTAGTAAACTTTTTTAAAATTTTAATAAACTTGTTTAATAAAGCTTTGAAACCATAAAACTGGTCATTTTTATTTAAATACACACATTATAAATCTGTGTAGTGTGTGGTGGAAATACTGCTGGAGGGGCTGCGGGACACTTCGACACTGGGAGTGTGGAGAGAGGACTGGGATCGTGGTGGGGAAGGAACAGTTAGAGGTGAAGGTGTGGAAAAAACTACAGAATGGGTGGACATGTGGGAAGCAGAAGAGGTGGTGGGTGGTGGAGTGGAGGGTTGGGCAGGGACTGTAGGAGCAGATGATGTTGATGGCAAGTTGTATGGGGAAGGAGTTTGGTACGGGGCAGGTTGCTGGAAGTGGGGAGATGTCTGGTACGGGGCAGGTTGCTGGAAGTGGGGAGATGTCTGGTACGGGGCAGGTTGCTGGAAGTGGGGAGATGTCTGGTACTGGGGAGGTTGCTGGTACTGGGGAGGTTGCTGGTACTGGGGAGGTTGCTGGTACTGGGGAGGTTGCTGGTACTGGGGAGGTTGCTGGTGCTGGGGAGGTGGATGGTGCTGGGGAGGTGGATGGTATGTAATAGGAGGGGGAGGATGGAAAGTGGCTGGAGGGGGTGTAGATGTAATAGGAGGGGGAGGATGGAAAGTGGCTGGAGGGGGTGTAGATGTAATAGGAGGGGGAGGATGGAAAGTGGCTGGAGGGGGTGCAGGTGGAGGAACTACTGTGGTGGGAGGAGGAGGTTGGGAGGTAACTTGCTGGAGAGCAGCGTGGCATGAATGCATTACATGCATCTGCTGGGCAGGAGAGAGCGTTTCCATGCGCTCCACAACAGACCTGAAAAAGGTGTGGTTTGGCGAAGATCTTGCTTCTGAATGCATGGTTTGCAGAAGTGTCTTCACCTCCAGAATGCTGGAGTTGATCTGCTGATAGCCTGCGGAGATTTGCTCTGACAAGACTTTTAGACAGTTCTGGAAAGATGCATTCAGATGCAAGAACTCTGGCGCATAAGTCTTTTCCTGACCCCTCTGCCGCTGCCGCCCAGTACCCGCAGGTGTACTAGAGGTGGCAGGGGCAGAAGGGTGGGGTAAAGGGAAAGCGATCTCCTCACCAGCAGCTTCATGTAATGTAGGCGGCCACGATACTCCTGTGCTGGTGGATGGGACAGATGGGTCGAATGTGTGGGAAGGCTGGGAAGGTGCAGATGTACCGGGGCGGTCGAAGTGTCCCTCGGTGCCGGTCTCCTCAGGGATCGCCTCAGAAGGGTCCAATCGTGCAGGCTCCCGAGTGCTGCTCACCGTGCTGTGGAATAAAGAGAAAAAAAAACAATTAAAATACTGACATGGTATGGCCCTGGCTGAAAAAAAAAATTTACATCTAACATTTTTTTTCACATGTGGTGTGTAATATTTACCTTCTAGTGACCATTGTTTCCCGGAGGAACGACAGGGCTTCTGCGTACTTGTACTTGCTCCTGCGTCCTCCAGATCCACTCGGGGCCCGCATCTCTTTATTGAACTCCTTCTTGAAACGATCCCTCACAGACCGCCACCGATTCACAATTCTGTTCCCTGAAACGAGAAAGGACAAAGTGGTTAGTATACAACATCAGTGTTTCCCAAACTCCAGTCCTCATGGTCCCCAGGGGTCATGTTTTCAGGATTTCCATAGTAAATAGAAATCCTGAACACATGATCCGTGGGGACCACGAGGACTGGAGTTCGGGAAACACTGGTTTACATCAAGCAACCGGTACTGTATATACTTACGCTCTTTAATCTGGGCCCGAACATCGAGGTCCTCCCAGCGGCCCACAAGGAGCGAACAGATTTCCTCCCAGAGTCGTCGGGTAACGATAAGGTCAGCGTGGCGGCGGTCAGCCATATTCCAGAGCGGCTCCCTTTCTCTGACGAGATCGATGAGGTGGTCCACATCGAGTCCTCCATCCTCACCGTCAGAGTCGGGAGCACGCTGTGAAGGCTGTTAAAGAAAAAGACAAAAATAACATAATTAGCCTCCACAAAAGAAATGAAATAAAAAGTGCAAAAAAACAAAGCAAAAATATTTATACTTACACGCTGGTGACCGCCGCGTTGCTGTCGCCGACGACCCTGGGAGGCACTGCGAGGACCTCTTGGCCGAGCACCAGATTGGGAAGACTAGAGAAGAAAACAAAAAATGTTATGTCTTTGGATGTAGGCATTTGTTTGCTGTGTGTGGTCTGCAGAACATTGTTTTCTATGTGTTGTGTGTAGTGTGATGTTGTGTTTCTGCGTTTGATGCAAAAAACTTACCAATTGTGAGCCCACTCCAAGTGTCTGTCCACCCCTTCCTTCTTCTTCTGGGAGCTCCTCTTCATCTTGTGAATCCTGTTTTGAAATAAAAGGCAATGAATAGACATATATTGCAGAGATGATGGATTTTGGAAATAAAAACTTACCGTCAAATGCTGACGATGCGAGGGAGGGCTCCCAGAAGAAGATGTGCTGTCTTCCTGGTGGCCACACTCCATGCCTGTGGGTGGTGTTCCAGCTGCTGCCATTGCTGCTGCTGCTGCTGCATCTATTGGGCGGCTGTTGAATAAAGAGAAACAAAGGGCCAATGAATATCTTGATATTCAATAGCCCTAGTTTGGAGGAATGGGGGATTTGATAATTACCGTCTCTCATCTGCTGCTGGACTCCCCTCCTCAGCATGTTCCATTCGCTGCTCCATTTGGGGTGGTGGTGGTGGTGCTGATGGTGCTGCAGTGGTCTCCTGCCTTCTCCTGCTGCGCTTGGTTGCTTTCTTGGGTGGCATGTTGGGTGTGGCTGTGGGTCCCACTGTCTTGCTTTTATATATGTCTTGTGGGCAGAGCTACTGAGCATGCTCAGATCCAAAAAAACGGATCCAGCCACCGGATCCGGCGCATTGCGGCGCTCATAGGCTTTCATTGTGTGAAAAAGCCGGACGCACTGGATCCGGCGTGTCCGGCTTTTACGCCGGAGACAAAAAACGTTACAGTAGCCGTTTTTTCCAGACGCCGGATCGCGACACATTGCCGGATCCGGCGAAAACCGGATGAAACGCATGGCCATCCGGCGCGATCCGGCGCAAATGCAAGTCAATGGGGGGGAAACCGGATCCGGCATTGCATTTCGCCGGATCCGGTTTCTGTCAAAAGCGCCGGATCGCGCCTGACGGCGAAAACCTGATGTGTGAAAGAGGCCTTAGATGCCGAAAGAAAAGCTTAAATGTAAATTTTTTAAACATTTTCAATGATATTGTATAAGATATGTCAAAACTTTAAGCTTTGAGTTGATTTAAAAGAAGATTTTCAAGAGCGTAGTCGGCAGGATTCAAACCAGCGCAGGGAGACCCCAAAAGATTTCTAGTCTATCGCCTTAACCACTCGGCCACAACGACATGATTGTTGCCAGTGCTGTGGCAGTTATATAACCCACAATGACGGAAACCACTAGTTTTCTATGACGCTTTGGTAGAGGAAGGCTTTATACCCTCTATTCTAAGCTATAACCAAC
The DNA here is from genome assembly GCF_039654945.1 of Dendrobates tinctorius. NCBI lineage: Eukaryota > Metazoa > Chordata > Amphibia > Anura > Dendrobatidae > Dendrobates > Dendrobates tinctorius. The sequence goes on along the minus strand of NW_027361818.1, from coordinate 2,152,945 downwards.
TGTTTCTCTTATTTTTATGTCTCAAAACATAGTTAGAGTTTAATGATTTTTTTGGAAGTATTAAGACTAGGTATATTAGTTTTAATTAATGCAAAGAGCAAAGAATAGATGTGAACTTAGCCTTAAAAGTGATCCAAAATGTTATGTAGCCCAAAATAGTACCAATAAAAGCTTCAATTCAACCCTCAAGAAAAGATCCCAATTATATCAATCACATCAAACAAAGCGGTTTCAACATTACTGGTAGCACAGAGGCTTTGTAAAACTGACAAAGCTCTCCTCCCAAAAAAGAAATCAAGCAAATTTTGTGTACCAAACTTTCCCCTACCTGTTGAGCCACCAGTGTGCAGGTAAGCTCAAGGAGAAAGCATCAGCCTTGACATTTTTGACCCCTGGATGAAAAGTGACAACAAATTTGAACCTAGTAAAAAACAGGGACCATCTAGCTTGCCTAGGGTTGAGACGTTTAGCCGATTGAAAATATGAGAAGTTCTTATGCTCAGTAATAACATTAATGGGATGGAAAGCCTCTCCAACCAATGTCACCATTCTTAAAATGCCAATTTAATCGCCAAAAGTTCCCTATTACCCATGTCATAATTTCAACCGTAGACAATTTCTTAGAAAAGAATGCGCATGGATGCCATTTACCAGGGGACGGACCCTGAGACAACACAGCCCCAGCACCCACCTCTGACACATCAACCTCCACAACAAAGGGTTGGGAAACATCAGGTTGACTGAGTATAGGAGCCATGGTGAAACAGCTCTTTATGGAGGAAAAAGCCTGCAGGGTGGCATCCAACCATTTTGAAAAATCAGTCCCCTTCCTTGTCATGTCAGTAAGGGATTGCACAATTACTGAATAATTTTGGATGAATTTTCGGTAACAATTAGCAAAGCCCAGAAAACGCTGTAGAGCCTTCAGGTTCTCAGGACTGTCCCAATCAAGGACAGCACGGACCATCTCAGTATCCATCCGAAAACCCAAAGATGACAACAGGTACCCCAAAAACTGCATCTCCTGGATGGCAAAAAAAACATTTTCCTAGTTTGGCATACATAGTAGTTTGTAATCTCTTGATATTTGCAGTACCTGCTTAACATGCTCTTAATGTGTCTCAAAATCTGGATGGATACCATGTTTTGGCATAGGTGGTTTCCTTCATTGGAGACTGCCCTTCCCGTGGTTGTTCCTTCCCGGGGAAAGACCTGGCTAGTCATTGCTTGCTTTGAGAAACATGTGATGGTGTCTCCATGGCTTGTGTATGTTTTACATATTTCCCATAAGGGATGGCGGCATTGCTCTAAAATCACTGCGTTGAGAAACATGTGATGGTGTCTCCACTGTGTTGGATGTTGATCTCCGTGAGTTCATTCTTCCTCTTTTTTTCACATTGAAATATAAGTACGACCGCCGAGCATCGCTACATCGCTGTGAGATCTGACTGTTTGGCAGCTCACTAGCAACCATTTAGCGATGCACCAACGATCCTGACCGGGTCGTATCGTGGTCGGGATCGCTGGTGCATCGCTAAATGTCAAGGGGCCTTTAGGCATTTGTTCCCTTTCCTACCTTGGTTGGCCAATGTTTACTTTGTATAAGACACTATTTTAAACTATACTAATCCCAACTGCCATCTTAGGTGACCAAGACAAGATGGTAAACCTGGGAAAATCACACAAATAAATGAGTTTCACGTGCTGCCGTACTTGCTTTTTTTCATTAAAAATGCTCAAAACTGGATACCTGCATTTTAGCAGTGTTATTTTCACCACCCATTGCTTTCAGTGGGTGAGCCATGCTGAAAGAAGTGACTTAGGGTCCCGTCACACACAGTGATCTCGCTGATTTTATGACACACAGCGATCTCGCCAGCGAGATCGCTGTGTGTGATGGGGATCAGCGATCGGCCCCCCTGCCGGTTATCGCTGATCGTGCTTGAGCGGCCTGGGCTGTTTTTCCATCGCTGGTCTCCCACTGCCCAGCACGCATCGCTGCATGTGGCAGCGAGAGACCAGCGATCAGCAACCGGTTTCCAAGGTAAACAGTGGGTATCCTTGAGTCGCACGGCTCTTAGATACCCGATGTTTACCTTGGAAACCAGCGTCGCTGGTCATGATCGCTGGGGCTATGTGACAGCTCACCAGCGATCAGCCTAACGATGTCCCAGCGATCCCATCCATGTCGGATCGTTGGTGGGATCTCTGGGACATCATTATGTGTGACGGGGCTTTACTCTATTGTATAAAAAAAGCATGCAAAACGAAAAATACTAATGACCAAAAAAAATACTGAAATCTTATAGGCTTTGCTGGTACTGTAAAGCAAAGCTGAAAATTACATAAAAATGCACATTGATAAAACTCTTAAAGTGAACATAGCCTTTCAGATATATCTTCTGGGAAGCATTTCCACAAGATTTTGGAGGTGTCTGTTTAAAAAACATGTCTATTAATGCCGTATGTACAGATCTTACTATAGGCTTTCTGTCCTGATTTTAAGGTCCATTTTCACTGCTCAATTATTGCAAATGAGTGTTCCTAGGTTTCACGAAAGGTTTAAGGCTGAGTTCACACGTGGCATCTTTTTCACGTTTCCGCTGCGGTTTTAACCGCGCGATTTTGCAGCGAAAACGTGAAAAATAAGCATCCCATGCATTCCTATGGGATTCCGCAATGTTGTGCTAATGCGGTTTTTACCGCGGCGGAATCGCTTTGCGGTAAAAAACGCAGCATGCTCATTAATTTGCGGAATCACGGCGATCCCGCACCCATAGGAATGCATTGTTCCGCTTACTTTCCGCATGTGGCTGTGCACACCATGCGGAAAGTAAGCAGAACAATTGCGGATGGTACCCACGGTCCGGAGGAGAGGAGACTGTCCTCCGGGCTTTGGGTACCATATCCCTGTAAAAAATAGAATTTTAAAATAAAAAATATTGTTATTCTTACCTTCCGGCGTCCCGCGCAGCATTCCCGCCTCTCTCCACGCTCCCGTTCCCAGTAATCCTTTGCGAAAATGCCCGCGATGGCATCCGTTCTCGCGGGATCGCAAAGTCTCGTGGTCATTCGCGCGACGTCATCGCGAATTACCGCGAGACATTCGTGATCCCGCGAGAACGGACGTCATCGCGGGCATTTTCGCAAAGGATTACTGGGAACGCCTGCGCGGGACGTCGGAAGGTAAGAATAACACCATTTTTTATTTTTTTTACATTCTATCTTTTACTACTGATGCCGCATAGACGGCCTCAGTAGTAAAAAGTTGGTCACACTCGTCAAACACTATGTTTGACGAGTGTGACAAACCTGTCAATCAGTTCTCCAAGCGATGCTACAGATCGCTTGGAGAACGCTAGCATTTTGCAAGCTAAATACGCTTGCAAAATGCTAGTTTTTCCGCGGGAAAATCGCGGGAATTTAAAATGCGATTTTCCAGCGGAATGGAATTCCGGAACTCTCGCGGGAATTTCCGCGAGAGTTCCGGTACGTGTGCACTTAGCCTTAGTCTAGACAGGCTGCTGATCACCTGCTAAACGAGCTAAGTGATCGTTCCTCAGGTGAAATGATCTTTTCATTTGCACGAAAAATCACTCTCGGCAGTGCTGCGAAGAACAATGGTAGCCTATGTGTACTGTTCAGTCAATTACAGGAAAACCAGAGCACATTTGAAGATCGGTCTGCTTGTGGAAACTGGCTATTAAATGATCACCGATGATTAAATATTTACTGATCGGCTGACGTTTAACACATAGAATCATCTAATGTAAATGGATTTTCATAGTAAGGCAAGGTTCTATGATGTTGCTACTTATATGAATTAGGCTCAGAATCGCGTCAAAACATGTATGTGTTATATGGATATAAAAATCTGCCCACATTACAACTGTCAGAATAATGTTGTAATGTTACTATATGGGAGTATATATTTAAACTTTAATATTTTTGAGGTGTGTTGTGCAGAATTGTTTTTATTTCCATTATTTCATGGATAAAAAAAATTAATAACGGTCCCACCAAGATTTGAACCATGGAACCTACTGAGGGGATACTTACCACTATACGAATGAGGAAAGAGCTTTGTGCCTTATTCCTTAAGAGTCAGAAAGACAGTTTGGCCATAAAAAAAATGTTTGCTTCCTTCAGTATCACCTCTATACTGATGAGACACAGATCTGGGTCACCTACCATTCCCATTTTATTTAGGTGTATTCATATAAACGGGCCACCCGGGATACTTACTATACCAACGAGGACCTGCATACAAGATTTTTCCTGTGCATCCCTCCTACTTTGAAACTCTCTACCCCAACATATCAGACTTTCACCTACTGTGGAAAACTTCATAAGGAACTATTTTTTCTGACAAGCCTACAGCCTACAGTAACCCTTGTTCCACCATACTGCTCTGCCTTCACTTAAGGCCCCGTCTCACATAGCGAGATCGTTAGCAAGATCGCTGAAGCGATCCTCTGTAGACTTGAACCTCACAGGCAGCGTTCTCTCTCTACTCCTTTAACACTTGGTAACTCGTGTTTACAATTATTGTACTTGTTTTTTGTTAGGCCTCTTTCACATGACCGCAGACGGCGGTCAGCAGAAATCCGCCAAAGTGGAAAAAAACTGATCCGCCGACGTAGAGAGAAGAACGGATGACAGCGGACCACGGATCCGTTCAAGGTGGAACGCGTCTTCATTTAAAGGGACCGCGGCCACATAGCGATCTAGGGGGTTACCAAGCATCGCCGCGATATCGCGTGATTCGGCAATCTCCTGTGATAACGGTGATGTCGGGGATTCCAACAGAGCAAGAGTCGGCCATGTCCCTCGATATCGGGTGATGTCAGCAGCGGAAGAATTCGAACATGGGAGTGCAACATCGCAATAATGTGTGAGTCTAATGTGTGAGGAGAGAGAGAATTTTTTCACCTGCCAGGATTGGCATTTAGGATTAACTTTCATAGAATCATAGAATCATAGAATCGTAGAGTTGGAAGGGACCTCCTGGGCCATCTGGTCCAACCCCCTGCTCAAAGCAGGATTCGCTAAATCATCCCTTTCTTCTCGGAAAGCCAATTCCGGCCATGCGCAGTGTAGAAATACGGATCCGGCAACCAAAAAAACGTTGCAGTGTCCGTCCTGCCATGTCAGCGGATGCTAAAATTTTGGCGGATCTGTACAAAAATGGATCCAATGGATAACCATCCATCAAGATCGGCCGTTAATGCAAGTCAATGGGTAAAAAAACGGATCCGCCAACAATAATAACTAATATAATTCAGGAGACAGAGGAATGCTTTGGGTGAATACACCCGTAGTTTTTATGGTCATATATGGTGGTTTACTGGTGGTGTGAGAGAATATATGCCTCCAACTTATTTAATTAAGCTATATATGGGATAATGTCTGTAAAGCGTTGAGGAATTAATGGCGCTGTATAAGGATTACTGCCATGAGAGGACATGAAATGCTTCGTAATCATTTCAAGCATTGTCGAATCGTCTACTTCTCTTGTTGCCACAATGTCCCTGATATGTTCCCCTGTCCTTATTCCCAGTTCCTTTGTACATCAGATTATATGAACAGCTGGCATAGTATACAACATGTGTGGAGCTGTATGAAATATAATTAGTAATATGAAATTCTTTTTCACTGTGTAAATGCCCTTTCCTTATTTTTACATACCATACAATCTCCACAGGGAAAAATTCCCATCTTGGTCTTTTGGCATTAAATAACGTGGCTGTTTTTGCCACAAAATGGCTTCTGACAAAAAAAATCCTTCATGTTCTTATTCTGTCTTGCTGTTAGTAGGTTTGTCTGGTAGGGTCACGGCTAATGTGGAGTCCATCTTGAAAACACCCTAATTTTTATTTAGGAAATGTTGAATACTTTCCCATTGTAAAAAATATGTGGTAATAAGGCCTCGTTCACACGTACCGTTTTTTTTCGCATTTCCATGGTGGTATTTTCCGCCTGTTTTTGCCACGAAAACGTGAAAAATATGCATGCCATGCATTCCTATGGGATTCCACAATGCTGTGCTAATGCTGCGGTTTTTACCGCGGCGGAATCGCTTTGCGGTAAAAAACGCAGCATGCTCAATAACTTTGTGGAATCGTGGTGATCCCGCACCCATAGGAATGCATTGTTCTGCTTACATTCCGCATGTGGCTGTGCCCACCATGCGAAAAGTAAGCAGAACATTTGCGGATGGTACCCACGGTCCGGAGGAGAGGAGACTGTCCTCCGGGCTCTGGGTACCATATCCCTGTAAAAAATAGAATTTAAAATAAAAAATATTGTTATTCTCACCTTCCGACGTCCCGCGCAGCCTTCCCGCCTCTCTTCACGCTCCCGATCCCAGTAATCCTTTTTTTATTATCATTTTTTACATTCTGTCTTTTACTAAAAGTAAAAGTTGGTCACACTCGTCAAACACTATGTTTGACGAGTGTGACCAACCTGTCAATCAGTTCTCCAAGCGATGCAACAGATCGCTTCGAAAACGCTAGCAATTCTGCAAGCTTAATACGCGGGAAAATCGCGGGAATTTAAAATGCGATTTTCCCGTGGAATGAAATTCCGGAATTCTCGCGGTAATTTCCGCGAGAGTTCCACTACGTTTGAACCCAGCCTTAATCTTACTGTGTAATCATTATGCATTTTTTTCAGTGTTTGTGAGCAGTTTGGACCGAGCTGTAAATTTGGCCCTATGGTATTCATTTTTATGGTTTTCTTACTGAAATCTTGAGATAAAAGTCTGTCTAGACACAAAAATGCAATAGCCATCTCACCTCATCACGGCGACCGTAATTGTGACTTTCCCAATTACGGTCACCATGACAAGGCGGGATGGCTTTCGCATTTTTTTTTATCAAAAAGCATGTTAATTAAATACTGTATATTATTTAGTATATATTTATCTACTGCAGGGTATTCAATCATTAGGTTTCTGCCTTGATTTTTTCTGTTCACTGGTCAGTGTGAACATGCAGTTACATGCTGCAAGCACACCAATATATATCGCAGCTCATACCTTTGGGTTTTTGTTTTTTTGTGTGTACTTAGCCTAAGGTTGATCTTCTCAGGGTAATTGTACTATTATCCTCCATAGGGACATAACCCAAGACCCTCATAAATTCTTGTCAGGGGGCATATTGTATTCTAGAACTTCAGCTATTTTACACTTTTTTCCTATGTTCATAATATAGGCTAGAGTTAGATGCGGAAAGAAAAGCTTAAATGTAAATTTTTTAAACATTTTCAATGATATTGTATAAGATATGTAAAAACTTAAAACTTTGAGTTAATTTAAAAGAAAATTTTCAGGAGCGTAGTCGGCAGGATTTGAACCTGCGCGGGGAGACCCCAATGGATTTCTAGTCCATCGCCTTAACCACTCGGCCACGACTACATGGTTGTGACTAGTGCTGTGGCAGTTATATAACATTACTGGTAGCACAGAGGCTTTGGAAAACTGACAAAGCTCTCCTCCCAAAAAAGAAATCATGCAAATTTTGTGTACCAAACTTTCCCCTACCTGTTGAGCCACCAGTGTGCAGGGAAGCTCCAGGAGAAAGCATCAGCCTTGACATTTTTGACCCCTGGACAACAAATTTGACAACAAATTTGTGACAACAAATTTGAACCTAGTAAAAAACAGGGACCATCTAGCTTGCCTAGGGTTGAGACGTTTAGCCGATTGAAAATATGAGCGGTTTTTATGCTCAGTAATAACAGTAATGGGATGGAAAGCCTCTCCAACCAATGTCACCATTCTTAAAATGCCAATTTAATCGCCAAAAGTTCCCTATTACCCATGTCATAATTTCAACCGTTGACAATTTCTTAGAAAAGAAAGCGCATGGACGCCATTTACCAGGGGACGGACCCTGAGACAACACAGCCTCAACACCCACCTCCGACACATCAACCTCCACAACAAAGGGTTGGGAAACATCTGGTTGACTGAGTATAAGAGCCATGGTGAAACAGCTCTTTATGGAGGAAAAAGCCAGCAGGGTGGCATCCAACCATTTCGAAAAATCAGTCCCCTTCCGAGATCGCTGTGTGTGATGGGGATCAGCGATCAGCCCCCTGCTGGTTATCGCTGATTGTGCTTGAGCGGCTTGGGCTGTTTTTCCATCACTGATCTCCCGCTGCCCAGCACGCATCGCTGCATGTGGCAGCGAGAGACCAGCGATCAGCAACGCTTGACGCTGGTTTCTAATGTAAACGTTGGGTATCCAGGAGCCGCGGCTCTTAGATACCCAATGTTTACCTTGGAAACCAGCGCCGCTGGTCCTGATTGCTGGAGCTGTCTATGTGACAGCTTACCAGCGATCAGCCTAACGATATCCCAGTGATCCCATCCATGTCAGATCATTGGTGGGATCGCTGGGACATCGTTATGTGTGACGGGGCTTTACTCTATTGTGCAAAGAAAGCATGCAAAGCGAAAAATTCTAATGACAAAAAAAAATTTCTGAAATCTTATAGGCTCTGCTGGTACTGTAAAGCAAAGCTGAAAATTACAAAAAAATGCACATTGAAAAAACTCCTAATGTGAACATAGCCTTTCAGATATATCTTCTGGGAAGCATTTCCACAAGATTTTGCAGGTGTCTGTTTAAAAAACATGTCTATTAATGCCGTATGTAGAGATCTTACTATAGGCTTTTTGTCCTGATTTTAAGGTCCATTTTCACTGCTCAATTATTGCAAATGAGTGTTCCTAGCTTTCACGAAAGGTTTAAGTCTAGACTGGCTGCTGATCACCTGCTAAACGAGCTAAGTGATCATTCGTCAGGTGAAATGATCTTTTCATTTGCACGAAAAATCGCTCTCAGCAGTGCTGCGAAGAACAATGGTAGCCTATGTGCACTGTCCAGTCAATTACAGGTAAACCAGAGCACATTTGCAGATCGGTCTGCTTGTGGAAACTGGCTATTAAATGATCACCGATGAGTAAATATTTACTGATCGGCTGACGTTTAACACATAGAATCATCTATTGTAAATGGATTTTCATAGTAAGGCAAGGTTCTATGATGTTGCTACTTATGAATTATTCTCAGAATCGCGTCAAAACATGTATGTGTTATATGGATATAAAAATACGCCCACATTACAACTGTCAGAATATGGTCTTACTCTCATGAAAAGGCAGGATCGTACAAAAAGATTCTGGCCCGTACGGGGATTGAACCCGCGACCTTGGCGTTATTAGCACCACGCTCTAACCAACTGAGCTAACCGGCCACTTGTGTTTTTAGGTTGTGAAGATAGATGTTGGTCTGCAGCACACTTGTAAGCAATAAAAGTTTCAGCCACCCCATCGGGGAATCAAACCCCAGTCTCCTGCGTGAAAGGCAAGGATACTACTATAATAACGAGGAACTGCTATACATTGACTTTGTGTTCTTTGGGTTGACAGATATCTCCTTCTCTATTCCTGTTTCTCAACTGCATACAAGATTTTTCCTGTGCATCCCTCCTGCTTTGAAACTCTCTACCCCAACATATCAGACTTTCACCTACTGTGGAAAACTTCAAAAGGAACTATTTTTTCTGACAAGCCTACAACCTACAGTAACCCTTGTTCCACCATACTGCTCTGCTTTCACTTAAGGCCCCGTCTCACATAGCGAGATCGTTAGCAAGATCGCTGAAACGATCCTCTGTAGACTTGATCCTCACAGGCAGGGTCCTCTCTCCTTTACCACTTGGTGACTCGTGTTATTTACAATTATTGTACTTGTTTTTTGTTAGGCCTCTTTCACATGTCCGCTGACGGCGGTCAGCCGAAATCCGCCATAGTGGAAAAAAACTGATCCGCCGACGTAGAGAGCAGAATGGATGACAGCGGACCACAGATCCGTTCACGGTGGAACGCGTCTTCATTTAAAGGGACCGCGGCCACATAGCGATCTTGGGGGTTACCAAGCATCACCGTGATATCGCGTGATTCGGCAATCTCCTGCGATAACGGCGATGTCGGGTATTCCAACAGCGCGAGAGTTGGCCATGTCCCGCGATATCGGCGATGTCGGGGGAATCCAGCAGCGCGAGAGTCGGCCATGTCCCTCAATATCGGGTGATGTCAGCAGCGGGAGAATTCGAACATGGGAGTGCAACAGCGCAATAATGTGTGAGTCTAATGTGTGAGGAGAGAGAGAGAGAGAATTTTTTCACCTGCCAGGATTGGCATTTAGGGTTAACTTTCTTCCCGGAAAGCCAATTCCGGGCATGCGCAGAGTAGAAATACGGATCCGGCAACCAAAAAAACGTTGCAGTGTCCGTCCTGCCATGTCAGCGGATGCTAAAATTTTGGCGGATCTGTACAAAAACGGATCCAACGGATAACCATCCATCAAGATCGGCCGTTAATGCAAGTCAATGGGTAAAAAAACGGATCCGCCAACAATAATAACTAATATAATTCAGGAGACAGAGGAATGCTTTGTGTGAATACACCCGTAGTTTTTATGGTCATATATGGTGGTTTACTGGTGGTGTGAGAGAATATATGCCTCCAACTTATTTAATTAAGCTATATATGCGATAATGTCTGTAAAGCGTTGAGGAATTAATGGCGCTGTATAAGGATTACTGCCATGAGAGGACATGAAATGCTTCGTAATCATTTTGAGCATTGTCGAATCGTCTACTTCTCTTGTTGCCACAATGTCCCTGATATGTTCCCCTGTCCTTATTCCCAGTTCCTTTGTACATCAGATTATATGAACAGCTGGCATAGTATACAACATGTGTGGAGCTGTATGAAATATAATTAGTAATATGAAATTCTTTATCACTGTGTAAATGCCCTTTCCTTATTTTTACATACCATACAATCTCCACAGGGAAAAATTCCCATCTTGGTCTTTTGGCATTAAATAACGTGCCACAAAACGGCTTCTGACAAATAAATCCTTCATGTTCTTATTCTGTCTTGCTGTTAGTAGGTTTGTCTGGTAGGGTCACGGCTAATGTGGAGTCCATCTTGAGAACACCCCAATTTTTATTTAGGAAATGTTGAATACTTTCCCATTATAAATAATATGTGGGATTAAATCTTTGGCCGGGGTCACACTAGAGAGGAATACGGACGAGTGAGAGGCGATAAAAGCACGGATTACACACGGACCAATGATTCTCTATGGGGCAGCTCCCAATAGCCCTATATTTCTCAGCCGTATTCTACAGTCCGTGCCAATTGTCAGCATACTACGCCCGTAGTACGCTAATGCAAGCTTATGGGTGCGCAAAAAATACAGATTACACATGGACCACACGTGTGACTTGCGAGAAATACGTAGATCTTTTGGCTGGTGATAGGAAATGGGCCAATTCATCATCAGGAAGCCTAGACATGCAAATGAGCTCAAAAAGCGCTCCAGACATCCAGGAAGTACGCCTCCACGGAGTACAGCAGCATCATGACAATATATTTCCACAATGTGGAGATGCACATTGTACTGGTGCAGGAGTGGCCAGACCTCTGGGACCAACGTGATGCCCATTATGTGAACACGGCAAGAAAGGAGGCATCATGGAGGCGCATATGTCGCCAGATGTTCCATGATTTTGGTGATCAGCCACGTGAGGAGCAGCAGAAACTGAGTAAGTACAAGCCTAAAAATTATTAAAATTACCTCACATCAAAAAATGCATATAGAATCAGCCCCCCCTTCCTTTCCTCATGAGGCGGGTAGATTTTGATGTGACACATGGTTTGACACTGCCATAATTTAGCCCAGGCCACAAGCTCCTCATCCTCTTAGCCAACCAAGTTATTAAGTGTAGTTACTTCATACATGAACTATTCTGACCCTGTGTATCTGGCCTGGATGCCCCAATTAGATATGCCACCCTTTGTAGAAAGCACACCCCAAAAGGCCACATGCCTAGACTACTGGTAGCAAATTTGACCGATCAAATATGTTAAATTGAGAATATTTCCTGTCACATTGCAGTGGAAGATGTGATGAAACGTTGGCGCAGCATCCGCAATCAGTACAGGCGGGAACGTCAGCAGCGGTCCAGGAGTGGTGATGCAGGCTACGTCAAACGAAAATACATCTATTATGACCGCCTCTCCTTCCTCGCCCCTATTCTGGATCTGAGACTGTAAGTAGAAACCTCACACCCCATTACACCGATACTTTACAGGGCCAAAAATGTTAATGTATTTTTGGCTCTGTTCTATTTCATAACAGAACTCAGTCCAACCTTACGGATAGAGGAACGGGCTCAGATACAGAGCCCATCATTGATCCTGTAGGGGATGAGGTGGCTGGCCCATCTTCTCCCCCTACAATAAGCATGGGTGAAGAATCCTCTCAGGAGAACCCATTGCCTGCGCCACAAACCCCACCACCAGGACCATCTGCCACTGCACCATCAGCCATACTGGAGGAGCAGGGTAACATGAGCAGCAGCCCAACTGCCCAGATCCGGGGCTCCCCACAGCCTGCTGTAACATCCCGGCGAGGACGAAGAAGGCGCCAGATCCCTGCCCAAGATACCCGGACCAGTGTGGACACAGGGGTCCTCAACTATCTGGCTAGAGTGAATACAGATGATGGGGAGGAGGCATACTCACGTAGCCTGGCCCTTTATCTACGTGCCCTTTCCTGTGAGGTGAGGCTCCGTATTCGAGGATGTTTTCAGATCCTGCTTGATGCAATCACACCCCCCAATACCCCATATGAGCTGTTTGAATATCTGGAGAGGTGGCAGCTTTCCCCCCAACATCGAATGCGCATGAGACCACCCACACAGATGCTTGCTCAAGCAGATTCTGAGGATCCTCAAATACGTGGGCCTACACCTCACCCCCTTCCTCCCCCTACCCAACCTTTACAACACCAGCAACATATGTCTGCCTCTAGCGAACCCCAACAATATGGCCACATTTTCCCACCCAGTGTTGGAGGCTGGTCACAACCTGGTTGGGGATGACATGGCTATATACCCGAGCCAACAATATTCCCCTCTTCATTATTACTCTGGCCAGTACCCCCATCAATCCCAGGAGGAAGGACACTACCCACATCATGGGCAACAGTATGCCCCCACAACACAGGGCGATGTTGGGCAAAGTAGCCAGCAGCAACCACAGGCTGCTCTTCCGCCTTCTCCTTCCCCAACTTTCCACAATTTATAAGAGCATAAAAACATGCAAATTCTTTACGCATACCGTATATCGGTGTCCATAAGTGGTCTGATGCCAGGAGATGTCCAGTGTGGTTCAACTGGTGCTCTAAATCCCAATCCAAAGGAAAAAAGAGGTGGTCTCCATCATCAAAATTATATAAAAAAGATAAAACTCACATTTATTAGGAAGGTTTGCAAATCATATTAATAAGCCACCATGACAGGCAAGGCTACCTTACGTGTTTCTGACAAATATATCATGTCTGTAAAAAAAAATAAAAAAATTCACCGCGCTATACTGGGAAAGTCAAAGGATCAAATTAGACTACTCACTTGATAATACATAGAGAGAGCGGGATGTTCTTGAGTCTGTTCGCTTTGATTTGGGAATATAGTTAGCTGCCAAAAAAGTGACTAATTGAATAAGGGCAGCACGCCTTTTCTATGCAGTGTCAAGTGAGTAGTCTATTTTGATCCTTTGACTTTCCCAGTATAGCGCGGTGAAATATTGTCTTTTTTATAGACATGTAATATGTGTCAGAAACCCGTAAGGTAGCCTTGCCTGTCATGGTGGCTTATTAATATGATTTGCAAACCTTCACAATAAATGTGAGTTTTATCTTTTTTATATAATTTTGATGATGGAGACCACCTCTTTTTTCCTTTGGATTCAAAATGTCTAATGTAGCAATTTTGTTCTTACATTCTGTTTTGTTTGGATATGTGTGAAAATTGTATTTTTCTAAAATGTTCACATCTGCAAAAAGGCCAATTTGGCCCATTGCCCCAGTTATCATATGGCAATAATATGTTTGCCTTTAAAAAAGCAAAACAAAAAAAGGCAAAAGTAAAAATTTGTCTACTCCAGTTTACGTCTCTGTCTCAATTCTCAAAAACCGTGTCAGCATACTAACATACGCTTTCCAATGCAATTAAACAGTCATAGAATCAGAAGGGGTAGAAATATATATATATTTAGACACACATAAAACCAAAAATTATAACATAGATACAGCATGCTCTTGCCAAGAAGTTTCCCCCTCAGGTGACATAAAGTAATTAGTGAAAATATCACGCACTTTGAGGCCAGAGAGTGGTCTACATTGAGGGTTGATAGGTGGTCTCACCCTACGCACATTGTCCGGCCTACGCACAACACCAGCAGAGGAGGAACAATCATGTATCCTGGTGAAGTTTTGAAGAACCACTCAGGCTTTTACTACTTCATTAACATTTTGTTCACTCAGCTGAATGGCAGACTGGAGTACCCGCCATTTGGCACAAAGAATGCCAAAGGAACACTCCACCAGTCGCCGAGCACGTGATAGGCGCAAGTTAAAAATTCTGTGCCTGTGGTCAAGGTTGCGCCGGGGATATGGCCTCATGACATTGCGTGTTAACTGAAACGCCTCATCTGCCACAAGGACATAAGGGACAGATTCTTGAGTGGAGCCTGGTAGCTGGCGTGGTGGTGGTAGATTCAACTGGTTGGTGCGTAGCCGCCGACCCATAATGGAAGTATTGAAGACTCGAGAGTCTCCCGTCCTTCCATAGGCCCCAATGTCAACAATTATAAGCTTGTATTAAGGGTCGGCCAGAGCCAACAATACAACAGAAAAGTATTGTTTATAATTGAAGAATTGGGAGCCAGAGTTCGGCAGCTTACACACCCGGATATGTTTGCCATCAAGGGCCCCAATACAATTTGGAAACTGGCTTTCCTCCTCAAAGTCCCTTGATATCCTCAACCAGTCTTCCATCCTGGGCGCGGGCATGACGACTTGATGTAGTCTTGACCATATTTCACTACATGTCGACCTGACTATGCCAGAAATGGTAGATCTTCCAATGAGAAACTCATGGTGGAGGGAGGCATAAGACAGGCCAGTGGACAGGAAGCTGAAGAACAACAGAAAAGGAAGATTTTAGAATGCACAAATTCCAAAAAAAGCAGGTACATACATACAAAACTTGTTAGGAATTCAGAGCGACTAACACATACATATTTGGTTGCACAATTACTAAGTGATATTCAGTACATATTACACATAACATTCTGGTCTGTAAGTTGAAACATATCTGGAATAAGATGAGGGCATTAAACTTAGTCCAATAAGCCAAAAATGCATACTTTGGGCAACACATTATGAGCATAGAGAATGTGGTTGTGTAGTACATACCGTAATGTGAGTAGAAGTCGCTCCTCTGCAGATATCGCTTTGTGCATCCTTGTGTCCTGAAAAGTTATCCCAGGGCGCACTGTCTCCAAGAGTCGATCAAATGTTGCAAGGCTCATGCAACAGTATTGGTAGAATTTTACAGGATGCTCCCGCATAGAAGAATAGAGGCGGTGAAAATGACCTCTTGTGAGTCGTTGCCTCAAAAGTGGATGGACCCACATGCGTCTCCTCCTCTGCGGATCCACTATCACTGGGTATGGTTGGCCAAAGCGGCGTGACAAAAGCCAGTTGAAGAGAACCTGCTCAGTTGTGTTGAAACTCAGACTGTCTGCCATGTTGCACATACAACAGCAACACACCTAGTCAAGGCAAGGTCACAAATGGATAGAATGGAGGCTGCCACCTGTTCCTGAGGCAATAAATAGGGTGCAGGCTAATGATTTAAATAGTTTGCAGGCCTCAAAACCGTTAAATGTCCATTTTGCAAGGCTACGAGAAAATCTCGCCATATGGATTGCATACGGATGCCATACGGATTACATACGGATGCTCACATGCGCAAAATACGCGACCACACCTTGCTTACGGATGACCTACGTAGCACTATTTAGGGGTCATTCATCCGTATTACGCATGTAAACTACATACCGTATTTTGCGTCGGTTAATGTGTCACCGGCCTTACTGTGTAATCATCCAGCATTTTTTTCAGTGTTTGTGAGCAGTTTGGACCGAGCTGTAAATTTGGCCCTATGGTATCCATTTTTTATGGTTTTCTTACTGAAATCTTGAGACAAAAATCTGTCTAGACACAAAAATGCAAAAGCCATCTCACCTCATCACGGCGACCATAATTGTGACTTTCCCAATTACGGTCACCGTGACAAGGCGGGATGGCTTTCACATTTTTTTTTTATCAAAAAGCATGTTAACTAAGTACTGTATATTATTTAGTATATATTTATCTACTGCAGGGTATTCAATCATTAGGTTCCTGACCTTGTTTTTTTCTGTTCAATGGTCAGTGTGAACATGCAGTTACATGCTGCATGCACACCAATATATATCGCAGCTTATACCTTTGGATTTTTGTTTTTTTTGTGTGTACTTAGCCTAAGGTTGATCTTCTCAGGGTAATTGTACTATTATCCTCCATAGGGACATAACCCAAAACCCTCATAAATTCTTGTCAGGGGGCATGTTGTATTCTAGAACTTCAGGTATTTTACACTTTTTTCCTATGTTCATAATATAGGCTAGACTTAGATGCCGAAAGAAAAGCTTAAATGTAAATTTTTTAAACATTTTCAATGATATTGTATAAGATATGTAAAAACTAAACTGTGAGCTGATTTAAAAGAAGACTTTTAAGAGCGTAGTCGGCAGGATTCGAACCTGCGCGGGGAGACCCCAATGGATTTCTAGTCCATCGCCTTAACCACTCGGCCACGACTACATGTTTGTGAATTGTGCTGTGGCAGTTATATAACCCATAATGACATAAACCACTAGTTTTCTATGACGCTTTGGTAGAGGAAGGTTTTATACCATCTATTCTAAGCTATAACCAACTGTTTCTCTTATGTTTATGTCTCAAAACATAGTTATAGTTTAATGATTTTTTTGGAAGTTTTAAGACTAGGTATATTAGTTTTAATTAATGCAAAGAGCAAAGAATAGATGTGAACTTAGCCTTAAAAGTGATCCAAAATGTTATGTACCCCAAAATAGTACCAACAAAAGCTTCAATTCAACCCTCAAGAAAAGATCTCAATTATATCAATCACATCAAACAAAGTGGTTTCAACATTACTGGTAGCACAGAGGCTTTGGAAAACTGACAAAGCTCTCCTCCCAAAAAAGAAAACAAGCAAATTTTGTGTACCAAATTTTCCCCTACCTGTTGAGCCACCAGTGTGCAGGGAAGCTCCAGGAGAAAGCCTCAGCCTTGACATTTTTGACCCCTGGAGGGAAAGTGACAACAAATTTGAACCTAGTAAAAAACAGGGACCATCTAGCTTGCCTAGGGTTAAGACATTTAGCCGATTGAAAATATGAGAGGTTCTTATGCTCAGTAGTAACAGTAATGGGATGAAAAGCCTCTCCAACCAATGTCGCCATTCTTAAAATGCCAATTTAATCGCCAAAAGTTCCCTATTACCCATGTAATAATTTCAACTGAAGACAATTTCTTAGAAAAGAAAGCGCATGGACGCCATTTACCAGGGGACGGACCCTGAGACAACACGGCCCCAACACGCACCTCCGACACATCAACCTACACAACAAAGGGTTAGGAAACATCAGTTTGACTGAGTATAGGAGCCATGGTGAAACAGCTCTTTGTGGAGGAAAAAACCTGCAGGGTGGAATCCAACCATTTCGAAAAATCAGTCCCCTTCCTTGTCATGTCAGTAAGGGATTGCACAATTACTGAATAATTTTGGATGAATTTTCGGTAACAATTAGCAAAGCCCAGAAAACGCTGTAGAGCCTTCAGGTTCTCAGGACTGTCCCAATCAAGGACAGCACGGACCTTCTCCGCATCCATCCAAAAACCCAAGGATGACAACAGGTACCCCAAAAACTGCATTTCCTGGATGGCAAAAAAACATTTTTCTAGTTTGGCATATACAGTAGTTTGCAATCTCTTGATATTTGCAGTACCTGCTTAACATGCTCTTGATGTGTCTCAAAATCTGGTGAGTAAACCTCAATATCATCCAGATATAACCACAAACCTGCCCACCAAATGATGGAATATATAATTAATGAAATGTTGGAGTACTGCAGATGCATTAGTCAGACTGAAAGGCATGACCAGACTCGAAATGACCCTCAAGGGTATTGAACGCAATTTTCAATTCATAAGCTTCTCTGATTCTAAGCAGGTTATAGGCCCCCCTTAAATCCAACTTGGAAAAGACCTTAGCTCTCAGAACATGGCTAAAAAGATCAAGAATCAAAGGAAGAGGTTATGGATCTCGGATGGTTATCTGATTAAATCCCTGGAAATCTAAACAGGAATGTAGACTGCCATTTTTTTCTTCACAAAGAAGAACCCTGCCACCACGGGCAAAGATAAGGGTCGGATATGTCCCTTTTCCAGACTCTCCGCAATGCAATCCTTCGTGGCTTGTCTCTTAGGGCCAGAAAGATTATACAGTCTGGACTTTGGAAGTTTAGATCTTGGGGTCAGGTTAATGGGACAGTCATATGCATGATGTAGAGGCAAATCCTGTCATCCCCTCTCAGAAAAAAACATCCTCAAAACCTGACAAAAATGCAGGTAAGGTTACTTTAGAGACCGTAGAAAGAGAAATATTTAAACAATTCTCATGACAGTAATGTCCCCACGCAATGATCTCCCTGGTCACCAATGGATTATGTTTTGCCAATCAGGGAAGAACCAATACAATTGGGGAGAGAAGACGGTCCAGGAGTTGCTGGCGAAGATCGGAATGGGTTTAGCTAAAGTAAAGTAAGCAAGCCCATGGGTTCTACAAACTGAGCATGAACTCCAGCTCAACTATCAACAAACACAGAAATCTCCTTGGTTTTGCTCTCCAGCACCACCTCTGCTGTCAGGACAAACCAAGAACTGCAGGTTGATAATAAATGCACCCCTTGCTTATTCAACTCCAGACTACCAAGGGTTAAACGAGTCTCCTTTTGCTTAGTCATCAAAAGACAGGCCCCAATAAAATGTTCCTTTTTTCCCACAAAAAACACACTCCCTTCTTTTTGCAAATCTCTGGGGAAATGTACATTACAGAGGCACTTCCTAACTGCATTGATTCTTGCATCCTCCCCTGAGCTGGTTCCCTGCCAGACTGCACCCCTGGCAAAAGGACAATACCCCAAAAAGGAGGTTCTGAAGAAGGTGATCTTACCCACCTATCCCGAAGGTGTTTATCAACACGTATAGCCTACGACATAGCAGCCTCCAAGGAATCAGGGGTTTCGTAAACTGACTAAGCATCTTTCAACCTTTTAGTAAGGCTCTGAAAAAATTGGCTTCTGAGAGCCGGGTCATTCCATTTTGTATCAGTTGCTCATCTGCGGAATTCAGCACTATACATCTCCACTCACTGATTCCCTTGATTAAGCCAGCACAACCTGGACTCTGCCAAGGAGACTTGGTCAGGGTCATAATAGATAAAAGCTAGAGCCCCAAAAAATCCCTCCACAGACTGAAAACAAACCAATTCCTGCGGCAAAGGGAAAGCCCAGGATTGAGGATCTCCTTGCAGCAGAGAGATCAGAATTCCAACTCCTTTGCTCCTCATTTCTGGAAGAGTAATTACAAAGTTTAAAATACAGTTTGCACGCATCCTTGAACACAAAAAAACTTGTCCATACCTCCTTAAAACCTGTCCAGGAGGGCAAGCTTGGGTTCCAGCTGGAACAGTCTACCTGCAGAGATCCCAACATAGTGACCTGCAGCCGCTGTTGCTGCTCATACCTCATAGCGGAGGTCATTCACCTCCAGAGACAGATAGTGTAGCTGCTCTGCCAGCCTTGCAACAGGATCCATAACCAAGGGAGAAAAGAAAAAATATGCCCAAGGGGAAAAAGAAACAGACAATTAAAATCACATGTCAGTTTTTTTTGTTCTACATATGCTCAGCTGGTGATAATGTCACGCACAGTGTGGGAAGACAAAGTGCAACATGAAGGGATGAGGGGAAGGAAGTTGAAACGCTTGGGAATGGGGTAGTGGAGAGCCATAGGCAGATCTGATAGCATCCTGCCTACTCTACCATCCCTATATTGGTTCCACACCAATTGCCTAGCAGGAAACCTATGCCCAGTATATCCCCTAGGGCTAGGTCCTGAATAGGGAAGGGGAGGATGAGCACTAGTCAGTCCCCACTGTATACTAAAGGCAAAAAGGGAGACAAACAAGGGGGAAGAAAATTGACTTGAGCAGACTCAGAGAGGTGACATCAAACATCCTCCAAGAGCACCAGAGAGGAAGTAAGCTGACTGCTATAGCTCCAAGCCTTAACAAATGTGAATATCACCGGTGACTCCCTGAAGCAGACTGAGAGTCTATAAATACCCAGGTCCAGGTGTGTAAATTAGAGCTGGAGAGAGGTTGCCACTGGGTCCAAAAGTCAGAAGGATTAAGAGGCCATCTGCAATGCCAAACACAGAGACCTTCGGCAGCCAGATGCAGAGTGACTGTCTGTTGCATCTAACACACCAGTGACGTGACAATTTAATACCTTCTCAGGGAATTGGAGCCCTCTCTTATTCATGACAAAATGGTTTGAATACTAACCACAATACTAGCAACTTTTATAGAAAACTGGTAGTAATCTTGTTAGAAGGAATCTCCAGAATTTCCAGTCATAATTTATTCATGTTGTTGGAAGTGTCTCCAAGTAATCATGTAACCAACCCTATACTAGAATCCTACACTGACCTAATCTAAAGGGCCTGTCACACTAAGCGATATCGCTAGCAATATCGCTATAACTTGTGACGTTATAGCAATATTGCTAGTGATATCGCTGTGTGTGATACTTACCTATGACCCGCTCCCCCGCTGGTTATCGCTGATCTGGCGAGAACAGGCTGGACTGTTTCTTGTTGTCAGCTTCCTGCAGCGCTTCCTGTGGAGAGACGAGCGACGAGCGTGGAGCCGGGCGGGAGGACGCAGGATCGCCTAGTGTGACAGGTAAGTAGCGACCCCCATCCCCAGCGATGTCGCTGGTGAGATCTGCCTGTGTGGCAGTTCACTATCGACCACTTAGCGATGTACCAGCGATCCTGACCACGTCATATCGCTGGTTGGGATAGCTGGTACATCGCTAAGTGTGACAGTACCCTAAGAGATTGCTTGAAATGAGAAAATCTGAACTTTTTTGAGATTGCACACCACAATTGTCTATGGCAGTGTTTTTAAACTTCAGTCCTCAAGAGTTACCAACAGGTCAAGTTTTCAGGATATCTTTAGTATTGCACAAGTGATAATTTCATTACCTACTCAAGCACTTATTCCATTACCTATGCAATACTAAGGAAATCCTGAAAACATGACCTGTTGGTGGGTCTTGAGGACTGTAGTTGAGAAACACTGGTCTATGGTCTTCTCTTGGTCCTTCACATCCATGTCTTTATATGTAATGAAAAATCTCAAAACTATGAGATGTTCAAGAATGAACTGGTTATTAAGTGTTTTTTTTTCAAACAATTGAAATCTGAAAAAGGTAAAAACAATACGTACATTACTCGACTTCAAAGGCCAAAACATTCAGTACCTAAATAATTGTTTACCTAACATAGTTTGAAAAGTTCTTACAAAACTGATGAAAGTAGAGAAATGAACAGTAAAAGCATTCAAACTAGCTATCATGGATTATTAATAAATGTGATATAGTATGGGAAGTTTTTGAAAATTTTAAGCAACGCAAGAGGACACAAATTAATTTCTAATCTATTACCTTAACCACACTGGTACAAATGTAAAGATTAACCGGGTTTGGAGGATAATACATGTTTTTCTGCCTATACAACTTGGTTTATTTATATTAGGGGGTACCAAGTTGGAAACTAAGTTGCACTTTTTACTACAGCCCTTTACCAATAACTTCCGTCTATGTCTCAGTGTCAGCCTCTCTTACAGAAGCTCCGATGCAGAATCTGTAATGGTGACTCTATCAATCTTGTGAAATATATAGATTCTGGTATCTCCTTATGCAGCAGTGAAGACCTCGGGCATCCTTGAGGAGGGTGAGATCGCTATCTCCTCACTGCCTACAGCTATGACACATGGACAGTTGATATATAAGATCTTGTGGATGGATTACTTATTACAATGCTTATATAAGAAGCAATAAACCCAACAATTGGGCTGTATGTGGATAAAAGATTTGTATGGTCACACTGTCACTCATTCAACTTCTCGTGGTATAAGCTTCTCTCCTCTCTAAAATATATCGACCTATTGTATAAAGTACACAACTATCTCTCACTCCTCCTCTGTATAATAAAAAGCTACAGACCTCCGAGGGCGGATGCTATTCTAACACACAGTAAGAGGTGACCTAATCTTTACCCCCCTTCCACAGTGCTTTGGCTAATCAGCTTAATGAGTTCTGAGAGAATCGCTACAGAGGGGGTTAGTGTGACAGGTGGAGAAAGAGCCCTGACATTCAACTATGAAGAAAAAGGAAGAATATGTGTCTCTCCGATATTAGACCAGTAGTTGGTTGGAAAATATCCATGAATGATTGAGAAAAGGCAATTTTTGCACCAACAAATGTCTCAATTTTTGGATTAACATTCGGAACCAATATCAGAAAGCCACACTGCAAGATGTCAGAATATGACGAGGTCATATTAAAGTCTAAACGATGGCAAATAATCAAATAACTGAGAAAAATTACAAGAGAATGTGACAGCAGATAGAGAATGAGGAGAGATTAGGAGGAGGAGAGAGAAGAAAAAGAACTGTCCGATAAGTAGAAGATAGGGTAAGGGAAAAAAAGCAGATTAAAGATCAGGATTAGGTGTCTTTCTGGCTCTCTCCATCTTCTTGTCGCTGCACAGATCTGTGAATCTCTAGGAATCAAGCTTTCAAACTACTCAATTAAGACGCCAAATTTTTCAATCAAAATTCAGGATGTCCAGGTTAGTGCTTATTTCTAAAATTTGCAATTCCGAATCTAGAAAATGTTGTGGAGATATTTGGTAGAATTGAAGTTTGTTTGTATAAAGATTCTTAATAAATAGCTATGATTCCACTGTTTATGACAAAAGGAATTAACAGATCAAGATTATGTATAGTGAAATCTTTTATGAGATTGCTACCCAAAATTGCACTGGAATTTGGTCTTTGAGAAGAGTTGTCTTCGTAAAAAAAAGCCAGTATCTAAACTTGTCTGGACAAAATGTTGACTATTTTTGGAGAGTTATCACTGTATTTCATATTACCAGAATATTTTGTAGTAATAAAAAGGTTGTTTTTTTTTACTGGTCCTTATGTGTCTAGTAAGGATTCTATATTCATTACTCTTAAATTCAAGAAATGTATAAAAGTAAGCCAAGATAAATCGTGCTGTGTTACAAAACAGATGTGACAATGATAAGGTTGTCCAAATCCCGTTTGACCTCTCAATGGCCTTTGTAAGGAAAATCCCAGGATCTAAGCATCATGCAGTCTTCTCTAGGGCCATAACTACTAATCCTTGAAGATTTCTACTATAATGTACTAAAACTTCTTATTTTTATTTCTTTTCTTTGATTCTTCTTGACTCTTCCTCTTTGATCTCTCGTCTGTCAAATCATGAATCCAATAGTAAAGAATCTACGTGTCAACTTTTTACGATGACTCCCAATCATCTTTGAGATTGTGCTGACATCATGCCTCATCTAAGATCTCTACTTTTCCTGTCAAACCACCCAAGGTGGACCTTATCTTCTTCAACTGTCTTATATTTGTTAATTTTGATCATCTTACCAAACCCAATTTTAGCAGCCACCTTTCGAATTGGTTTAGCGGGTCCTTGGACATGTGACCCACTGATTGCAAAGGCTCTTCCTGATGTTGCAGCTCGTCTAGCAATCTCTGACTTACACTCAGACCATAGACTTGTGTCTGGTATTTGGTTTGACCATGTGTTATTGACCCAAGGATGTTCTGCACCTCGTGCATTAGCAGCCTTTGCTCTTATGGAACATTCAGTGGCTGCTTTTGTTGGACCAGCCAACCCTGCCTACTGTTCTGCTGCGAGCCTCCTTGCAAAAGGTTGGAACAAACCAATGTTATCTTGGTCTTGCCTTGGAGTTCTGAGCCCCCTTCCACATCCAGTTCACATAATTTATGCTGTGTTAAGTTTTTTTCACTGGGCTGGAGTAGCTGTGGTGATGGCCCCACAAGAACATTGGATTGATGCTGGTAGGGAATTAGCTGATGCTCTCCGCAACTGGGGCCTTCCTGTTGGACCAGTTGTTACCATGGAAGAGGGGGCAATTGGGGCAAGGGAAGCATTAAAGAGGATTAAAAGACGGAAAAGAGTAAAAGGTGAGTTGTGGTTTTATATATGTAATAAGTTGAAAAAAGAAGCAATCTTCAAGTTTAACCGTTCTTTGCCAGCTTTAGAATGTTCATCATTAGATTTACTATAACACTTTAAACCATTTGTTTTGAGACCAGAATTTAGTCCTTTTTTGAATGCTAACATATTATCTCTCAATACTACCTCTTGGGGTAGGATATTCTTTAGTTTGACTTCTTGAACAGTAAACAACCCTCTCCTATATAGATTTATTTAAATCCTTTCCTCTATACATATTGATACAAAGACGCACTCTTTTTTCTCCAAATTTGGGGGAAATGGGGGCGTGTCTTTTAATGCATATGTAGCTTAACAGTACCATTGCTGCAGGCTGGGATGAGGGGGTGCCCAGCAGTGCTGCTGGGGTGTCTGGCGCTGCTGGGGTGTTCTGCGTTGCTGCTGGGGTGTCCGGCATTGCTGCTGGGGGCTCTGCCAATATTTTGTGAAAGGCCAGAGCCCCCCACAGTTCTGTGGTTTCCTGTGCGGTGGACTCTGGGAAAACGTCTGCTGGGGGGTGTTGCACGCGCAGATGGAGATCTCGGCATCAAGATCTTGGGATGCTGAAATCTCATCTCCTGAGATCTTGATGCCTAGATCTCCATCTGCGCATGCGCCGCCCCTGGCGGCCATTTTCCCAGAGTCCACAGCACAGGAAACCACGGAGCTGAAGGGGGGCTCTGGCCTTTCACAAAATGTCAGCAGAGCCCCCCACAGCAGCACCGGAGACCCCTGCAGCACTGCCACCCCCCTGCAGCACTGGACACCAATAGCACGCACTGCACATTGTACACCTCCTCATCCCAGCCTGTGGCCTACAGTATCACCCCACTCCTGTCTCCTCCAGCAGCGACCCTGGGACCCCGCTTCACTGGAGACACCACCCTGGTAAGCAATAAGACCCATGGATTATATGAAGCACCACCATTTTATTTCCAAAAATTTTTTTTCCTATTTTTCTCCTCAAAAATTTAGGGTGCGTCTTATAATCCAGAGCATCTTATAATCTGAAAAATATGGTAGATTTATTTAATTCCTTTCCTCTATACATATTGATACATATTGAATGTCCCACAATTCTATTGTAAAGTCTTTAGTAGGAACAAATTATATGTGTGCCAATTATTTGTATTGTCCACACCTCTAAGGTATCTTTTTTCCAAGCTGAGAAAACCTAATTTTATTTTTTCTTGCTTCTCCATCATATTTACCAATTTAGTTGACCACCTTTGAATCCTCAATCATTTTTACAATATCTGTTTCTAGAAGCTCATATTCAACATGTAGTCTGTACTGTATTAACATACATGCATATGTATACTCCTTTTTATTTGCTTCTCCATCCTTTTTTTATTTACTACACCACTTTTAATATATTCGCACCAGTCCAAGCCACATTTTTTATATAGTTTAGGTTTATTATAGTTAGTGTCCAGCTGCTTTAAAAGATCAGCAAAAAATTGGAGAATACCCTTGTGAAACCTTAAAAAAATTATACAAGTCAATATATAAAAAATAGTAGCATAATCTCTTTTATCTTCCGTAGTGGTGGTCATGTGCATGCACTCCGTCTTGATTGGTGGAGAAGAGCAACGTCATATTCTAGAAATAGCTAATGAACTTCGCATGACAGATGGTTCAACAGTTTTTATTCCCTATGACACCCTTTTGTACAGTCTTCCATATGACCGTCCTTTCCCTGTCTTCACCAACAATTCTAATCTACGACGTGCATATGATGCTGTCCTCACAGTCACCATTACCTCTGAAAATGGCAACTTTTACAATACTTTTCAAGATGCGAAGGCCAATGATGATATTCCACAAGATATCGATCCCATGGAGGTAATTAATATTTGCTTCTCACTCATTCAATAGTAGTTTCTTTGATTTAACCCTGCTATCCCATTTTAATTTACCTTTATGTTTTGTTTGCCCACCTTTCAGGTGTCACCACTTTTTGCAACCATCTACAACTCTGTTTACCTTATGGCCAGATTAATTGAAAGAACTTATCGAGCAGGACAGAAAGTGACAGCATCATCCATTGAAAGGCATGTTGGAAATTTACAAGTGGAAGGTTTTGGTTACCCACTAAACTTGGATGAAGATGGGGACTCACAGACACCATATGTCATTTTGGATACAGATGGAGAGAGCAGAATACTTTCTCCTGTATACAATATTAATCCAGTCACAGGAGACCTACATTTCATTAAGAAAATTAAATTTCCATACAATCATCATCCAGGCACTGACTCTGATTGTTGGTTTGATCGTAGCTCAATTTGCATTGGAGGTATGACCTTGTGTTACATTTTATTTATGTTTATCTTCTATGCTCATAAAAATAGTTTCTTCTTATCAGTTTGGTGTCCTTAGGCATCGGGGCCTTGGTAAGACTGCCAACTCTACACTCCCTATAGTTACACGTCTAGGTTATATATAATAATTAATAAGGAATAGATCCTAGTGGTAACTGGTGTTCTCAAAAGTTAGCTCTAATGGGATCTCCAAAGTGAGCTCCAAATGGGACTTCTGCTGGAATATATGTAATTATGGTAGTTGTGTACTATTTTGGAGCAGGGGTGCACAACATTTTATAAATCCAACAGCTGCATTGTCATACTGGACCAATCATAAGAGCCACGATTTTGGCATATTGAAAAAACATAATAAATGTCTGATAGATGGAAATTCTGCTTACGGGACTCCCACCTCCTTTTAGGCAAGAATTTTGAAATCGACTATGCTCCGTAATCCACATCAAAAGTCGTTTCAGATAGACTTTAAATAAGTTGAATATGATTTGAAAGAAGAAAGAGCTCCTATTGTGCACACAGTGCACGTTATTTTGAACATTAACTGTTAAAATCAGAAGGAAGCAACTTCTTTCTGTATTTCTGGTAAAGTCCCCTTCCAGCTCCTCTTAAAAAATGGTGTGAATGTATCTTCATGAGGAAAAGGTCAGGTATTCACATATAAAATAGATATTATTTTATGCTTACTGCCTAGCATTTCACATCCCCCGTAAGCTGCCCAAGAGAGATCCACAGGCACTGAACGCCAACACTTGAGTGCAAAAAGGATCATGAAACCCCATTCTCTTAGTCTATGAGCCATTAATATTTGGTAGGTTCTAAACTGTTTCCCCCAACTTGTCGGTATGGCTGCTCACATATAGTTAAGGCGTCAGACACAAAGTTTTGCACGCATTTGATTGGGGCCCACACAAAGTGGCCAAATGATTACTCTGGTTCTGTGGTGGGCCTGTAGGACTATACAGTGCAACATTTACTTTTTATTAAATCATAAATTCTCAAATGACTTTTGTCAAGCAGGACTTTTGACCAACAAACAAGGAAAAGATTCAACTGATTATTCACATAATGAGCTGAGGTTTCCTCTGCCTTTTCGCTACAGATTGGGTTACCCCAATATTGCTTCAGTGAATAGTTCTCTTAGGGTTCATTTGTCCTTTTATTTACAGGTGTGGATCCTACATTTGTTCTGCTGATGTTCCTACTTATCACGTGTTTCGTGCTTGTAGGAGCTTCACTTGCTTGCTATATTAGGTAAGAATACCTTCATACCTCTGCTTATTTTTTTGGTTTTGCAATATTAGCAAACTTTAATATTTTCAGGGTCAATTAATTTTATGTGACTTGTGTTCATGGTAAAGACCTTGGGGATGTAGAAGGATTGTGTAATGTTTTGGGATTAGAAGCTTCAAAGTCTCATTATACAACTTGATGCCTTTTTCCCCTGTACTCACTGGCAGTTTGACCAACTGGGTATTTATTTTATGTTATATGTTCAAAATATTCAGTGAGAGGAGGTAATACCTTTATCAGTGTTATTGCCCCCAAATTAATAACTTCCAGACCGCCCTTGGACTTTAAACCATCTGGCCCTCATTCTACCCTGCAGTGATGTTCTAAAATGGGGAGGAGTAAGCAGTTGCTGCTGGGTTATAGGAATCCCAGTCAGTTCTCCTATGTAGCTAGGAGGCTGCATTTACACTACCAACCCCCTGGCTTGAGCAGGCAGTTGGACACAATGACCCTGGAAGTCCCTTCCAACTCTAACATTCTATGATACCCCTGGGACTAATATACCAGCCCCAGTTACAGGAGAAATCAGGTTAAAAAGAGATTTACATATTGAAATCCCTCCCCAAAAGGTCTTTTATGACCTTTTGAGGGACACAATATGTGAAATAAATTAAAAATAAATAAAGAAGGAAGGAAATAAAAAGCAGAAAAGTAAATAAATAAAAAGCCTCTGCCAAATCACCGATACCGGCTCCACCCTGTTGTAAAAGAGGTGTATCTGAAAATATAAAAATATTTGTTATAGGAATTGTAAGACATTTTTAAATGTATTTTAGTGGTAATAAAAAAAAAAGAATAAAGTAAAAAACAATTATTTTCTTTATTTTCCCACTGTTATCTCCTCAAAACCACAACAAAAATCAAAAAAGAGAGTGACAGTGACAGAAAAAATAAGTTTCTAGTATCAAGTAAAAAGGTTCAAAAATCATTTCAATATCCAAATAAGAATGTGTGAAGAAATCCAAACTATGCTTGGTCAGGAATGGGAGGAATTGGCCTGATGTTGACCTGGTTAAGGAACCAGCAAAGATATTAATAAGATATCTTATTAATATAGTACTGTGGATGACTAGGACTGAATGGCTATTTACAGGTGTTTTATCATAGTTACAACTCTTGACCATAAAGTCTATTAGTAAATCATAGAGGGAGGTCTATCGGTTAGATTCCGCCCTTGAGTTTAACTTAAATGGAAAGACTAAAGCCCCCGTTACACACTGCGATATCCCTAGCAATATCGCTGTAAAGTCACCTATTTTTGTGACGTTGCAGCGATATTGCTAGCGATATCGCTGCATGTGATACTTACCTCCGACCGGCTCCTCCGCTGGTTATCGCTGATCGCGCGAGAAGCTGCTGGACCATTCCTCGTCAGTCACTTCCTGCGGCGCTTCCTGCTGTGACGACGAGTGACGAATGGAGCCGGGCGGGAGGACGCAGGATCGCCGCGTCTGACAGGTAAGTAGCGATCCCCGTCCCCAGCGATGTCGCTGGTGAGATCTGCCTGAGTGGCAGCTCACTAGCAACCACCTAGCGATGCACCAGCGATCCTGACTGCGTCATATCGCTAGTCGGGATCGCTGGTGCATCGCTAGGTGTAACGGTACCCTTAGATGTAATAAAAAAAGTCTTCTGAATCAGCTGTAAAAAATATATATGGTGGAGATGTCATGCATGGTTGTGTCAAGTATTCAAATGTAAAATTCACTCTTTTTACCTTTTGAAAAGTGGACGACCACTATTTGTGTGCATGATGGAATGACATTAAGTAGATAGAGATACCACTCCTCAATGTTGCCTAATTTCAGAGTTGGGATAACCTGAAGGTTTTTCCGTAGAGTCTTGATAAATGTTGCAGTGTAGCCCTGATCCCAAAAAATTTTTTTGTCTATGCAGGAAAAGGATTCAGCATGCCAAGCTCATGAAAGGTCCTAATAAAATTATTCTTACCATGGATGATGTGGTTTTTATCTACACCCAGAGCAAAAAGGTATAACTTAGTGAATCAGGGTGGGAAGAAGAAGAAAGTACATCTTAATCTAGACTTCCTATTTCTTCACAGAAGTTAGGGGATGACAGCAGGTCCAGTTTACTGGGAAAAAGTGTCAGTGAAATAAGGACCCCACGTCATTCCATATCTGGGAAAAGTGTGGCAGCAGCTACTCCTTATACAACGAATGTGGCAGTCTATGAGGTAAGCATTGGCCATCATGGAACAACCTACATTAAAGCACCCTGTAATAATTTTGTCTCATTGATCTATTTGGATTTTTAGACTTCTTATTGAACTATTATTCCTCAGTTTGTGGTTCTCAAATTCTACATAATATGGCAGGGCAAGAGAAAGGTTGGTGAATTTGGATAATTGTATACAGTGGGTACGGAAAGTATTAAGACCCCCATTAAATTCTTCACTCTTTGTTTCATTGCAGCCATTTGGTAAATTCAAAAAAAATTTTTTTTTCTCATGAATGTACATTCTGGACCCCATCTTGACTGAAAAAAACAGAAATGTAGAAAATTTTGCAAATTTATTAACAAAGAAAAACTGAAATATCACACGGTCACAAGTATTCAGACCCTTTGCTCTGACACTCTTATTTAAATCACATGCTGTCCATTTCCTTGTGATCCTCCATGAGATGGTTCTACTCCTTCACTCGAGTACAGATGTGATTAATTAAACTGATAGGACTTGATTTGTAAAAGAACACACCTGTCTATATAAGACCTCACAGCTCACAGTGTATGTCAGACCAAATGAGAATCATGAGGTCAAAGGAACTGGCCAAGGAGCTCAAAGACAGTATTGTGGCAAGTCACAGACCTGGCCAAGGTTACAAAAGAATTTCTGCAGTACTCAAGGTTCCTATGAGCACAGTGGCCTCCATAATACTTAAATGGAAGAAGTTTGGTACCACCAGAAGTCTTCCTAGACCTGGCTGCCCAGCCAAACTGAGCAATCGTGGTAGAGGTGTTTTGATAAGAACCCCAAGATCATTGTGCCTGAGCTAAACAGATGCGGTAGAGAGATGGGAGAAAGTTCCATATAGGCAACTATCACTGCAGCCCTCCCGCAGTCGGGCCTTTATGGCAGAGTGGCCTGATGGAAGCCTCTCCTCAGTGCCAGACATATGAAAGCCCGCATAGAGTTTGCTAAAAAACACATGAAGGACTCCCAGACTATGAGAAATAAGATTCACTGGTTTGATGAGATGAAGATAGAACTTTTTGGTGATAATTTTAAGCGGTATGTGTGGAGAAAACCAGGAACTGCTCATCACCTGCCCAATACAACCCCACTAGTGAAACATGGTGGTGTCAGAATCTTGCTATGGGGGTGTTTTTCAGCTACAGGAACAGGATGACTGGTTGCAATTGAAGGAAACATGATTGTGGCCAAGTGCAGAGATATCCTAGATGAACACTTCTTCCAGAGTGCTCTGGACCTCAGACTTGGCCAAAGCTTCACCTTCCAACATGATAATGAACCTAAGCACACAGCTAAAGTAACAAAGGAGTGGCTTCAGAACAACTCTGTGACCATTCTTGACTGGCCCAGCCAGAGCCCTGACCTAAACCCAATTGAATATCTCTGGGGAGACTTGAAAATGGCTGTCCACCAACGTTCACCATCCAACCTGGTGAAGCTGGAGAAGATCTGCAAGGAAGAATGGCAGAGGATCCCCAAATCCAGGTGTGAAAAACTTGTTGCATAATTCCCAAGAAGACTCATGTCTGTTATAGCTCAAATGGGTGCTTCTACTCAATACTGAGCAAAAGGTTTGAATACTTATGACCATGTGATATTTCTGTTTTTCTTTTGTAGTAAATTTGCAAAAATTTCTACATTTCTGTTTTTTTCATTCAAGATGCGGTGCAGAGTGTATATTAATGCAAAAAAAGTGAACTTTTTTGAATTTACCAAATGGCTGCAATGAAACAAATAGTGAAAATTTAAAGGGGTCTGAATATTTTCTGTACCCACTGTATGTAATAATTTGGTACAGATAAACGAATACATGGGAAAAAAAGAAAAATTAGAAAAATTGCAAAATGGAATCATGTAGTAGTTTACTTTTACTTACTAATATGTTATTTCCAATTATAATGTAATTTCTACTGAAAATCTTTGGGATCCCTAAGGTTTCTCAATGTTGTAGAAACATACTGTACCTAATGTGTTCTTCATGACTATGCCAATTGCATGAAAGGCTCCAATTAAACTGTTCTTACATTGGATGACTTAGCTTTAGGTGTTACCTACACCTAAAGCAAAAATATAAGAACTAGATAGATGATAAAAGAAGGGTAAGGGTGCTTTCACATTGCGTTTAGGGGCATGCTCAGTGGCTCCATCGGGAAATATGCCCTAACACACCACAAAACGGTATTCAGTCATATATGTCAATGAGGTCATAGATTGTAATGGGGCGAGCACCGTTCCAATCTATGACCACATTGACACATATATTCGAATCCAGTTTTGTGTGGTGTTTGGACGTATGCCCCAATGGGCCCACCAAACGTGTCCTTAAACACAATGTAAAAGCACCCTATGAGGAGGGATTTTTTGGCTACATTACAATTTTGTGTTTCTTTTTCTATCCGGGGTTTGAAGAGTTGAGCATGGTTTATTTTGGTGATGGCTAAAGAAAATGGTAAAATTGAAGTTTCATCGATGTATTTTTATTAAACTGAATAGTTAATAACTGTTATATGCTATATGCATTGGGAAACCTGAGGTTACTCAGTGGTATTGACTAAGTATGGTAAGATCTTCCATAACCATGACTGGACAGCTCTTCAGTGTAAATGTCCCATATATATTAGACAAACGTTGGACAAATTTTCCGAAATCAATAGGATTCTATACAGTTGTGGCCAAAAGTATTGACACCCCTGCAATTCTGTCAGATAGTACTCAGTTTCTTCCTGAAAATGATTGCAAACACAAATTCTTTGGTACTATCTTCATTTAATTTGTCTTAAATGAAAAAACACAAAAAGAATTGTCCTAAAGCCAAACTGGATATAATTCCACACCAAACATAAAAAGAGGGTGGACAAAAGTATTGGCACTGTTAGAAAAATCATGTTATGCTTCTCTAATTTGTGTAATTAACAGCACCTGTAACTTACCTGTGGCACTTAACAGGTGTTGGCAATAACTAAATCACACTTGCAGCCAGTTGACATGGTTTAAAGTTGACTCAGCCTCTGTCCTGTGTCCTTGTGTGTACCACATTGAGCATGGAGAAAAGAAAGAAGACCAAAGAACTGTCTGAGGACTTGAGAAAACAAATTGTGAGGAAGCATGAGCAGTCTCAAGGCTACAAGTCCATCTCCAAAGACCAGAATGTTCCTGTGTCTACCCTGCGCAGTGTCATCAAGAAGTTTAAAGCCCATGGCACCGTGGCTAACCTCCCTAGATGTGGACGGAAAAGAAAATTTGACAAGAGATTTCAACGCAAGATTGTGCGGATGTTGGATAAAGAACCTCGACTAACATCCAAACAAGTTCAAGCTGCCCTGCAGTCCGAGGGTACAACAGTGTCAACCCATACTATTCGTTGGCGTCTGAATGAAAAGGGACTGTATGGTAGGAGACCCAGGAAGACCCCACTTCTTACCCCGAGACATAAAAAAGCCAGGCTGGAGTATGCCAAAACTTACCTGAAAAAGCCTAAAACCTTTTGGAAGAATGTTCTCTGGTCAGATGAGACAAAAGTAGAGCTTTTTGGGCAAAGGCATCAACACAGAGTTTACAGGAGAAAAAAGAGGCATTCAAAGAAAAGAACACGGTCCCTACAGTCAAACATGGCTGAGGTTCCCTTATGTTTTGGGGTTGCTTTGCTGCCATTGGCACTGGACTGCTTGACCGTATGCATGGCATTATGAAGGCTGAAGACTACCAACAAATTTTGCAGCATAATGTAGGGCCCAGTGTGAGAAAGCTGGGTCTCCCTCCGAGGTCATGGGTCTTCCAGCAGGACAATGACCCAAAACACACTTCAAAAAGCACTAGAAAATGGTTTGAGAGAAAGCACTGGAGACTTCTAAGGTGGCCAGCAATGAGTCCAGACCTGAATCCCATAGAACACCTGTGGAGAGATCTAAAAATGGCAGTTTCGAGAAGGCACCCTTCTAATATCAGAGACCTGAAGCAGTTTGCCAAAGAAGAATGGTCTAAAATTCCAGCAGAGCATTGTAAGAAACTCATTGATGGTTACCGGAAGCGGTTGGTCGCAGTTATTTTGGCTAAAGTTTGTGCAACGAAGTATTAGGCTGAGGGTGCCAATACTTTTGTCTGGCCCATTTTTGGAGTTTTGTGTGAAGTGATCAATGTTTTGCTTTTTGCTTCATTCTCTTTTGTGTTTTTTCATTTAAGACAAATTAAATGAAGATAATAATACCAAAGAATTTGTTTGCAATCATTTTCAGGAAGAAACTGAATATTATCTGACAGAATTGCAGGGGTGTCAATACTTTTGGCCACAACTGTATAGATAGGATGAACCAACAATCTTATTTGTATAGTGGATTCCTGACTCTTCAAATGATGTTTTCAGAGAGAAGGGTTTCGGACTTCTGATAAGTTTGGTCTTCTGATCAGCTGCTCCTCTCTGACATAAGCTGCCGCTAGGGGACTCAACTGTTTATTGAGGAATCAGGAAAGATATGTCTACCAAGCTATTGTTCGGCTAACAGCTATCTATTATGTAGGGGAGCTTAAATTGTATGATGAATTGATGTGGAACCCAAAGCTTATACCATGCCTGTATTGGTATGCTCTCTAGAACCTTCCTTTTATCATTCACGATCTCAATACTTGCAACTCAATGTTCTTGTTTGTGGGCATGTTTTGTGACTAATTTTTCCAGTGACAGCTTATGTTACTGTTCTCCAGGGGGATTGGGTATGGCTGAAAAGATTTCCTGGTGAGAAGCAAGGAGACATCAGGCCAGCCACAAGGAATGTTTTCTGTAAGGTAAATGAGTGGTCTGTTACATCTTCTAATTTCAATGATTTTGAAATCATTTTCTTAAGACCATCATATTGTTCAATACGTGTTACATCCACAAGAGAACAGCTTTATATTGTGATGAGTTTTTAACCCTAGAATGAGGACTTTTACTAAGACAGAAGATAAGTCCAAAGTAATTAGAGTGGAAAGGTTGAGAGCATTAAATCCTGTGCTAGGCTCTTCTGCTAAGTAGGCCTTGTTGTCATCCAGTCTCTTCAAACACAGCAAAAATACCTTGAGGCATCTTAATTACGTATGGTAGAGTAGTAGATATGGTTTATCAATTTGGGTGGTCATAGGTAGAAGAACATTTGAATATTCTATCTTTATGACATAAGACAATTAGTTTGACCCCCTTTTAGGTCATCTCTAATCCATAGGATCCTCCTAGAAATGTACAATTCATGAAAACTTTCCACATTTCTCACAATATCTGTCTGCTGAAACTTTATGTCATTGCATTTAATACATTTCTAAACTGACCTGTGTTTTGGTTGTAATGGTTATTTAAAGAGGTTCTGTCACAAAATCAAAACAGGGCAAGTTTTGTTCCTATTTTATTCCAGCTACTCTCATGAGCATTTAGCTTTTTTCTTCTTAAAATCCACCACACGGTTCCAGAGATATGGGCCTTAATATTTAGTGCAAAGTTTTATGGGTTCTCAGGATTTTCTGGGGGTGTGTATTTTATCTGTTATGCATAATTACCCTGTGAGCACCGCCCCCTTGTAAAGTCAAATGAATTATCACTAAATTAAAATGCCTATATCTCTAGAATGGAAGAGACAGATTTGTTTTCTTTTTCCTTTGACCTAGTGCTTGATTTTTGTAGGGACACTGGTTGTGTTGATTTTTACCATTTATTTTATCATAAAATGTGCTGAAAAATTAGAATAAAAATGTGCAGAGTAAATCTCTAAAACCATAATCATGCCATTGTTACCCGACTGTAAATTTTACTGCATATGCATGATTATAGTGATTACAAAATTGTATAATTTTTAACTATTTAAAAAAATTAAAAAAAATACTCCCCCCCCAAAAAAAATAGTTTGTAATGCTGTATTTTTATATTTTCATTGATGGAGCTGTGTGAGGATTTGTGTTCTTTTTTCAGGGCCATTTTGGGGTACATTTGACTTTTAAATTTGCCTTTTATTCAATTAATTTTTTTGCAGAGGCAAACACGATTAATTAATTTCTAATTAATGTGCCTACCTATGAATAAAATAGGGGCAGCAACGTGACTTTGTGCACTTCTGCCACCCTTAGCTTCTATAAAATGACTTACAAGCAGCACATATTTCCATTCTGTTTATTTTTTATTTGTAGTCATTTTGACAAATTCTGGATCTTCAATGGGATTATAAGTCCTCAAATTCTGCTCACTCATGGCAAAGATCCTCCAGATATTCAGCAATGGCAGCTGGGGGGTCAGCTTATTGAAAGCCAACAATCTTAACACAGTGGTGATGCTTTATCATTTTTATGTTCTTGACTGAGGCTCTGATCCATGTTGCCCATAGTTTGGGCAGAAAGGCTCTGATCCATTCAGCCCATATTTTGGGCATCCAGGCTGTGATCTATGATGCCAGTGGTTTGGACAGCCAGTCTCTGATCCACACTGCTCATGGCTTAGCAGTCAGCCTCTGATCCATGCTGTCATAATTTGGGCAGTTAGGCTCTAATCCATGCTGCCCATAGTTTGGGTATAGAATCATAGAATCATAGAATCGTAGAGTTGGAAGGGACCTCCTGGGCCATCTGGTCCAACCCCCTGCTCAAAGCAGGATTCGCTAAATCATCCCAGTCAGATGTCTGTCCAGCCTCTGTTTGAAGACTTCCATTGAAGGAGAACTCACAACTTCTCGTGGCAGCCTGTTCCACTCATTGATCACTCTAACTGTCAAAAAGTTTTTTCTAATATCTAATCTGTGTCTCCTCCCATTCAGTTTAATCCCATTGCTTCTAGTCTTTCCTTGTGCAAATGAGAATAAAGTTGATCCTTCTACAATGTGACAGCCCTTTAGATATTTGTAGACAGCTATTAAGTCTCCTCTCAGTCTTCTCTTTTGCAAACTAAACATTCCCAAATCCTGCAACCTTTCCTCATAAGACAGGGTTTGCAGACCGGTCACCATTCTGGTCGCTCTTTTCTGAACTTGCTCCAGTTTGTTGATGTCTTTTTTAAAATGTGGTGCCCAAAACTGGACACAATATTCCAGATGAGGTCTGACCAAAGAGGAGTAGAGGGAAATAATGACTTCACGTGATCTAGACTGTATGCTTCTGTTAATACATCCTAGAATTGCATTTGCCTTTTTTGCTGCTGCATCACACTGTTGACTCATATTCAGTCTGTGATCTATTAGTATACCCAAGTCTTTTTCACATGTGCTGTCACTTAGCCCTATTCCTCCCATTCTATATATGCTTTTTTCATTTTTATTGCCCAGATGTAGTACTTTGCATTTCTCCCTGTTAAAAACCATTCTGTTAGTTGCTGCCCACTTCTCCAGTTTATTTAAATCTTTTTGAATCCTCTCTCTCTCTTCTCTAGTATTAGCTATCCCTCCTAGCTTTGTGTCATCAGCAAATTTAATCAGTTTACCCTCAATTCCTTCATCTAAATCGTTGATAAAGATGTTGAACAATACAGGGCCCAGGACAGAGCCCTGTGGTACCCCACTTGAAACATTCTTCCAACTGGATGTGCAGCCATTTACGACCACTCTTTGGGTCCGATCACTAAGCCAGTTATGAATCCACCTAACAGTTGCCTTGTCCATTCCATACTTAGTCATTTTTTCAATAAGGATTGTATGAGAGACTTTGTCAAATGCTTTGCTGAAGTCAAGATATACTATATCTACAGCATTTCCTTGATCCACCCAATCAGTGATACCGTCATAGAAGGAAATTAAGTTAGTCTGACATGACTTATTAGTTACAAACCCATGCTGACTCTGTTTAATCACTTCATTCTTATCCAGGTATTGACATACATGTTGTTTAATAATTTGTTCAAAGATCTTTCCTGGTATAGAAGTCAGACTCACCGGCCTATAGTTGCCTGGGTTCACCTTCTTCCCCTTTTTGAAGATAGGAACAACATTTGCTCTTCTCCAGTCTTCTGGCACTTCTCCTGTTCTCCAAGAATTTTCAAAGATTATGGAGAGGGGTTCAAAAATTTCTTCTGCTATCTCCTTCAGTACTCTGGGGTGTAATTCATCTGGACCTGGAGACTTGAATTCATTTAGGTTAGCTAAGTGTTTCCTCACTATCTTTCTGTTTATAGATATCCTGGATTCTTCTATTCCCTTAATAGGACAGTGAATAACAGTTGGTGTTACATTTCCTTTCTGAGAGAAAACAGATGCAAAATAGGAATTTAAAAGTTCAGCCTTCTCAACATCCTGTCTTACCATTTCATCATTTTCATCCTGTAAAAATCCTATAGCATCTTTGACTTTTCTTTTACTTTTGACATATCCCCAAAATCCTTTATTATTGCTTTTGACATCTCTTGCAAGCCTCAATTCATTGTCAGCTTTAGATAATCTGATTTGTGCCCTGCAGGTTCTGCAGACAGCATTATATTCTTCTTTAGATATGCCTCCCTCTTTCCATTTTATAAACATTTTTTTCTTCCTTTTTAGCATGCTTAAGTTCTGTATTCACCCATCCTGGTTTCCTTAAATGCTTCCTATTTTTCCCTCTTTTCGGAATTGTTAACAACTGTGCTTTGAGAATTTCATTTTTCAAGATTTCCCATCCTTCCTGGACATTTTTGTCTTTAAGGATATCCAGCCATTGGATCCCTCCAATTATCTTTCTGAATCCCTTAAAATCTGCCTTTCTGAAATCTAACCTTGACGTCTGAGTCTTCACAGGTCTTCCTCCTCTAGTTATCCAAAATTCTAAAATAGCATGGTCGCTCCTTCCTAGGGTTCCAGCCACTTTTACCTCCTCAACCATTTCCTCCCTGTTTATAAGGATTAGATCCAAGGTAGCAGTTCCCCTTGTTTTCTCCCCTACCTTTTGGAAGATAAAGTTGTCAGCAAGAGAGGATAAGAATTTCCTTGACCTGTTAGTTTTGCC
The DNA here is from genome assembly GCF_039654945.1 of Dendrobates tinctorius. Taxonomy (NCBI): domain Eukaryota; kingdom Metazoa; phylum Chordata; class Amphibia; order Anura; family Dendrobatidae; genus Dendrobates; species Dendrobates tinctorius. The sequence continues at coordinate 2,113,792 of NW_027361818.1, read as the reverse complement.
TGAGAGAGATTCCCAACAAATGTCTGGATAGTTGAAATCTCCCATGACAACTATGTCATATTTTTTGGAGAACTTGGCCATTTGATGCATAAAGAGTTCATCCATATCTTCAGCTTGCACAGGCGGCCTGTAGTAAATGCCTACAATGGTGTCCTTTCCATTGTTCTGTCCTTGTATTCTTACCCAAACAGTTTCCACAGAACTCCCAGTCTCTGAAGCTTCAATCTCTGTGCAGATATACGCGTTTCTAACATACAATGCAACACCCCCTCCTCGTTTATCAAGTCTGTTTCTTGCAAATAAGTTGTATCCTTCTAGTCTTGTATTCCAATCATGTGTATTGTCCCACCAAGTTTCAGTGATTCCAATGACATCATATTTCTTTTCCTGTGTTAGTAGTTCCAATTCTCCTTGTTTGTTGCCCATGCTTTGTGCATTAGTATAGAAACATTTTAGTTTGTGATTGGTTTCTCTTTCTCCAATATTTTTTTTAATTAGATTCTTTCGTCTTTGTTCTTCCTTTCCACTTCTAATAGCAGAGTTCTCAATAGCATTTGTCAGGTGTATGGCTTTTTCTGGTCTTTTGCTTCCCTTCCCATGTTGTTCTAGTTTAAAGCTCTCCTTACAAGTGTAGCAAGGCGACTTCCAAATACATGCTTTCCAGTCTTCGTAAGGTGCACCCCATCTCTAGCAAGTAGTCCATCGTATAAGTAGTTCACTCCGTGATCCAGAAATCCAAATCGTTGCTGACGGCACCATCGACGTAGCCAGTTGTTCACTTGCAGAATCTTATTCCACCTCCTTGTTCCATGGCCATCCACTGGGAGGATGGAAGAGAAGACCACCTGCGCTCCCAGTTCTTTCACTTTCTTGCCTAAGTCTTCAAAGTCTCTGCAGATGGTTTCCAGGTCGTTTCTTGCGGTGTCATTTGTCCCCACATGTAGTAGCAGGAATGGGAAGTCATCTGTAGGTCTGAAGAGTCCTGATATCCTGTCAGACACATCTTTAATTTTTGCACCTGGAAGACAGCACATTTCTCTTGAAGTTATATCCGGTCTGCAGATAGCGGCCTCTGTTCCTCTCAACAGTGAATCCCCCATGACCACCACTCTCCGTTTCTTCTTCACAACATTTTTCTTTCTCCATCCAGGAGGACTCTGAAGGCGTACAAGGTTGCTGTTTGTTGGCATAGTCTTATCCTGATGTATTTCTTCATTGTTTTCCTGCGTGAGAGCCTGGTACTGGTTTCTGAGCAGTATGGGTGCTGACTGCCTCCTGATCCTCCTGCTTCTCTGGGTCACATGTCTCCATTCCTCTGTTTCTTCAGGTGCACTTCGAATTTCTTCTCTTTCTGTAACATGAAGAGATAATTTTGCTCTGTCCAAGAACTCTTCACCTTCCTTAATGATCTTCAATGTAGCTAACCTCTCTTCGAGATTTTGCAACTTTTCCTCCAACAGGGACACAAGCTTGCATTTGTGGCATGTGAAGTTTGGCTTTTCCACTGGTAAATCTGTGAACACGTAGCAAGAAATGCAGCTCACCAAATGGCTCCTGGCCTCTTCCATCTTGAGATTTCTTAAAAACGATGAAAGATGAGCCAAAAAAGACTCTTCCCCTGGTTTTCCGATTTCCTCTTTTCAGCTGCAACGGCCAAAACCCAGTGATCGTTGAGCTCGCGGAGACTCTTCACTTATCCCAGAAGGCACTGGAAATATGCAAATGATCTCCTCAAGACTCTTCCCCTGGTTTTCCGATTTCCTCTTTTCAGCTGCAACGGCCAAAACCCAGTGATCGTTGAGCTCGCGGAGACTCTTCACTTATCCCAGAAGGCACTGGAAATATGCAAATGATCTCCTCAAGACTCTTCCCCTGGTTTTCCGATTTCCTCTTTTCAGCTGCAACGGCCAAAACCCAGTGATCGTTGAGCTCGCGGAGACTCTTCACTTATCCCAGAAGGCACTGGAAATATGCAAATGATCTCCTCAAGACTCTTCCCCTGGTTTTCCGATTTCCTCTTTTCAGCTGCAACGGCCAAAACCCAGTGATCGTTGAGCTCGCGGAGACTCTTCACTTATCCCAGAAGGCACTGGAAATATGCAAATGATCTCCTCAAGACTCTTCCCCTGGTTTTCCGATTTCCTCTTTTCAGCTGCAACGGCCAATACCCAGTGATCGTTGAGCTCGCGGAGACTCTTCACTTATCCCAGAAGGCACTGGAAATATGCAAATGATCTCCTCAAGACTCTTCCCCTGGGTAGACAGGCTCTGATCCATTCTGTCCATTGCTTAGACAACCAGGCTCTGATCCATTCTGCCCATGGCCTGGGCAGCCAGGCTGTGATCCATGATGTCCATGGTTTGGGCAGCCAGTCTCTAATCCACCCTGCCCTTGGTTTGGGCAGCAAGGCTATGATTCATGCTGCCCATGATTTGCAAGAAGTATCATTTCTCCTTGTGGAAATTGACATGCTGAGCATGCCAAGATGAGGAGACTTAAAGCCGCAATGCTCCTCTGGGAAATATGCAAATTGTCTCTTCAGAGAAGAAGAGGACTAGAACTCTAGTGCCACCTATTGGAAGTAGCAATCCTAAAAGTCAATGTTGACCCTTTAACGAGCCTTGCCTCGTGATTTAGGATAAAAGCCAAACCAGAATCTAAATTTGCAGACACTGTGTTTTGGGGTACTACCCCTCTTCAGTACAAAGTGTGAGATCTAGTTTGGCTGTATGAGAGGTGTCTGACCAATAACCAAGAAGTATAATTTCTCCTTGCGGAGATTGACATGCTGAGCATGCCAAGATGAGAAGACTTAAAGCCACAATGCTTCTCTGGGAAATATGCAAATTGTCTCTTCAAAGAGGAAGAGGACTAGAACTCTAATGCCACCTATTGGAAGTAGCAATCCAAAAAGTCAAGGTTGACCCTTTAGCGAGCCTTGTCACATGACATAGGATAAAAGCCAAACCAGAATCTCAATTTGCAGACAGTGTGTTTCGGGGTACTGCCCCTTGTCAGTGCAAAGTGTGAGATATGGTTGGGCTGTTGGCATGCTCCACATGTTAATCTCTGCAAGGAAAAGCAATACTTCTTGGATATTGGTCAGGCGTCCCTCACACAGCCAAACCAGATCACACACTTTGCACTTCAAGTCTGACCACAGATTCTCCATTGTATTAAGGTCTGGGCTTTGACTAGACCACTCCAAAACATTTCCACGTTTTCCCTTTAACTACTTGAGTGTTGCTTTAGCAGTATGCTTTGCATCATTGTCTTGTTGGAAGGTCAATCTCTGTGTCAGCCTTAAATCACTGACAGACTGAAAATATCCCTATATTTCGCACCATCCGTCATCCCCTCAACTCGAACCATTTGCCCTGTCCCTGCTGCTGAAAAACATCCCCACAGCATGATTCTGCCACCATAACTTGCAAAAAGGAGTAAAGCAGAAGCATTCTGTAGATACCAATATATATGCAAACACAAAATCTATCATAATTGCTTAGTAAACTGTAATAAAAAGTATTTATTATTATTGTACATTTATATAGTGCCATTTATTCCATGGCGCTTTACAGGGAAAAGGGGAAATATAGACAAGTACAATAAACATGTGCAAGACAAGGGACACACAAGTACAGAAGGAGAGAGGACCCTGCCCAAGAAGGCTCTCAGTCCACAGGAATAGGTGAGGATACACTAGGAGAGAGTAGAGCTGGTTGTGCAGTGGTTCAGTAGACCGAGGATCATTGCAGGCTGTAGGCTTGTCGGAACAGGTGGGTCTTCAGGTTCTTCTTGAAGGTTTCCATTGTTGGTGAGAGTCTGATGTGTTGTGGCAGAGAGTTCTAGAGTATGGGGGAAGCATGGGAGAAGTCTTGTATGCGGTTGTGGGAAGAAGAGATGAGGGGGGAGTAGAGAAGGAGATCCTGGGAGGATCGAAGGTTGCATGCGGGTAGGTATTGGGAGACCATGTCACAGATGTATGGAGGAGACAGGTTGTGGATGGCTTTGTATGTCATGGTTAGGGTTTTGAGCTGGAGCCTCTGGGCAATAGGAAGCCAGTGAAGGGCCTGTCATAGGGGGGAGACTGGGGAATAGCGGGGAGACAGGTGGATTAGTCAGGCAGCAGAGTGTAGGATAGACTGGAGTGGTGCCAGAGTGCTGGAGGGGAGGCAAGAGAGTAGGAGGTTGCAGTAGTCGAGGCGGGAGATGATAAGGGCGTGCACTAGTGTTTTTGTGGTTTCATGCTTGAGGAATGCACGGATCTGGGAAATATTTTTGAGTTTGAGGTGGTAGGAGGAGACAATGGCTTGGATATGTGGTTTGAAAGAGAGGGCAGAGTCGAGGATCACCCCAAGGCACTGAGCATGCGGGACTGGGGAAAGAGAGCAGCCATTGACATTGATGGATAGGTCTGGCAGAGCGGTAGAGTGAGATGGGGGAAAGATGATGAATTCTGTTTTGTCCATGTTCAGTTTGAGAAAGCGAGCAGAAAACAAGGCTGAAATAGCAGACAGACATTGTGGGATTTTGGTCAGTAAGGAGGTGAGGTCAGGTCAAGATAGGTAGATCTGCATGTCATCGGTGTAGAGGTGGTACTGCAAGCCGTAGGATTTTATGAGCTGTCCCAGGCTGAAGGTGTAGCTGGGGAAGAATAGGGGTCCGAGGACTGAGCCTTGAGGAACACCGACAGACAGGGGGCGAGGTGAGGAGGTGGTGTGTGAGAGGGAGACACTAAATGTTCAGTCTGTTAGGTATGATGAAATCCAGGATAGGGCCAAGCCTGTGATGCCAAGAGATGAGAGAATCTGGAGCAGGAGGGAATGGTCCACGGTGTTGAAGGCAGAAGACAGGTCCAGGAGAAGGAGGACAGAGTAGTGTCGCTTGCTCTTGGTGGTTAGTAGGTCATTAGTGACTTTAGTCAGGGCAGTTTCAGTTGAGTGATGCGGTCGGAAGCCAGATTGTAACCGGCCAAAGAGGGAACAGGAGGAGAGGTGGGAGGACAGTTCAAGATATACATGCTGTTCCAGTAGTTTTGAGGCGTAAGGGAGAAGAGATATCGGGCGATAGTTAGACACAGAGGATGGGTCGAGGGAGGGCTTTTTGAGGATGGGTGTGATTGAGGCATGTTTGAAGGATGAGGGAAAGACACCATTTGTAAGTGAAAGGTTGAAGAGGTGTGTTAGAGTTGGGATGAGGTGGGATGGGAGCGGGTCAAGCGCACAAAATTGTGAGGTGTAATCTTGACAGGAGGGTGGAGAGCTGATCTTCTGTCATGGTGGAGAAACTGGTTTTGGAAGAACAGGGCTGAGCAGCTAAGAGTGGCATTGGGGGCTGCGGGCCAAAGCTTTCTCTGATCTTATCGATCTTCTGCTTAAAGAAGGAGGCAAAATCTTCAGCAGAAATGAGAGGAGATGGAGGAAGTGCTGTGGGACGGAGTAGAGAATTGAAAGGGTTGTAAAGCTGTTTAGGGTTGTGAGACAGTGAGGATATGAGGGACGCAAAGTAAGTTTGTTTTGCGGCAGAGCGTGTACTTGAAGCTGGCAAGGAACTGCTTGTATGCATTGAAGTACTCGGTAGAAAGGGTTCTCTTCCATCTCCGCTCAGCGGCCCTGGAAACCCGTCTCAGTTCTTTGGTCAGGCTGGTCAGCCAGGGCTGCCTGTTGATTGTACGAGTTTTGCTCTGCATGAGGGGGCGGCCAAATCAAGTGCTGCTGTTATTGTGGTTAGAGTTGAGCGACTTTTGTTTTTTTAGGGTCGCGTTTCGTTTCGTGAAACCCGACTTTTCCAAAAGTCGGGTCGAGCAAGATCGTCCGATTATAGGGAAAAGTCGGGGTCGTCCCGAAACACGAAACCCAATGTAAGTCAATGGGGAATAAAAGTCGGCAGTGAGAGGAGGACAGGAAACACACCTACAGTGCCCATTTGAATGCCAAAAGCATCAATTCTTCTTACTTAAGCTTGTCAACCTTAATTAACTTCATAATACAAGTTACGCACTGAAAAATGGGGGTTATTTGGCTAAAGTTGTGGGGGGGGAGGGCTGGCTGCAGGTTTTCATGTGCCCTGGGCGAAAGAGCGCCCCTTTAACACATACCACAACTCATCATGCTCCGATACGGCAGATAAATAGCGGTATAGTACAATGAAAAATACCTCACTTTTTACATCTCATGACGAGGCCCATCTATTTCTCCATACAGAATCATTGGTCCCATATAATGTTTGAAACAGTATATGATGAGCTCCACATAATGCTACAGTATATGTTGGTCCCCATGGATGAAGCTCCACTGTCTTATGGGCCCAAATAATGCTCCAAACATAATGGGCCCCACTTCTAATGCTCTAGTGTATAATGGGCCCTGTAAATGCTGCTCCAGTGTCTGATGTCCACCTTTGGAATGTTCCAGTGTATGGTGGGCCCCATCTATCATTCTCCAGAGTATAGTGCTCCCCAAAAATTGCTGTCCCAACATTGAAAACAATCAAATAAGTCTCCTCGCTAGGGAATCCCTGTACTTGTCTGGACAGGTGCTGTAGCTTGCTTAACTGCTCGCCAGCCGTTCTCACGCCCAGTATGGATTGCACGTGATTGCACAAAGGTTAGAAAGGGTACCGTATCCCTGGATAACATGTATGGATAGCGTACACATTCAAAATATATGTCTCAGGAGGCAGGCTCAGACGGTGTTAGGCCCAGTATGGATTGCATGTGATTGCACAAAGGTTAGAAAGGGTACCGTATCCCCGGATAACATGTATGGATAGCGTACACATTCAAAATATATGTCTCAGGAGGCAGGCTCAGACGGTGTTAGGCCCAGTATGGACTGCACGTGATTGCACAAAGGTTAGAAAGGATACCGTATCCCCGGATAACATGTATGGATAGCGTACACATTCAAAATATATGTCTCAGGAGGCAGGCTCAGATGGTGTTAGGCCCAGTATGGATTGCACGTGATTGCACAAAGGTTAGAAAGGGTACCGTATCCCCGGATAACATGTATGGATAGCGTACACATTCAAAATATATGTCTCAGGAGGCAGGCTCAGACGGTGTCAGGCACAGTATGGATTTGACGGCCCAGATTACACAGCGGAGGAGCAGGGAGAGGTAAAGATTGCAAATGCTGGGGCCCTGCCCAAGCAAGGGGGGCCCACTCGTGGGCTTCGGTACTGGCACTGGGCCCCTCATAGTACAGCGGTGTGTCTGACGGCGGGTGTGCACCACCACCGTCAGAGACACTTGATTGCACTATGAGGGACCCTGTGCCAGTGCCCGCGCCCAAGAGTCGGCCTACCCACCTGTCCAGGGCAACGGCACTCGCACGGTGTCGTGCGCTAGGTGGTGACCCCGGCCATGGGGGGGGAGGCAGCACAGTTAGGGAGTTTTAGAAAGTGGCATATGTTGATGTTGGACATTCAGCTGATGCAAAAGGCGAAATAGGTGAAGTACCAGGAAGAGGTGGACCAAAGCAAGCCATTTTTCTGTCACCCTATGTGTCATCAGGGGAAGGTGGGACAAAATCCTTGGAAACCCATGCGTGGTTCATTTTAATGAAGGTTAGATCATCCACATTTTGAGTTGACAGACGGGTCCTTTTTTCTGTCAGGATTATTCCAGCTGCACTGAAGACTCTTTCCGATAGCACACTTGCAGCTGGGCAAGCGAGCTCCTGTAAGGCATATTGGGCCAATTCAGGCCAGGTGTCCAGTTTAACGGCCCAATAGTCAAAGGGGAATGACCTGTGTGGGAGAACATCGATATGGGAGGAAAAGTAGTTTGTAACCATAGTTGACAACTGCTGTCTCCTGTCACTTTCCATCGATGCAGTATTACCAGTTGTGTGAGCGGTATTTGAAAAATCAGTCCACAACATTGTCATGAAACCCCTGTCTCCAACGCCACTTCTGCTGTGTGCACCACGAACACCTCTGCCAAGCTGCCCCCGGCCCGTACGGCTCGTGTGAGAACCATCACCGCTGCTGTGTGCTGGGAATGCCTCAAGCAACCGATTTACCAGAGTTGCTTGTTTATTAGCCAATATTAGGTCAAGGTTCTCCTGTGGCATGATGTTTTGTAATTTGCCTTTATAGCGTGGATCCAGGATGCTGGCCAACCAGTAGTCGTCATCATTCATCATTTTGGCAATGCGGGGGTCCCTTTTTAGGATCCGCAAGGCATAATCTGACATGTGGGCCAATGTTCCCGGTGTCAATGATGCACTGCGAGTGCTGGGTGGAGGAGCACTTTCTGGCAAATCCACATCCCTCCAGTCACGCACAAACCCTGTACCAGACCTTGCCACGCCAACATTTTCACTTGCCCCACGAGATGCATCCTCCTCCCCTAAGTAATCATCCCCATCATCCTCCTCCTCCTCCTCTTCTTCCTCCACCTCGTCCAGGAGAGGTCCCTGAGCAGACAATGGCTGAATGTCATCAAGGATTCCCTCCTCCTCTTCCTCCTCATCAACATTGGCTGCAGACGCCTGCTCCTTAAGGTGCGTCAAAGTTTGCATGAGCAGACGCATAAGTGGGATGCTCATGCTTAGGATGGCGTCGTCTGCGCTTACCAGCCGTGTGCATTCCTCAAAACACTGAAGGACTTTACAAAGGTCTTTCAGCTTCGACCACTGCACGCCTGTCAATTCCATGTCTGCTCTCAAAGTGCCTGGCCGTGTATCCTCCCACAAATGCATTATGGCCTGCCTCTGCTCGCACAGCCGCTCCACCATGTGCAGGGTGGAGTTCCACCTTGTTGCAATGTCGATAATGAGGCGGTGGTTGGGAAGGTGGAGCAATCGCTGCAGCTTCTGCATACGAACGGAGTGTACAGGCGACCGGCGGATGTGCGCGCACAGTCTTCGCACCTTCTGGAGCAGGGCTGTTAACTCCGGATAATTTTTGAGGAAGCACTGCACCACCAGGTTCAAGGTGTGAGCCAAGCAAGGTATGTGGCTGAGTTTTGAAAGGGCTATGGCTGCCACAAAATTACGCCCGTTATCACTAACTACCTTGCCTGCCTCAAGATGTACACTGCCCAGCCATGACTCAGTTTGTCGCTTCAAGTACTTGGTCAGCACCTCGGCGGTGTGTCTGTCGCCCAAACACATCATCTGCAACACAGCCTGCTGACGCTTTCCACTAGCTGCTCGATAGGGGGACACATCGTGTGTAACAGTGGCAGCTGCAGATGGAGTGCTCGTACGACTGCGCTCTGTGGACGAGCTTTCGCTTCTGGAGGAGGAGGAGGAGGAGGGTCGAACGCCTACAGCCAACTGTTTCCTATACCGTGGGCTAGGCAGCACTGTCCCACCACCGCTGTCCCCTGTGGACCCTGCATCCACCACATTAACCCAGTGCGCAGTGATGGACACGTAACGGCCCTGGCCATGCCGACTGGACCATGCATCAGTTGTGAGGTGCACCTTTCCGCTCACTGACTGCTTGAGTGCATGGACAATGCGGTCTTTCACATGATGGTGGAGGGCTGGGATGGCTTTGCGAGAGAAGAAGTGGCGACTGGGTAGGTCATAGCGTGGTACTGCATAGGCCATGAGTTCGCGGAAAGCTGTGCTTTCCACCAACCGAAAGGGCATCATCTCAAACGAGATTATTTTGGCAATGTGGGCGTTCAAACCCAGTGTACGCGGATGAGAGACTGAGTACTTTCTTGACCTACTCATAGTGTCTGGGAGGGTGAGCTGGACTTGAGAGCTGCATATGGTGGAAGTAGCGGTGGACAGGGCGGACTGAGAGAGGGTTGATGATGGTGATGGAGTTGGTGTTCTTTCAGATGGCCTAGAATCAGTCTTTCGTTGATATAACAGTGGGATTCCCTGACTGCTGTGGCCTTGCAACGACACCTCAACATTTGCTGCTGTGCTAACCGGTGGGCTTACAATGGGGGAAACAATGTAGCGTTGCTGACTACCTTCGTTGTGATCAGTTGCACATGTGGCACTTGAGGTTTGGTGTTGTGTCCACGCTTGCAAGTGCATGCTGGTTAAATGTCTAAGCATGCAACTGGTATTCAAATTTTTCAGATTTTTCCCTCGGCTAAAGGTCTTTGCGCACTTCTTACAGATAACCTTGGCCTGATCATGAGGATTTTGTTCAAAAAAGTGCCACACTGCACTCTTCCTACTTTGGCAGACATTTTGCGGCCTAGAACGCTGTGATCTTTTGACCCTCTGGACAAGCTGTCCAGCAACTCTTTTGATGTTTGGAACCTGTCTTTGGAGTGCTCCGGGCCTGCCAGATAACAGCTGTTGCGATGTCGATGTCTGCTGTGGATGCTCCTCATCTGAGCTATTGGAAGCAGCACCCTCTTCCCCCAATGGATGCCAATCTGGGTCAACAACTGGGTCATCCATCACCTCCTCTTCTATGTCATGTGCACCTTTCTCTGTGTCACCGTGTATGCTGGTATAGTGTGCGGGAAGGGGCACCTGAGTCTCATCAGGGTCAAAATCTGGCTCTGTACACTGCGAGGACAATGTAGTGCTCTGAGTGAATGTACCAGCAGAATCATCCATCAGCGGCTGTGCATCAGTGCACTCCATGTCAGATTCATCTTGGCCTGGGTAATTCACCATTTGACTTGATAATCCAGGCATGGTATGTGAAAACAGCTCCATGGAGTAATCAGTAGTATGGCCTGCATCATCCTTCAATCTTGGTTGGGGTGAAGGACACAAGGAAAGGTGTGGTTCATGAACATGGGCCTCCAATGACGACTCAGTGCTTTTACTTTTTACAACTGAAGAAGAGGAGGCGATAGAGCTGGAGGCTGAGTCAGCAATGTAAGACAAAACTTTTTCCTGATGCTCTGCCTTTAAAAGCGGTTTGCCAACTCCTAGAAAACTAAGCGTTCGAGGCCTTATGTAGACAGACGATGACGCAGGGTCAGCACCTCCTGCATTCGGTCCTATTTTGCTCTTGCCACTACCATCAGATCCACCACCAACACCATCATTACCAGCTGCCAACCCCCGCCCAATTCCACGGCCTCTTCCACCAGCCTTCCTCATTTTTGGTAGAAATGTAGACAAAATCCAACAAACTATATAGTAATGTAAAACAAGGTACAAGGTGTCTATAGGACATGGGAGATTTAGAATTTCTGCACACACTTGTGGACACTGGACACTTTTGGATTGTGTGAGGCCCACTGATATCTGAGCGCTATGTGACACGCTCGATGGCACAGCTGCCTGTGACCAAAGTGACGAGAGGATAATGGAGATTTTGAATCTCTGCGCACACTTTTGGACACTGGACACTTGTGGATTGTGTGAGGCCCACTGATATCTGAGCGCTATGTGACACGCTCGATGGCACAGCTGCCTGTGACCAAAGTGACGAGAGGATAATGGAGATTTTGAATCTCTGCGCACACTTTTGGACACTGGACACTTGTGGATTGTGTGAGGCCCACTGATATCTGAGCGCTATGTGACAGGCTCGATGGCACAGCTGCCTGTGACCAAAGTGACGAGAGGATAATGGAGATTTTGAATCTCTGCGCACACTTTTGGACACTGGACACTTGTGGATTGTGTGAGGCCCACTGATATCTGAGCGCTATGTGACAGGCTCGATGGCACAGCTGCCTGTGACCAAAGTGACGAGAGGATAATGGAGATTTTGAATCTCTGCGCACACTTTTGGACACTGGACACTTGTGGATTGTGTGCGGCCCACTGATATCTGAGCGCTATGTGACACGTTCGATGGCACAGCTGCCTGTGACCAAAGTGACGAGAGGATGATGGAGATTTTGAATCTCTGCGCACACTTTTGGACACTGGACACTTGTGGATTGTGTGAGGCCCACTGATATCTGAGCGCTATGTGACACGCTCGATGGCATAGCTGTGACAAAAGTGACTAGAGGATAAGGGAGATTGGATTGCTTTTAAAAAAGCAGTTTGCGGAGCAGTGGGTAAACAGCAATGCCAGTGTGTCAGGAAGCCTTAAAAGGCAGCCCAACAACCAACACCACTGATACACCACTATATAGCCTCCCCTTGCACTGCACACACAGTGACTTGTGTGTTGTGCAGGCCAAATCGCTAGCAGCAGAAGCAGTTTTTTTGTCTTCTTCCCTGCCTAACGCTCTCCCTACAGAATCAGCAGCAACCTCTCCCTATACTAAGATCGGCAGAAGTAAGATGGTGGTCGGCGTGCACGCCCTTTTATACCCCCTGTGACGCCCACCAAAGCAAGCCAATCACTTGCATGCCCTTCTGAAAGATGGTGGTGACCCGTGCCTAGGTCATCACGTTTCCCACAGTGTCCGTGGATCCTGATTGGCTGAAAAAGAGCGCAAAACAAACTTTTGAAACGCGACTTTGGCGCGTAAGTCGCCGACCTCGTGGCCGACCTCATCCTAGGGTCGGGTTTCATGAAACCCGACTTTGCCAAAAGTCGGCGACTTTTGAATTTTTTCGACCCGTTTCGCTCAACTCTAATTGTGGTTATAAAAGGTGGTAGCAGCATCTGTGTCATGAATGGAAGCTATGTCTGCAAGAGGGAGAAGGGACTCAGAGAGTGATTGTAAATTGAGATGTTTGAGATTTCTGCGAGGATGAGCAAGTTTGTGAAGTGGGGGTTGCGCAGTCGGAGAGGAGAGGGAAGAGAATGTCAGTAGGTTGTGGTCGTACAGGGGGAGGGGTGATTTAGTGAGATTAGTGAGGGAACAGAGACGGGTTATGATAAAGTCCAGCGTGTGACCATCTTTGTGAGTGGCTGCAGAGGACCATTGAGTGAGGCCAAAGGAAGCAGTCAGTGATAAAAGTTTAGAGGCAGCTGAGGTGGAAGTGTCAATGGGGATGTCGAAGTCGCCCATGATGATGGTGGGGATGTCAGCAGAGAGGAAATGGAGTAGCCAGGTGGTGAAGTGGTCGAGAAAGGTGGAGATGGCTAGTTCGGGGGGGGTGGTAGATGACAGCCTGTTGGAGGTTGGAGGGGGAATAGATGCAGACGGAGTGCACCTCCAACGAGGGAAGAGTAGCGGAGGGTGGAAGTTGAATTGGGGTAAAGGAGCAGGTATCAGACAGGAGCAAGCCAACTCCTCCACCACGTTTGTTGCTGGGGCGAGGGGTGTGAGAGAGATGGAATCTGCCATAGGAAAGCGCAGCTGGAGAGGCTGTGTTAGAAGGAATGAGCCAGGTTTCAGTGATGGCAAGGAAGGAGAGTTTGTTGGTGATAAAGAGGTCATGGATAAACGACAGCTTGTTGCAGACAGAGCGTGCATTCCATAAGGCGCCTGGTAAGAGGACCGGGGGAGTGGGGGCTGGATGAATACATATGAGGTTATCAAGGTTGCAAAAATGTGTAGAGGATCGTGGCAGGATGTTAGAAATGAGTGTGGGGATGTGTTGAGGAGGGCCAGGATTTGGGGATTCGTCGCCAGCAATGTGGAGTAGCAGACAGAGAGTTAGAAGGTGGGAGCAGAATAGGACATGATGTGGCCGTGTGTGTCTGGAGAAAAAGGATTGTATGTGGAGGAACAGTTCTGAGGAGAAGGGTAGGTGGCTGGGGAGGATGGAGGGGGAAATGACTAGTTCCTTACTAGGTGGGGGGATAACAGGAGATCGGACAAGGTAGAGAAGTATGGAGGCGAAAGTGATAAGAAACCGAAACATTGTTGTGGTTATCTATTCTGTTACCTTTCAGTCAAATTCCAGTCCAATTCTAGTCTAATTCACAGTAGTGTAATTAGAAAGCTGTTATTTGAAAGATGGATTTTGAAAGATGTATGGTCAGACACGTCTGGTCATGGCCCAGAATATATGTGCAGTTGAGATGGGACAGCTGTGAGGAGGTGGTGGGCATGATTGCTCAGACCACATGTTCTGACTCAAAGAGAGGTGATAAAGGGAGGGGGAGGGATTGACTACTCAGGTATGCATGGAAGACACAAGAGGAATGAATACATTATGGATACAAAAGCAGTGCAATACAAGGGTAGGATTATATGCAATTCATATAGACAGACAAGGCAGGAAAGTTGAATGGATGAGTGAGCATACCAGGGTAGGATTACATGCAATTCATATAGACAGACAAAGCAGGAAAGTTGAATGGATGAGTGAGCATACCAGGGTAGGATTATATGCAATTCATATAGACAGACAAGGCAGGAAAGTTGAATGGATGAGTGAGCATACCTGTGGGTAGGCAAAACAACTCGATTAGATGATGCAGGTGGTGGTGAGGATGAAGATAATACAGCAGTGATGAATGGGTAAGTGCATCATGGAATTCTAGTCTAATTCACAGTAGTGTAACTAGAAAAGTAAGCAAAACATTTTTAAAAAAATTACTTAAAAAAGTGAAGGTTCTTAGCAAAAAATTGACCAATTCATATGAGCCCATCAACCGCAGCAAGGTGACACTTCTCTGATGAGTCCTATCATCTAAAACATGCCTGTCTTGTGCTATAAGTCTACAGTGTGAATGGGCAACCATGCCTCTCCTGGGTTACAAACCTGCACATTTAAGTAAGTGGTAGGAAACAGAGTTAATTATAAACACCTTTGGGCTGATGGGTGTGGTGCAGAGTCAGAAAAGAAGTAGTAGCAACCGCCTATATGCATGATTCTGCCACCAGCATGCTTCACTGTGGGAATGGTGTTCTTGGGATGATGAGCTGTGCTTTTTGGCACAAGACATAGCGTTTACCTTGGCACCAAAAAGTTAAATTTTGGTTTCATCTGACCACAGTGCCTTCCTCCATACATTTGGGGAGTTGCCCACATGCATTTTGGCAAACTCAAAACAAGCCTAACAATTTTTGTAAATAAATTAATTTTTCTGCTCCCTCTTCCATAAAGGCCACCAATTTGGAATGTACAGCTGGTTGTGGTCTTATCGACAGATACTCAAGTCTCTGCTTGGAAACTCTGCAGCTCCTTCAGGGTTACCCTTGATCTCTGTCTTTCCTCTCGGATTAATTCCCGCCGTGCCCGGGCTGAGAGTTTTCTTGCGTGGCCCTTTCTTGGCTGGTTTGTTGTGGTATCATCTTCTTTCCATTTGATGATAATGAATTTGATGGTGCACCGAGGGAACATCAAAGATGGTGTTTTTTTTTATAATCCAACCCTGACTTATACTTCTCAACAACTTTGTCCCTAACTTGTTAATGGTGTTGCAGTCTCTGTGACCTTTCAGATAGATAAAGTGTATATACTGACAGACATGTGACACTTAGATTGCACACAGGTGGATGTCCTGTTACTAAGCATGAGACTTATGATGGGAATTGATTACACCAAAAATGTTTAGGGGCTTCATAGCAAAAGGGGTCAATACATATAGACATGCCAATTTTTAATTATTTGACTACACAAATTTAATTATTGGCTAAATATTTCTCACTTCACTGACTGAGACTATTTAATGCTGATGCATCACACACAAATCGGATTTCTGAAATAACTAAACACAAGTTGTAATGTAACAAAATAGGTAGAAGCCAAGGGAGTGAATACTTTCACAAACCACTGTAGATATGTGTACATCAAAGTGTAAAAATGTGCCAAGTAATGAGTAGCTATAAGCAAAAAAACTTCTAACAGTGGTGCGGAAATGATTTGATGACTCCAGCTTTCTCTTGTATACATATACTATATACTGTAGTATTGGGGTGAAAATGTGTTAAAGGGAATCTTTAAGTACGATAAACCCTACTAAGCCGTCTATATGGCCATGCAGGTCATAGAAAGTTAAATAAAATGATGATACCTTGATATCTGCAATCCCGTGCGGCCCTCCAAAGAAATGCCACCCCACACCATTACTGAACCACTGCCAAACCAGTCATGCTGAAGGAGGTTGCAGGCAGCATATCACTCTCCACGACATCTCCAGACTCTGTCACGTCTGTCACATGTGCTCAGTGTGAACCTGCTTTCATCTGTGAAGAGCACAGGGCACCAGTGGCGAATTTGCCAATCCTGGTGTTCTGTGGCAAATGCACAACCCCCATCTGTGGAAGTCGGGCCCGCAGACCATCCTCATGGAGTCAGTTTCTAATCGTTTGTGTAGACACATGCACATTTGTGGTCTGCTGGAGGTGTTTTGCAGGTCTCTGGCAGTGCTCCTCTTGTTCCTTCTTGCACAAAGGCTGAGGTAGCGGTCCTGCTGCGGGGTTGTTGCCCTCCTACGGCCCCCTCCACACCTCCTGGTGTACTGGCCTGTCTCCAGGTAGCACCTCCAGTCTCTGGACACTATGCTGACAGACACAGTAAACCTTCTTGCCACAGCCCATATTGATGTGCCATCCTGGGTGAGCTGCACTACCTGAGCCACTTGTGTGGGTTGTTGAGTTTGTCTCATGCTACCACGAGTGTGAAAACACAACCAACATTCAAAAGTGACCAAAACATCAGCCAGAAAGCATTGGTACTAAGATGTAGTCTGTGGTCCCCACCTGCAGAACCACTCCTTTATTGAGTGTGTCTTGATAATTGCCAATAATTTCCATTCTGTTGTCTATTCCATTTGCAAAACAGCATGTGAAATTGATTGTCAATCAGTGTTGCTTCCTAAGTGGACAGTTTGATTTCACAGAAGTTTGATTTACTTGGAGTTATATTCTGTTGTTTAAGTGTTCCTTTTATTTTTTTGAGCAGTGTATGATGTTTTGTGCAGCACAAAAACTAATTTAACCTGAAGTATGAGCATTTTGCTAATTTGTCCGGTGATTGGCAGCCTGCATTATCATTGTGAAACATGGAATGTTTTGCTCTGATGTATAAAAATTCCCAGTAGCAGTGAAAGTAACAGAAATGGTGGGTATCAACGTTAGGTTTTTGAATGTCAATGTGGAGCTATCATTGGAAAGCAAAATTTGCATAAATTGGGCCTTATTCTCTATATTTTAGAGGTGAACAAATCCGCTCAAATTTGGTCACAAATTTATTTTGCATTCACTTTATTAGCTGCAAATTGAAATTTATTATACTCTGAGAACTGAGAGCATTAAAAACATATGTCCTTTGCTGCGGTCTTAAGTCGTGTACTCCTACCGCATTGCGACATCTTTGATCTCTCCATGTTGAGTAACCCTCAAAATGTCATGACCTTGCTCCATGACTAGGGTCCAAAATGTAAAGATGTCACTCACTTTGGTGATATCATAATGCTTTGAGATCTAGTTAGCATGAAGGGGCTAAAGATGGGAGAATTGAGAGGGCCTGTGCCTTTGGGCAGGAGAGGGCCATACACTGTTTTGTTGGATTCACGTGATGCAAATTTCCCAAAATTTGGATTTGCCTTAATTTTTGGGGAAATTGTTAAGGAATATAAGCAGTTTGGAATTGTTTCATTTATCTCTAGTAAACCCAATAAAACTGTAATTTAATTTTCCTTTGAATAATTTTTCCTCTATATTTTCAGCTTCGTGAACTACGACATGAAAATGTGAATCTCTATTTGGGTATCTTTAATGACATGGGAGTCCTTGGAGTAGTGGCAGAACATTGCTCTCGAGGAAGCCTGGAGGATCTCATCCAGAACCATGATATGAAACTTGACTGGATGTTCAAATCTTCACTTCTTCTCGATCTTATCAAGGTGGGGACATAGCAAAGAAATTATTGTGAGTGTTCAAGCTAGATAATCTTAGAGCATCAGTATGCAAAGCGTCAACTGGACTTACCACTAGAGTTGAGCGACTTTTGGTTTTTTAGGGTCGCGTTTCGTTTCGTGAAACCTGACTTTTCCAAAAGTCGGGTCGAGCAAGATCGTCCGATTATAGGGAAAAGTCGGGGTCGTCCCGAAACACGAAACCCAATGTAAGTCAATGGGGAATAAAAGTCGGCAGTGAGAGGAGGACAGGAAACACAGCAACAGTGCCCATTTGAATGCCAAAAGCATCAATTCTTCTTACTTAAGCTTGTCAACCTTAATTAACTTCATAATACAAGTTACGCACTGAAAAATGGGGGTTATTTGGCTACAGACTGTGGGGGGGAGGGCTGGCTCCAGGTTTTCATGTGCCCTGGGCGAAAGAGCGCCCCTTTAACACATACCACAACTCATCATGCTCCGATACGGCAGAGAAATAGCGGTATAGTACAATGAAAAATACCTCACTTTTTACATCTCATGACGAGGCCCATCTATTTCTCCATACAGAATCATTGGTCCCATATAATGTTTGAAACAGTACATGATGAGCTCCACATAATGCTACAGTATATGTTGGTCCCCATGGATGAAGCTCTACTGTCTTATGGGCCCAAATAATGCTCCAAACATAATGGGCCCCATTTCTAATGCTCTAGTGTATAATGGGCCCTCTAAATGCTGCTCCAGTGTCTGATGTCCACCTTTGGAATGTTCCAGTGTATGGTGGGCCCCATCTATCATTCTCAGACGGTGTTAGGCCCAGTATGGATTGCACGTGATTGCACAAAGGTGAGAAAGGGTACCGTATCCCCAGATAACATGTATGGATAGTGTACACATTCAAAATATATGTCTATACATCAGGAGGCAGGCTCAGACGGTGTTAGGTCCAGTATGGATTGCACGTGATTGCACAAAGGTTAGAAAGGGTACCGTATCCCCAGATAACATGTATGGATAGCGTACACATTCAAAATATATGTCTCAGGAGGCAGGCTCAGACGGTGTTAGGCCCAGTATGGATTGCACGTGATTGCACAAAGGTTAGAAAGGGTACCGTATCCCCAGATAACATGTATGGATAGCGTACACATTCAAAATATATGTCTCAGGAGGCAGGCTCAGACGGTGTTAGGCCCAGTATGGATTGCACGTGATTGCACAAAGGTTAGAAAGGGTACCGTATCCCCAGATAACATGTATGGATAGCGTACACATTCAAAATATATGTCTCAGGAGGCAGGCTCAGACGGTGTTAGGTCCAGTATGGATTGCACGTGATTGCACAAAGGTTAGAAAGGGTACCGTATCCCCAGATAACATGTATGGATAGCGTACACATTCAAAATATATGTCTCAGGAGGCAGGCTCAGATGGTGTTAGGCCCAGTATGGATTGCATGTGATTGCACAAAGGTAAGAAAGGGTACCGTATCCCTGGATAACATGTATGGATAGCGTACACATTCAAAATATATGTCTCAGGAGGCAGGCTCAGACGGTGTTAGGCCCAGTATGGATTGCACGTGATTGCACAAAGGTTAGAAAGGGTACCGTATCACCAGATAACATGTATGGATAGCGTACACATTCAAAATATATGTCTCAGGAGGCAGGCTCAGACGGTGTTAGGCCCAGTATGGATTGCACGTGATTGCACAAAGGTTAGAAAGGGTACCGTATCTCCAGATAACATGTATGGATAGCGTACACATTCAAAATATATGTCTCAGGAGGCAGGCTCAGACGGTGTTAGGCCCAGTATGGATTGCACGTGATTGCACAAAGGTTAGAAAGGGTACCGTATCCCCAGATAACATGTATGGATAGCGTACACATTCAAAATATATGTCTCAAGAGGCAGGCTCAGACGGTGTTAGGCCCAGTATGGATTGCACGTGATTGCACAAAGGTTAGAAAGGGTCCCTTTTCCCCGGATAACATGTATGGATAGCGTACACATTCAAAATATATGTCTATACATCAGGAGGCAGGCTCGGACGGTGTCAGGCACAGTATGGATTTGACGGCCCAGATTACACAGCGGAGGAGCAGGGAGAGGTAAAGATTGCAAATGCTGGGGCCCTGCCCAAGCAAGGGGGGCCCACTCGTGGGCGTCGGTAATGGCACTGGGCCCCTCATAGTACAGCGGTGTGTCTGACGGCGGGTGTGCACCACCACCGTCAGAGACACTTGATTGCACTATGAGGGACCCTGTGCCAGTGCCCGCGCCCAAGACTCGGCCTACGCACCTGTCCAGGGCAACGGCACTCGCACGGTGTCGTGCGCTAGGTGGTGACCCCGGCCATGGGGGGGGAGGCAGCACAGTTAGGGAGTTTTAGAAAGTGGCATATGTTGATGTTGGACATTCAGCTGATGCAAAAGGCGAAATAGGTGAAGTACCAGGAAGAGGTGGACCAAAGCAAGCCATTTTTCTGTCACCCTATGTGTCATCAGGGGAAGGTGGGACAAAATCCTTGGAAACCCATGCGTGGTTCATTTTAATGAAGGTTAGATCATCCACATTTTGGGTTGACAGACGGGTCCTTTTTTCTGTCAGGATTGATCCAGCTGCACTGAAGACTCTTTCCGATAGCACACTTGCAGCTGGGCAAGCGAGCTCCTGTAAGGCATATTGGGCCAATTCAGGCCAGGTGTCCAGTTTAGCGGCCCAATAGTCAAAGGGGAATGACCTGTGTGGGAGAACATCGATATGGGAGGAAAAGTAGTTTGTAACCATAGTTGACAACTGCTGTCTCCTGTCACTTTCCATCGATGCAGTATTACCAGTTGTGTGAGCGGTATTTGAAAAATCAGTCCATAACATTGTCATGAAACCACTGTCTCCAACGCCACTTCTGCTGTGTGCACCACGAACACCTCTGCCAAGCTGCCCCCGGCCCGTACGGCTCGTGTGAGAACCATCACCGCTGCTGTGTGCTGGGAATGCCTCAAGCAACCGATTTACCAGAGTTGCTTGTTTATTAGCCAATATTAGGTCAAGGTTCTCCTGTGGCATGATGTTTTGTAATTTGCCTTCATAGCGTGGATCCAGGATGCTGGCCAACCAGTAGTCGTCATCGTTCATCATTTTGACAATGCGGGGGTCCCTTTTTAGGATCCGCAAGGCATAATCTGACATGTGGGCCAATGTTCCCGGTGTCAATGATGCACTGCGAGTGCTGGGTGGAGGAGCACTTTCTGGCAAATCCACATCCCTCCAGTCACGCACAAACCCTGTACCAGACCTTGCCACGCCAACATTTTCACTTGCCCCACGAGATGCATCCTCCTCCCCTAAGTAATCATAACCATCATCATCCTCCTCCTCCTCTTCTTCCTCCACCTCGTCCAGGAGAGGTCCCTGAGCAGACAATGGCTGAATGTCATCAAGGATTCCCTCCTCCTCTTCCTCCTCATCAACATTGGCTGCAGACGCCTGCTCCTTAAGGTGCGTCAAAGTTTGCATGAGCAGACGCATAAGTGGGATGCTCATGCTTAGGATGGCGTCGTCTGCGCTTACCAGCCGTGTGCATTCCTCAAAACACTGAAGGACTTTACAAAGGTCTTTCAGCTTCGACCACTGCACACCTGTCAACTCCATGTCTGCTCTCAAAGTGCCTGGCCGTGTATCCTCCCACAAATGCATTATGGCCTGCCTCTGCTCGCACAGCCGCTCCACCATGTGCAGGGTGGAGTTCCACCTTGTTGCAATGTCGATAATGAGGCGGTGGTTGGGAAGGTGGCGCAATCGCTGCAGCTTCTGCATACGAACGGAGTGTACAGGCGACCGGCGGATGTGCGCGCACAGTCTTCGCACCTTCTGGAGCAGGGCTGTTAACTCCGGATAATTTTTGAGGAAGCACTGCACCACCAGGTTCAAGGTGTGAGCCAAGCAAGGTATGTGGCTGAGTTTTGAAAGGGCTATGGCTGCCACAAAATTACGGCCGTTATCACTAACTACCTTGCCTGCCTCTAGATGTACACTGCCCAGCCATGACTCAGTTTGTCGCTTCAAGTACTCGGCCAGCACCTCGGCGGTGTGTCTGTCGCCCAAACACATCATCTGCAACACAGCCCGCTGACGCTTTCCACTAGCTGCTCGATAGGGGGACACACCGTGTGCAACAGTGGCAGCTGCAGATGGAGTGCTCGTACGACTGCGCTCTGTGGACGAGCTTTCGCTTCTGGAGGAGGAGGAGGGTCGAACGCCTACAGCCAACTGTTTCCTATACCGTGGGCTAGGCAGCACTGTCCCACCACCGCTGTCCCCTGTGGACCCTGCATCCACCACATTAACCCAGTGCGCAGTGATGGACACGTAACGGCCCTGGCCATGCCGACTGGACCATGCATCAGCTGTGAGGTGCACCTTTCCGCTCACTGACTGCTTGAGTGCATGGACGATGCGGTCTTTCACATGATGGTGGAGGGCTGGGATGGCTTTGCGAGAGAAGAAGTGGCGACTGGGTAGGTCATAGCGTGGTACTGCATAGGCCATGAGTTCGCGGAAAGCTGTGCTTTCCACCAACCGAAAGGGCATCATCTCAAATGAGATTAGTTTGGCAATGTGGGCGTTCAAACCCAGTGTACGCGGATGATCGACTGAGTACTTTCTTGACCTACTCATAGTGTCTGGGAGGGTGAGCTGGACTTGAGAGCTGCATATGGTGGAAGTAGCGGTGGACAGGGCGGACTGAGAGAGGGTTGATGATGGTGATGGAGTTGGTGTTCTTTCAGATGGCCTAGAATCAGTCTTTCGTTGATATAACAGTGGGATTCCCTGACTGCTGTGGTCTTGCAACGACACCTCAACATTTGCTGCTGTGCTAACCGGTGGGCTTACAGTGGGGGAAACAATGTAGCGTTGCTGACTACCTTCGTTGTGATCAGTTGCACATGTGGCACTTGAGGTTTGGTGTTGTGTCCACGCTTGCAAGTGCATGCTGGTTAAATGTCTAAGCATGCAACTGGTATTCAAATTTTTCAGATTTTTCCCTCGGCTAAAGGTCTTTGCGCACTTCTTACAGATAACCTTGGCCTGATCATGAGGATTTTGGTCAAAAAAGTGCCACACTGCACTCTTCCTACTTTGGCAGACATTTTGCGGCCTAGCACGCTGTGATCTTTTGACCCTCTGGACAAGCTGTCCAGCAACTCTTTTGATGTTTGGAACCTGTCTTTGGAGTGCTCCGGGCCTGCCAGATAACAGCTGTTGCGATGTCGATGTCTGCTGTGGATGCTCCTCATCTGAGCTATTGGAAGCAGCACCCTCTTCCCCCAATGGATGCCAATCTGGGTCAACAACTGGGTCATCCATCACCTCCTCTTCTATGTTATGTGCACCTTCCTCTGTGTCACTGTGTATGGTGGTATAGTGTGCGGGAAGGGGCACCTGAGTCTCATCTGGGTCAGAATCTGGCTCTGTACACTGCGAGGACAATGTAGTGCTCTGAGTGAATGTACCAGCAGAATCATCCATCAGCGGCTGTGCATCAGTGCACTCCATGTCAGATTCATCTTGGCCTGGGTAATTCACCATTTCACTTGATAATCCAGGCATGGTATGTGAAAACAGCTCCATGGAGTAATCAGTAGTATGGCCTGCGTCATCCTTCAATCTTGGTTGGGGTGAAGGACACAAGGAAAGGTGTGGTTCATGAACATGAGCCTCCAATGACGACTCAGTGCTTTTACTTTTTACAACTGAAGAAGAGGAGGCGATAGAGCTGGAGGCTGAGTCAGCAATGTAAGACAAAACTTTTTCCTGATGCTCTGGCTTTAAAAGCGGTTTGCCAACTCCTAGAAAACTAAGCGTTCGAGGCCTTATGTAGCCAGACGATGACGCAGGGTCAGCACCTCCTGCATTCGGTCCTATTTTGCTCTTGCCACTACCATCAGATCCACCACCAACACCATCATTACCAGCTGCCAACCCCCGCCCAATTCCACGGCCTCTTCCACCAGCCTTCCTCATTTTTGGTAGAAATGTAGACAAAATCCAACAAACTATATAGTAATGTAAAACAAGGTACAAGGTGTCTATAGGACAGGGGAGATTTTGAATTTCTGCAGACACTTGTGGACACTGGACACTTTTGGATTGTGTGAGGCCCACTGATATCTGAGCGCTATGTGACAGGCTCGATGGCACAGCTGTGACCAAAGTGACTAGAGGATAAGGGAGATTTTGAATCTCTGCACACACTTTTGGACACTGGACACTTTTGGATTGTGTGAGGCCCACTGATATCTGAGCGCTATGTGACAGGCTCGATGGCACAGCTGTGACCAAAGTGACTAGAGGATAAGGGAGATTTTGAATCTCTGCACACACTTTTGGACACTGGATGGACACTTTTGGATTGTGTGAGGCCCACTGATATCTAAGCGCTATGTGACAGGCTCGATGGCACAGCTGTGACCAAAGTGACTAGAGGATAAGGGAGATTTTGAATCTCTGCACACACTTTTGGACACTGGACACTTTTGGATTGTGTGAGGCCCACTGATATCTGAGCGCTATGTGACAGGCTCGATGGCACAGCTGTGACCAAAGTGACTAGAGGATAAGGGAGATTTTGAATCTCTGCACACACTTTTGGACACTGGATGGACACTTTTGGATTGTGTGAGGCCCACTGATATCTGAGCGCTATGTGACAGGCTCGATGGCACAGCTGTGACCAAAGTGACTAGAGGATAAGGGAGATTTTGAATCTCTGCACACACTTTTGGACACTGGACACTTTTGGATTGTGTGAGGCCCACTGATATCTGAGCGCTATGTGACAGGCTCGATGGCACAGCTGTGACCAAAGTGACTAGAGGATAAGGGAGATTTTGAATCTCTGCACACACTTTTGGACACTGGATGGACACTTTTGGATTGTGTGAGGCCCACTGATATCTGAGCGCTATGTGACAGGCTCGATGGCACAGCTGTGACCAAAGTGACTAGAGGATAAGGGAGATTTTGAATCTCTGCACACACTTTTGGACACTGGATGGATACTTTTGGATTGTGTGAGGCCCACTGATATCTGAGCGCTATGTGACAGGCTCGATGGCACAGCTGTGACCAAAGTGACTAGAGGATAAGGGAGATTTTGAATCTCTGCACACACTTTTGGACACTGGATGGACACTTTTGGATTGTGTGAGGCCCACTGATATCTGAGCGCTATGTGACAGGCTCGATGGCACAGCTGTGACCAAAGTGACTAGAGGATAAGGGAGATTTTGAATCTCTGCACACACTTTTGGACACTGGATGGACACTTTTGGATTGTGTGAGGCCCACTGATATCTGATCGCTATGTGACAGGCTCGATGGCACAGCTGTGACCAAAGTGACTAGAGGATAAGGGAGATTTTGAATCTCTGCACACACTTTTGGACACTGGATGGACACTTTTGGATTGTGTGAGGCCCACTGATATCTGAGCGCTATGTGACAGGCTCGATGGCACAGCTGTGACCAAAGTGACTAGAGGATAAGGGAGATTTTGAATCTCTGCACACACTTTTGGACACTGGATGGACACTTTTGGATTGTGTGAGGCCCACTGATATCTGAGCGCTATGTGACAGGCTCGATGGCACAGCTGTGACCAAAGTGACTAGAGGATAAGGGAGATTTTGAATCTCTGCACACACTTTTGGACACTGGACACTTTTGGATTGTGTGAGGCCCAATGAATATCTGAGCGCTATGTGACAGGCTCGATGGCACAGCTGTGACAAAAGTGACTAGAGGATAAGGGAGATTGGATTGCTTTTAAAAAAGCAGTTTGCGGAGCAGTGGGTAAACAGCAATGCAGGAATGTCAGGAAGCCTTAGAAGGCAGCCCAACAACCAACACCACTGATACACCACTATATAGCCTCCCCTTGCACTGCACACACAGTGACTGGTGTGTTGTGCAGGCCAAATCGCTAGCAGCAGAAGCAGTTTTTTTGTCTTCTTCCCTGCCTAACGCTCTCCCTACAGAATCAGCAGCAACCTCTTCCTATACTAAGATCGGCAGAAGTAAGATGGCGGTCGGCGTGCACGCCCTTTTATACCCCCTGTGACGCCCACCAAAGCAAGCCAATCACTTGCATGCCCTTCTGAAAGATGGTGGTGACCCGTGCCTATGTCATCACGTTGCCCACAGTGTCCGTGGATCCTGATTGGCTGAAAAAGAGTGCAAAACAAACTTTTGAAACGCGACTTTGGCGTGTAAGTCGCCGACCTCGTGGCCGACCTCATCCTAGGGTCGGGTTTCGTTTCATGAAACCCGACTTTGCCAAAAGTCGGCGACTTTTGAATTTTTTCGACCCGTTTCGCTCAACTCTACTTACCACCCAACAAGCAACTGTTCTTGTCTACAATATTCATGTTGGAGATGTTAGGATCTATGTCATGACATTCAGAGTCTAGATGGCAATTTTTTGCTTGCGGCGCAAGCCCAAAGTACATTAGTGGCTCATCTTTAGGATTGTATGTCATGTAGTACTTGGTTAGAGATTAAAGGGGTTGTCCATTAATAGGACAATCCCTTCTTAAACTAAATGTTCGGACCTGATAAAACAAATAAACCTATACTCATCTCCCATGCCGGCTCCGTTTCAGTGGTGTCAGCACTCGCAGTCCCGGGGCTATGATGCAGTGAAATGACATGAGATGTCCAGCCCCCAATCAGCACTGGCATCACTGTCTCTCCCTTCGGACAAATAGAACATGAAGCGGAAAGCCGGGCTACAAATGATTTCAGAGTTCCTCTTCATGTTCATTTCGACAGGAGGCGGAGACAGTGATGCCAGTGTTGACTGGGGGCTGGGCATGTTTATTTATTTTAAGAAGGGGTTGTTTTAGTAGTGGACAACCCTTTTAATCACAAATGCTTTATTATTGTTAATTTCAGCAAAATAATGCAGCTACTAACAATAAGCAATTTGTACTAGATCCATGCAATAATAACCATAGTATAATAATACATTTCATTATAATTTCAAGACCTCTAGCTATGATCACCCCATCCAGGTTATATCAAGCCCCCACCCGGCAATAATCACTATGGAATTTAGCCACACATCCCTGTTGCATAATAATTAATCAACCCCCATAAATGTAACCTACCCCCCTGCAATAATCATTCCTTTCTCCATGAGTATTTAATAATAAAATGGTTATTCCCAAAAAATGAAGTTATCGCATATCTATAGGACAGACGATAACGTACCGATTACTGGGGGTCCAACCATGGTGGGGCTCTGGAACCCCCATCTTCAATAGATTGCAGGTGCATATACGCAGCCTCTGCTACAGACATTGCCTATTGGATTGTTGAAATGAGCATGAAGCTGTGGCCAAGCATGCACAAATTCACTACATTCAGGACAGAGCTGGAGAGCATCACATTCGGGATTACTGTGGGTCTTAATAGGCAGACCCTCTGCGATCAGAAAGATGTCTCACATACTATGAATATTAAAATATCCATTTAACCCCTTTTCCACCTGAGACGTATCCCTATGTCCCTGTGGCCTTATTGACATGGGACATGTGCGAACGCGAATACGGGCGGTGCGAACGCGATCGCCGCTTGGTGTCAACTAATTCTGACAACTGACACCCCGCCACTCAGTGCCAAGAGTGGTCCTACCCCGCTCCCGGCACTTTAATCCCCTAAAGGCTGCAATTGAACTAGATTTATTCACTAGTTGGATACACAAAAAATTATTTTTGACTCCACAATATGGTATTAAAAAATACATCTTTTATTAAACAATATATTAAAAATATATATTAAAATTATGTGTAACAAGAGAGGTGTACATCCAAAGACAAGGAACTTACAAAGGCCATAGGTTTATCCAAAACACTGTCATAATAAAAAGTATCACTCACTTATTAATATATGCAAATAGATCAACATTGTGCAAACAAAGCAATCAATAGATCTGTAACAATATGAAACGAAATTAGCTAACAACTGTTGTTCAAAATAATGCAATGCTCAGAAAGCTAATTGTTATGCCCCCTTGATAGCCACTTTGTGCACATAAAGGAGGAAACACGCTGGAAATGTTAGTGTGTAAAGAAAGCTGCCACTACGGCATGCCACAGATAATAGAAGTATACCAGCGTGCAAATACACCTAATTACCTAATGATGGCATGTGGAGTCCCCCGGGCGTCCCTCTGCCCCGACGCGCGTTTCGCTACCGCTTCTTTGGGAGGCGCGAGGGACGCCCGGGGGACTCCACACGCCATCATTAGGTATGATTACTTCATTATTTACTCTTTGCTAATGCACTGAGCCTAGTGATTGGTGCTTAATTAGGGGTATTTGCACGCTGGTATACTTCTATTATCTGTGGCATGCCGTAATGACAGCTTTATATACACACTAATATTTTCAGTGTGTTTCCTCCTTTATGTGCAAAAAGTGGCTATCAAGGGGGCATAACAATTAGCTTTCTGAGCATTGCATTATTTTGCACAACAGTTGTTAGCTAATTTCGTTTCATATTGTTACAGATCTATTGATTGCTTTGTTTGCACAAGATTGATCTATTGGCATATATTAATAAGTGAGTAATACTTTGTATTATGACAGTGTTTTGGATAAACCTATGGCCTTTGTAAGGTCCTCGTCTTTGGATGTACACCTCTCTTGTTACACATAATTTTAATATATATTTTTAATATATTGTTTACCATATTGTGGAGTCAAAAATAATTTTTTGTGTATCCAACTAGTGAATAAATTACAAATGGTTATGGTACACACCAGGTTGGTTACGGTGATATTGAATTTATGGGCAAATTTGTGAATAAATCGAACTAGATTGTAGCATTTCGGAAGCAGGCAGAGGGAACACAGCCCCTTTGCCCTTGGATTGGAGACGCTGCAACATCATCGCTGGGTCCCAATCATTGCCACGGTGACCTGATGTCATGAGACGACATCTGCTGGGTCACCAAAGCTAGTAAAGTTACATAAATACATATTTTTATAAAAAAATTAAACAATAAAAATGCACATATTTGGTATGGCCACGTCTGGAACAACCTGACCTATGGAACTGTCCAACTAGATAACCCCTTTAATGAACATGGTAAAAAAGTAGATAAAAATACAAGGCAAAAAGCAATGCTTTATCATCATACAAAAAGTGGACTAACACGCTATCAAACAAATATAAATAAAAATGGTAACGCTGAAAACGACTTATTTTCCTGCAAAAAGCAAGCTATCATACAACCATCAGCAGAAAAATAAAAAAGTTATAGCTCTCAGATTAAAGTGTTGCAAAAATATTTATTTTTCTATATAATAGTTTTTATTGTGTAAAAGCACCAAAGCACAAATTAGTGATACCAATAATACCAAAATAATGGTACCAATAAAATTGTCAACTCGTTCTGCAAAAAACAAGCCCTCACATGACTCTGTGGGCCAAATTATGGAGAAATTATAGCTCTCAAAATATGGTGATGCAGAAAACTAGTTTTTGAAATAAATTGTCTTTAAGTTTGTGACAGTAGGCAAACATAAAAACGCGATATAAATCTGGCATCGCTGTAATTGCACCGACCCGAAGGATAACGTCATTTAAGCACTTAAACTGCACGAGGTACTGTATAAAAATAAATAAAAACAATTCTATACCTGCTGTTTTGTTTATTCTGACTCCCAATGATAGCAGTAAAACTCAGCTCACATTTATCTTGCGCTCTGCGCTGAGTGCTTGCACAGTGGTTTTTGTGTAAATCTCTGAATTACATGATTCAGATGCAACCCCCGATGGAATCCCTATAATGAGGTAGATTAAGGCACTGTGGACGCCATAGGACCTGTGATCTGGCGGTGTCCATCTTTTTAGGATTGCATAAAAGTGCCGTCAGCCGCAGTTTTGTGCACTTCTGAAAAGAAAGACAATGCTGAACAGAGGTCAGGTGGAGTCCAGAGTAACTCTGCTGCCTCATTATAGTAAATGGATCCCTTGGGGGTTTTTTCTGAATCACATCACTTGGAGATTTACATTGAAACCCCAAAGTAAGTGCTCAGCGTAGAGCACCAGATAATTGTGATCATAAATGTTATTTAAAATATTCCCAATAAAAGCTTCAAATCAATCCACAAAAAAAGCAAGCCCCCACTCAGGTCAGTCATCTGTTGGTGAAAATATAGGGGGCTTCCATGTTACTGGTAATACAATGACTCTGGAAAAGCAAAATGGCTCCTCACCCACCAAAAGAAATTCAGCAAATTCTGAGCTCCCAAATCCAAATGCTTCATCCCTTCTGAGCTCCACAGTGTACCTAAACGACATATAGCGTCCACATATTTGGCATTTCTAAAGTGATAAGAGCCCGCCTAACTTACAGGTGCGTGTCTCCAGAAGGATGAGTTGGGCATAACGTACTGGTGACTGCAACGTATTGGTCACTACAATGGCAGTTTGCAAATTTCACTCGGCAGCATTCATTGCAGCTTGTTTCTGGAAAACACCCATGGAGTCAAAATTGTCACTACATCTGTAGATAAATTCCTAAAGAGGTATAATTTCCAAAATGGGGTCACTTGAGGGGGAATTCTACTCTTCTAACAATTAGAGGCACTGTATATGGAGTCTGCAAACTATTCTAGAAAAATCTGCTCTCCAGGAGGCAAATAGCGCTCCTAACCTCCCGAGTTTCTCCGTACAGCTAAGCAGTACTTTACAGCCACATATTAAATAGTGCCACATTCAGGATAAATTGTGGGACAAATTATCGGTGCCAGTTTTACCCACTTCTTGTGTGAAAATTTAAAATCTGGGGCTAAAACAAAATTTTGGTGATAAAAATGTACTTATTTTTTCTTCACTGCCTAATGGTGTAAAAGTCTGTGACACACCAGTGGTGCCAATATGATCACTGAATCCCTAGATGAATTCATTGAGAGGTGTAGTTTATAAAATGGGGCCACTTTTGGGGGATTCTGCTGTTCTGGCTCTCCCACTGGGTCATGGCACCCACAAACCATAACAGTGAAATCTGCACTATATTATGACGCTCCTCTTCCCTTCTGAGCTTTGCACTGTGCCTGAAAAATATTTCCCAATTACATGTAGGGTATTAGCACACTCAGGAAAAATGGACCCCAGTTTGTTGTAAAAAAAATTCCTATTAGCCCTTAGAAACATCAAAAAGTTGTGGCTAATGGTAAAAATGTAATTTATTCTTTCTTCACCGCTCAGTGGTATAAAATTCTGTGAGGCACATGTGGTGTCAATATGATCACCGCACCCCTAGACGAATTCATTGGGGAGTTCAGTTTGTAAAATGAATTCACATAAGGGGGATTTCTGTTGTTTTGGCACCTAGGGGTTCTGCCGATGTGACACGACCCCCTCAAACCAGTCGAGCAAAATCTTAACTCCAATATGGCAGCTTTTGAGCTTTGCACTGTGCCTCAAAAGTTTTATCCAACATATGGGGTATTGGCATACTCAGGAGAAATTGTTCAAATTGTATGGTGCAATTTCTCCTGTTACCCTTGTGAAAATAAAAAAATTGAGGCTAAAACAGCATTATTGTGGAGAAAATGTGATTTTTTTTATTGTCACGGTTCAATGTTATAAACTTCTGTGATGCACCTTGGGGTTCAAGGTACTCACCACACATATAAATACATTCCTTGAGGTGTATATTTTCCAAAATAGGGTCACTTGTGGGGGGTTTCCATTGTTTAGGAACATCAGGGGCTCTTCAAATGGGACATGGTGTCCGCTAATGATTCCAGCAAATTTTGCATTCTTAAAGTCAAATAACGCTCTTTCCAATTTCAAGCCCTGCAATGCGCCCAAACAGTAGTTTTCTCCCACATATGAGATACCAGTGTACTCAAAAGAAATAGCACAACAAATTGTATGCTGACATGTCTCCTACTACCCTTATGGAAATGCAAAGTTTTGGTGCTAAAATAACATTTCTGTTGGGAAAATGTGATTTTTTTTTATTCTCAACTTTATTTTTTGTTTTGTTAACTGTGTGAAAATAAAAAAATTGAGGTCGAAAGTTAATTTTTTAATGAAAAAAATTAAATGTTCATTTTTTTCCCACATTCCAAAAACTCCTGAATGGTTAATAAACTTCTTGAATGTGGTTTTGAGAACCTTAAGGGGTGCAGTTTTTAGAATGGTATAAGTTTTGAGTATTTTCTATCATATAGACCTCTCAAAGTCATTTCAAATGTGAGGTGGTCGCTAAAAAAATGGTTTTGTAAATTTTGTTGGAAATGGATAAACTGCTGGTCAACTTTTAACCCTTATAGCTTCCTAACTAAAAAAAATTGTTTCAAAAATTGTGGTAACGTAAAGTAGACATGTGGAAAAAGTTATTTAGTAACTACAGTGGGGAAAAAAAGTATTTAGTCAGCCACCAATTGTGCACGTTCTCCAACTTTAAAAGATGAGAGAGGCCTGTAATTGATGTCATAGGTTGACCACAACTATGAGAGTCAAAATGAAAAAACAAATTGAGAAAATCACCTTGCCTGATTTGGCAAGATTTATTTTTCACATTATGGTGGAAAATAAGTATTTGGTCACCTAAAAACATGTAAGATTTCTGGCTCTCACAGACCTGTAACTTCTTCTTTAAGAGGCTCATCTGTCCTCTACTCATTACCTGTAGTAATGGCACCTGTTTGAACTTGTTATCAGTATAAAAGACACCTGTCCACAACCTCGAACAGTCACACTCCAAACTCCACTATGGTGAAGACCAAAGAGCTGTCGGTGTACACCAGAAACAAAATTGTATCCCTGTATCAGGCTGGGAAGACTGAATCTCAATATGCAAGCAGCTTGGTGTGATGAAATCAACTGTGGGAGCAATAATAAGAAAATAGAAGACATACAAGACCACTGATAATCTCCCTCGATCTGGGGCTCCATGCAAAATCTCACCCTGTGGGTCAAAATGATCACAAGACCAGTACGCAAAAATCCCACAACCACATGGAGGGACCTAGTGAACGACCTGTATAGAGCTGGGACCACCATATCAAAAGCTACCATGAGTAACACACTATGCCACCAGGGACTCAGATCCTGCAGTGCGAGACGTGTCCCCCTGCTTAAACCAGTACATGTCCGGGCCCGTCTGAAGTTTGCTAGAGAGCATTTGGATTATCCAGAAGATCATTGGGAGAATGTCATATGGTCTGATGAAACCAAAGTAGAATAGTTTGGTAGAAACAAAACTTGACGTGTTTGGAGGAGAGAGAATGCTGAGTTGCATCAAAAGTACACCGTACCTACTGTAAAGCATGGAAGTGGCAACATCATGCTTTGGGGCTGTTTTTCTGCAAAGGGACCAGGACAACTGATCTGTTTACATGAAAGAATGAATGGGCCATGTATCGTGAGATTTTG
This sequence comes from Dendrobates tinctorius, assembly GCF_039654945.1. Taxonomy (NCBI): domain Eukaryota; kingdom Metazoa; phylum Chordata; class Amphibia; order Anura; family Dendrobatidae; genus Dendrobates; species Dendrobates tinctorius. Next base: position 2,080,725 of record NW_027361818.1, on the reverse strand, counting down.
AGTGCAAACCTCCTTCTATCAGCAAGGGCATTGAAGATGAAACGTGGATGGGTCTTTCAGCATGATAATGATCTCAAGCAAGCCACCAGGGCAACAAAGGAGTGGCTTCGTAAGAAGCATATGAAGGTCCCGGAGTGGCTTAGCCAGTCTCCAGATCTCAACCCCATAGAAAACCTTTGGAGGGATTTGAAAGTCTGTGTTGCCCAGCAACAGGCCCAAAACATCACTGCTTTAGAGGAGATGTGTATGAAGGAATGGGCCAACATACCACCAACAGTGTGGGCCAACCTTGTGAAGACTTACAGAAAATGTTTGACCTCCGTCATTGTCAACAAAGGATATATAACAAAATATTGAGATTAACTTTTGTTAATGACCAAATACTTATTTTCCTCCATAATTTGAAAAATAAACCTTGCCAGATCATACAAGGTGATTTTCTGCATGTGTTTTCTCATTTTGACTCTCATAGTTGTGGTCTATCTATGATGTCAATTACAGGCCTCTCTAATCTTTTTAAGTGGGAGAACTTGCACAATTGGTGGCTGACCAAATTCTTTTTTTCCCCACTGTATTTTGTGTGACACATCTCTTTGATTTAAGAGCATAACAAATCAAAATTTGAAAATTGCAAAACTTTCACCAAATTTGTTTTTTTTTCACAAATAAACGCAAGTCATATTGAAGAAATTTTAGCACTATCATGAAATACAATATGTAATGAAATAAAAACAATCTCAGAATCACTGGGATCCATTGAAGCGTTCAAGAGTTATGGCCTTATATTGTGACAGTGGTCAGAATTCTAAAAATTGGCCTGGTCATTAACGTGCAAAAGTGCAAACCACCTTAAAGAGTTTAAACACTCCCCCACCATAGATTATAATAACATCCCCCACATGCACCCATTTTGCATAATTATGCACATTTCATCAAAATCTATCAGCACATCCTCCATCCTAAAAGACCCAGATCACGGCTGCTCCACATTGCGGCATTCCATACATAACCAGAACAGTGCTGCCACCAGTTTGACACAACCAGATGCACATAGAGCAGGGGCCATCAGACAGCAGCGCTCATCAAGCTGAAGACTAATGTATGACTGATCAGCCTGACCTGGTGTCACAACCATGGGCAATGCCCTCTCCCCAGCCACGAGTGCAGGGCTCCAGCAGGAAGCATGAAGAGGGGTCTTGACTGCATCTTAGTCACTCTGATGTAGTGCGGCTGTAGATTTACTCCTCTCAGTCCTCTCTATATAAAATCCCACCCTGCAGAACAGTGCTTCTCGGCTTCTCTAGACACAGCCTCCATCTGCAGTACATCACTCCTCACCCCCTGTTTACAGCCTCCATCTGCAATACATAGTCCTTAGCCTATATATTTGTAGCCTCCTTCTGCAGGACATCACTCCTCAGACTCTATATACCGCCTCCATCTGCAGTACATCACTCCTTGGACCATACATACAGCGTTCATCTGCAGTACATTACTCCTCGCCCCCTGTTTACAGCCTCCATCTGCAATACATATTCCATCTGCAGGACATCACTCCTCAGACTTTGTGTACAGCCTTCATGTGCAGTACATTCTCATCACCCCATGTATACAGCCTTCATGTGCAGTTCATTCTCCTCAGGCCCTGCATACATACACAGCCTCCCTCAGTTCCTTCCTTTGCTCCTCTTCGACAAGCAGGAAGAGATGTATTTAATTTTACAGCACCAGCAGTTCCACACAGTGCCTCCAAGTGCCGCCCAGTATCAGCAGTGATGTACCTTGCATGTAATCCCCTGCAGTCATATCACAGTAGCATCTTACAGATTGTGGTGTGATTGCATATGATTTCATGCGAGGTACAGGTCTATTGAGGCACTGGGTGACCCTGAACATTTACTAGGAGACCGACCCTGGGGGCATTTGCCCCTCTGCCCTAACAAAGCACGTCCTTCATGACGTTACTGTGCAATATTAGGATGTAGACTTCTATGTAGCATCAGGATTATGTAGACTTTTGTAAAGCATGTAGGGTTCCAGTGCCATGTATTTTCATGTGTGAGGCAAGATTAAGTCTGATGTGGGGCCCGGCCAAAATCTCAAGCCACGTGACACCCTTCAGAAACACAACAGAGCTGGTTGGTTGGACATTGTAGGGATTCTACTCGCTTAGGTGCGATGGTAGACAGTCAGGAGGCAGGTTCCCTTAAAGTTCATGCGGTTTATTACGTCATAAACCAAACAGCACATCACCAAAATAAACAGCCTTCAGTTCAGGAGACAAAGTAACATCGAATGTCCTTTCCTTCAGGCTCAGTCTGCGAGCCTCAGCACACACAGGAGGTGTATACTCCCTCACATACAGCTGCTTGGTTCAAGAGCAAGCCACATTATAAGAGTGTAGCCACACCCACGAACCCAGCAGCTGACTGGTCACATGACTGTGACCTCACCACAGGTCCTTCAAAACAATAATAATACAGCAATATTTGTTATGCCTTACATTATGGAGACAAGCCATTTATGAGCCACATATCTCCCATCGATTACACGACCCTTAGCCCTGCCACATACCTCCCCCTCTGCCTAAAACCGTGGGGCTTGGCACTTTCACCAACTAGGCAAGGGATTCTGGAGAGGGCATTGGCATTCCCATGTAGCTTCCTGGCCCTATGCTCTACATGGTAGCTGAAGTCTTGTAGGGCTAAGAACCAGCTGGTGACTGTAGCATTCTTACCCTTTGTTTCCCTCATCCACCTGAGTGGGCCATGGACGGATATTAATCTAAACTTCCGTCCCACTAGGTAGTACCGTAATGTATCCACTGCCCATTTTATGGCCAAACACTCCCTCTCTGCAACTGAGTAATTTTGCTCACAAGAAGTCAACTTCCTACATATCTCTTGGGAAAGGACTGCTTCTACCCCAACATCTGAGGCATCTGTCTGGAGGACAAATTCACGTTTAAAGTCTGGGGCCACCAAAATGGGTTGCTTACAAAGAGCTCCCTTCATTTCTTGGAAGGCTGACTCTGCTACATCGGACCATCTGACCATCACTGACTTTGTCCCCTTAAGCAGATGAGTTAGAGGTGCAGCCATTGTGGCGAAGTTTGGGATGAACCTCCTGTAATATCCCACAATCCCCAGGAAGGCTTTGACTTGCTTCTTTGACAGAGGTCTCGGCCATGTTTGAATTGCCTCCACTTTATTGATTTGGGGTTTGATCTCGCCACGCCCCACTACATATCCAAGGTACTTGGCTTCCTCCTTACCCAAGGCACACTTTTTCGGGTTTAGTGTAAACCCTGCCTCCCTTAGAGCGTCAAACACTGCTTGGACCTTTTCCAGGTGAGACTCCCAGTCCGTGGTAAAGATGACGACATCATCCAGGTACGCAGCAGCGTATAGCTTATGAGGTGCAAGGATTCTATCCATAGCCATCTGGAAGGTTGCCGGAGCTACCTGCAGGCCAAACGGCATCCAGACATACTGGAAGCACCCGTCTGGTGTGGAGAATGCCATATTCTCTTTGGCTTCCTGTGCCATGGGGATCTGCCAGTATCCCTTTGTCAGATCCAAAGTGGTTATATACCTGGCAGGTCCAAGTCTCTCAATGAGCTCATCAACGCGTGGCATGGGATAAGCGTCGAACTTGGAGACCTCATTCAGCTTCTGGTAATCGTTGCAGAACGTCCATTCATCATCAGGTTTGGGACCAGGACAATCGGGCTCAACCAGCCGCTCTTGGATTCCTCAATGACCCCGAGTTTCAACATACGCTGCACCTCCTTGGAGATTACCTCTCCCCGGGCCTCAGGAATACGATATGGTTTCACGTTCACCTGCACATGTGGCTCGGTCAGAACTTCAAGCTCCACCACCTTCGTGCACCCCTGCAACTCTGAGAACAGGTCCCTGTTTTTCTGGAGTAAATCTCGGCACTGCTGTTTCTGGGCCTTCGATAGTGTCTCCACTATGGTAACCGCTCCAACCTCCCCTTCTAGGTTGCCCAGCAAGCATGGAGTTACCGCTGGCTCTCTATCTCGCCACGGCTTGATGAGGTTGACATGGTAAACCTGGAATGGCTTCTGTCTTGGTGGATCTTGTAGTTTATGTCACCCAGCTTCTCCACCACCTCATATGGCCCTTGCAACTTGGCCAAGAACTTACTCTCCACCGTCAGGATTAGCACAAGAACTCGGTCTCCTGGATTGAACTGCCTCACTCTGACTGATCGGTTGTAGACCCTGGCCTGAGCCTCTTGTGCCTGGCGGAGATGTTCTTTAACAATGGGCATCACCTTCGCAACCCTCTGCTGCCTCAGTGCCACATGCTCAATGATGCTTCTGTGGGGCGTGACTTCGGCTTCCCAGGTTTCCTTGGCTATATCTAGGAGACCTCGCGGATGCTGGCTGTACAGAAGCTCAAAGGGCGAGAACCCCGTGGAGGCCTGGGGAACTTCACGGATAGAAAACAGTAAATACGGTAAGAGACAATCCCAGTCTCTACCATCTTAATCTATGACTTTTTTCAGCATGCTCTTCAGTGTCTTGTTAAACCTCTCAACAAGGCCATCTGACTGCGGATGGTACACTGACGTCCTCAACTGGGAGATTTGCAAGACTCTGCACAATTCCCTCATCACCTTGCTCATAAAAGGTGTCCCCTGGTTGGTCAGGATCTCCTTCGGCAAACCCGTCCGGGAAAACACATGGACGAGCTCGCTGGCTATACTCTTCGCGGAGGAGTTTCTCAGGGGAATGGCCTCAGGATAGCGTGTGGCATAGTCCAGGATGACTAATATATACTGATGGCCCAGAGCTGATTTAACTAAGGGACCGACCAAGTCCATGGCAATTCTCTCAAATGGCACCTCAATAATGGGCCGGGGCACAAGAGGGTTCCGAAAATGAGATGTGGGGGCAGTTAACTGACATGTCGGGCAGGACCTGCAATAGTTTGCTATTTCCCAGTGACACCCAGGCCAACAGAACCTCTGTACAATCCGTTCCTGCATTTTTTCCACCCCCAGGTGTCCCCCCATGATGTGTGAATGGGCCATGTCCAACACTTCCGTCTATAGGGGCCTGGTACTAGTAACTGCTCTACCACCTCCTCCCTTATTTTTGTGACCCGGTACAACAATTCCCCACGCAACATAAAATAGGGAAACCTTGTGTCTGCTCCCGGCTTTTGTGCAACCCCATTAATGACAGTGACATTGTTAAAGGCTTCCCTCAGCGTGGGGTCCCTATGTTGGGCAGTCCCAAAATTCTCCCCGGCCACCCCTAACTCCGGGATGTCAGGTACAGGGGACCCTTCCTCTTCATCCCCAACAAGGACACATAAAGGAAACCCGTCTGCCTCTGGTGGTGGCGATACCTCATTATGGTGGATTGGTTCCCTGCTCTTGTTAGCACACTCAGAACCCTTCCCCCACAGATGCCAAAACAGACAGAAATCCCGGCCAATAATTATAGGATGCAACAAATCTCAAACAACGCCAACTTCATGCGACTCGGTGCCATGCGCCGTTTCAATGTTCACCCTGGCCATAGGGTAGTCCTTTGCATCGCCATGTATGCACCGAACGCCAATCTTTTTACCCGGGAGTATGTTGAGAGGAAAACTGGCCCTCACAAGGGTCACCAGGCTCCCGGAGTCTAGAAGCGCCATTGCTGCTCGCCCATTCACCTTCATGGGACACGCTTGTGGCCCCTCGTTAGGTGGTGAATTCACACTGCAAGCAGAATATGCGTAGTATGAACTACGGCGTCCCATGCTGCAGTCCATCTGCTCGGGGGACTGGGAACAATGGGCAGCTATATGTCCAGGCCGGTGGCACTTCCAGCAAATAATATCACCCGTGGGGACCTTGTGCACAGCCTCCCCTGCCCCTTTTGACCTTGGACGCGCCCCCCCTTTTTGGGACTCCGCCCCCTGCTGGGACTCCCAATATGGAATGGGCTGCTTCCCCAAGGAACCTTCCATCCCCTGGTATCTCTCGACCAGCCCAACCAATTCATCTGCATTTTGGGGATCACCCTGGGCAACCCATGTCTGCAGGGGTCTCGGCAGAGAACGCACAAACCGATCCATGACCAGTCGCTCTACCATCTGTGCCGGGGAAGACGACTCTGGCTGCAGCCATTTCTGGACCAGGTGCAAAAGGTCGAACATTTGGGAGCGCGGCGGTTTGTCCCGGTGATAGGCCCAGCGATGAACTCGCTGTGCCCTGGTAGTCATTGTTACCCCCAAGCGTGCGAGAATTTACGCTTTTAATTTGGGATACTCTCTGGCGTCTTGTACAGTCAGGTCAAAGTACGCCTTCTGGGCTCCCCCATTAGGTATGGGGCCAGTACCTCTGCCCACCGCTCTGGCTGAAGTTTTTCCCTCTCAGCCACCCTCTCAAACACCGTCAGGAAGGCCTCCACATCATCCTCAGGGGTCATTTTTGGCAATGCGCGCCTTACCGCCTTCGTGACGTGGGTGGCATCAGCCGGACCTGGGGTTGGGGCGCTCGTCCTGCCCTCCTGGATGGCGGTTACCAGAAGCTGCATCAGCTGCCGTTGCTACTGCTGGCTCTGCTGCCATTGCTCCTGCTGGCTCTGCTGGAGCTGCTGTAAGAACAGCTGTAGGCCTCCTGTTGCTGTGACTGGGCCTGGACCAGGTGTTTCAGGAGGTCCTCCATTATAACGGGTAGAGCTTGCTGCCTCGCTGAAAACTTTACCCAGGACATGCAGCAACGGTCTCAAGTCTCTGCTGGGAACCCTGCCCGCACGTCTAACACCAATTGTAGGGATACTACTCGCTTAGGTGCGACGGGAGACAGTCAGGAGGCAGTTTCCCTTAAAGTTCATGCGGTTTATGACGTCATAAACCAAACAGCAAGTCACCAAAATAAACAGCCATCAGTTCAGGAGACAAAGTAACATCGAATGTCCTTTCCTTCAGGCTCAGTCCGCGAGCCTCAGGCACACAGGAGGTGTATACCCCCCTCTCATACAGCTGCCTTGTTCATGAGCAGGCCACATTATAAGGGTGTAGCCACACCCACGAACCCAGAAGCTGACTGGTCACATGACTGTTGCCTCACCACAGGTCCTTCAAAACAATAATAATACAGCAATATTTGTTATGCCTTACATTATGGAGACGAGCCATTTATGAGCCACATATCTCCCATCGATTACACGACCCTTAGCCCTGCCACAACATACACATGGCTATCTATACTGAAGTATATTTGAGTTAAGGGGACATATGAGACAGGATCTATTTTTTAGAGAAATGGGGGTCCCAGAGGAGAGTCTGATAGATGCTGATTATGTGCCGGCACGTGAGGTGAGTATTGTTTTTTTATTTTATGAGGACCAAACATTTAGTTCTAGAAGGGTTGTCCTAGTAGTGGACAACGCCTTTAATTAGAAAATACTGGGCCACATAGAAAATTTTGGAAAAGAGCCCTACCACTTATACATTATTTTGGATCTTCACAGTTATTTTGAAAAGGATTTTTTTTCCCTGTAGGCCCCTTGATACATACCTGGCTGTACTTTGAGTTTTTTTCTGCTTTAATAGACATATCATTTAGATTATATGTTTTGTTATTTTATACTGAAGGGTTTGAAGTTCCTTCACCACCGGGAAGTTGCTCATGGACGTCTGAAGTCTAGAAACTGTGTAGTAGATGGTAGATTTGTCCTTAAAGTGACAGATCACGGTGTTAATGAACTGTATGAAGCTCAAAGACTAACTGGAAATGAATCCAGACCTGAAGGTAACTCTCTGAGATGTAAATGTGTCCTATATTTTCTAATGCACCAAGTGTTTTATATTTTCATCACTTCATAAAGTTTGTTACCATTTTAGATCTTTTTTGGACAGCCCCAGAACTCTTACGCGACCCAGTTGCATGTCATAAAGGTTCATATCGTGGAGATGTGTATGGCTTTGCCATTATAATGCAGGAAGTTATTATACGAGGGACTCCTTATTGTATGCTGGAACTTACTGCAGAGGGTAAGAACACTAATATATTGCATTTCTTCTTCTCTTAAATCAATCTTTTCCAAAAATTTTTACAGATTTTTTTCCGATATTCCTTGCAGATATAATACGTAAGGTACGCCGCCCTCCTCCACTTTGCCGTCCATCGGTATCTCTAGACCAAGCCCCTCCTGAATGTATTCATTTAATGAAACAGTGTTGGAGCGAGCATCCAGATAGAAGACCGAACATAGATCAGATTTTTGATCAGGTGAGGATTGAATAGAAATGTGAACACCCATGAGATCACTGGATTATATACTGCCTACAAACATCTCACTGTGGACAATGACACCTGATGAGGGCCTTCTAGCACCTCTGGACACTTGTTTCTGGAAAACATTTTTTATTAGTTGCAAGATTTGGTTTACAGCCTCAGACCCTCCACTTGATGTATAGACTTATGATATATACATATGATATAATGTTGTTTATTAAAGAAGCGCAAATCTTCCAAATCTAATTTTTTTTATGGTTCACTTCATGAGAACCTAGATGTCTTGCCACCATTTCACTGACTTTTAGAGGGCAGAGAGGTTGAAAAAAAAGAAAAATTTATACTCACCACCTGAACCCAGTCCTTTTTGCAGCTTCCTTCAGCCCCTTCTTTACATCTCCACGGCACTTGAGTTCCTCATTTTCCATGTCAATCAGCAATGCCAGTGTTAGAAGACAAATTCAGGGATCAAGTTTTGCTTAAAACCCAAAGTTTAAATCATACATAGACAGCCTGCTTCTTTCTTGAGGTTTTGTCAGAGAAATATGATCTATTGAAAGTCACCCCACAAAACAGGCTATAGCTTTTCTTACCCACGGGAGATTTCTGGTCTCTTTGAGCTCACCCTTGGACACCAACTTTACAGTTTGACAGATGTGGCGCTCTCATGACTTTAGAGGTCCACTCAAAACTTGAAGCTAGGCCAGAGGGAGCTGTGCAGAGGGACTAGATAGTGACTGCAGTGGTAGAGAGGTCAGTATTATTTTGAAAACATTTCTTTCAATTACTATTATTATGATGTCATAGAATTATAAGTCTCATTTTATTCACATTGGATAAATTCAATGCGAATTAAATTTTCTGGCCAAATTTGAATTAAAACAAATTAATTTATACTGTTTACTAGAGTCAAACTCTTCAATTTTTGTGTCTCAAGCCTTGATATCGCCTATCTACAATCCAGGACTGCAAAATGCCCAACAGTATTCTTCTTATATAAACTGAATTCATTATCTTTCCCATGTCATTATATCGCGCTACTAGAAATACTGTATTTTGCAGATTATAAAATGCAGCCGACTATAAGATGCCCCCTAAATTTTGGGAGGAAAATAGGATTTTTAAAAAAAAATAAAATGGAGGTGTGTCTAATAATCTGCTTTTACGGGAGGCTGGTATGAGATGGTATTCGGTGAAAGTAGGAGTGGAGCAATGCTGCCGGCCCAAGAATTTTAGGTGGCAGTGTACATTTTGTGTAAGCCCAAAGCCCCCAGAAAAATGGCAGCTGGAGCCGATGCATGCGCAATTGAGATCTCAGTAGATGAGATCTCGGTGCCGAGATCTTAATCTGAACTTGCGCCCCCTCCTGCGGCCTGTTTTCTTGAGTCCACAGCATTGAAAGTCATGGAAATTGTAGGGGCATCAGGATTTCACAAAATGTCTTTTGCCTGTGACCTTCTGACCACCCCTCCTATCAGCCTGGGACCCACAGCATCACCCCACTCCTGTCGCCGCTGGCAGAAGCTTCCTGAAGCAGCGACCCTGGGACTCCTCTCTCCCCCAGCCAGTAAGCTACATTTAGATTATAAGATGCACCCCCATTTCCTCCCTAAATTTTGGGGAAATAAAGTTCATCTTATAATTTTGAAAAATATAGTAATTAGCACTGTAGATGACTCCACACTTTCTTCTGTTTCATACGTTTCCTTTTTCAGGATAACCTTTATTCTGCCTGTAGCTCAGAACACATACAAACCTTCAACCTTCCTGCTTTATCCATTTCTAACATTTTCTTAAATCTTTAATTTACTTTGAGTCATCAAACATACTTGTATCTGCTATCATTATCTCCCATCCACACTACAACATCCATTTTGTGGCCTTGTTTCTAACATTCTTACCCCACTCAAGTCAACTTAAGCTCTCCCTTTGTTGCTCTTCTGCATCTCTTTTCTACCAGTTCCTTCACAGGCTACCGAATGCCAAGCAGACTATCTAAAACCTGCATCCTCTGTTCATCTCTGTGATAATCTTCTGATGCTTTCCTACTACTCTCTGGTTGACAAATCTATTCCCCTTATATAGCCTTCCTTTTAACCAGTGTCAGCACATGTGCAGTCTCCACTCCCTAACCTGTACTCTTCATACATCTCTGCCCTAATCTTCTGATATCTCCTCATATTTAATCTCTGGTCCTCACTTAATCAGGTTTTTCCTCCATGTTCTGAAATTTATTGTCCAAATGAGACTCTCTACAACAATCTAAACCCTTGAATGAAACCAGAAATCAACTATTTTTCCAATTAACTTGTTGTGTTGAAAAACATTCACCCACACTTACTTTTTCAACATAAAATATATGTTTCCGCAGGCAGAATACTTTCTCCTCAATACCAGTTTGTCAACCAGTAGGTTCAGGTTTGTGGATAGAGATGAGCAAATCACGTCAAAGATAATACAATTTCAACAAATATTTGGAATTACCAGAAACAAATTATTTTTTACAATTCACTTACATCCATAAAAATAGTAATTGGCAACCATTTTGCTAAATTTAAGATAGTTGTGAAGGAGTTATGAAAAATAATAATTATATTTCGTCGGCCCTTACCTGTCCTCCACTTGGTCATTCCACTTCAATCTTTATTCATAGGCTGCCGGTTTTCGTTGAGCCAAAGGTCCTGTTGAGTCTTTGTTGCTTCTAGCACCCACAACGCCTTTTAACCCCTTAATGTCCAATGACGGACAGCTGAACAGCTGACATGTGCCCGCAATAGGCGCGAGCGGAATCGCCGTCCGCCCGCGCCTATTAACTAGTTAAATGCCGCTGTCAAAGCTGACAGTGGGCATTTAAATAGCATTTCCGGCCGCCGGGCCGGAAATGACCTCATCGCCAACCCCCGTCACGTGATCGGGGGTCGGCGTCATGTTGCCTGGACAACCAGAGGTCTCTATGAGACCTCTATGGTTGTTCCAGGCATATGGCTTTCAGCGCCACCCGGTGGTCGGCACTGAAAGCACAGCAGTAAATCTGCTACATATGGGCGATCTTCTCATCGCCCATATGTAGCAGAGCCGATCGGGTTGTGCAAGCTTCTAGCCTCCTATGGAGGCTATTGAAGCATGCCAAAAGTAAAAAAAAAAAAATGTTTAAAAATAAAAAAAATTAAAAAAACCTAAAAGTTCAAATCACCCCCCTTTCGCCCCAATCAAAATAAAACAGTAAAAAAAAAATCCCGCATACACATATTAGGTATCGCCATGTTCAGAATCGCCCGATCTATCAATAAAAAAAAGCATTAACCCGATCGCTAAACGGCGTAGCGAGAAAAAAATTCAAAACGCCAGAATTACGTTTTTTTGGTCACCAAGACATTGCATTAAAATGCAATAACGGGCGATCAAAAGAACGTATCTGCACAGAAGTGGTATCATTAAAAACGTCAGTCCGGCATGGAAAAAATAAGCCCTTACCCGACCCCAGATCATGAAAAATGGAGACGCTACGGGTCTCGGAAAATTGCGCAAATTTTTTTTTTTTCTTTAGCAAACTTTGGAATTTTTTTTCACCACTTAGATAAAAGAGGACATAGACATGTTTGGTGTCTATGAACTCGTAATGACCTGGAGAATCATAGTGGCAGGTCAGATTTAGCATCTAGTGAACCTAACAAAAAAGCCAAGCAAAAAACAAGTGTGGGATTGCACTTTTTTTGCAATTTCACCGCACTTGGAATTTTTTTCCCATTTTCGAGTACACAATATGGTAAAACCAATGATGTAATTTAAAAGTACAACTCGTCCCACAAAAAATTAGCCCTCACATGGCCATATAAACGGAAAAATAAAAAAGTTATGGCTCTGGAAAGAAGGGGAGGGAAAAATGAAAATGTAAAACCAAAAATACCCCTGGTCGTTAAGGGGTTAACATCATGATGTTATTGCCTGACAAATATCAACAATGTCTCATGGACCAAGTCAGTCTAGGCTTCATGCCACATCTTGATGTGAGTTGGTCTACGATGTCACAAAGATCTATTGGGTGTTGAAGACCTGCGGTAGCCATGGCAGGAAGATCAGCCATGATGTCACATAAGGCCTAGACTGACTAGGCTTCACTTAACATGATGACACTCATTTGGCCACAATGGCATGAAGCCACAAACTCTGGTGAAGAAGAACAGTTGGATGTAAATGAAGACTGAACACTCAAGGACCAAGTGGGAAGCTGTGCAGCCAATGTGATGGCTGGGAAGAGGTGAGTATTGATTTATTTTATTATTTTCTCCTTACAGTTAACTCACACTAAGATCAGGAGAGACCATAGAGCATAATAAGACATGTTTGACAAGTTTCATGACAATCAAATCTCCTAATTCCAGATTTGCTCATCACTATTTATGGTACATTCCTGTTTTTTCTTTATTATTTGTGATATGTGCAAAATTTAAGTAAAACAAATTAGAATTGAAACCCTTAAAATGTTCAAATAAGCTCATTCTATCCAATATTGAATTAACCTTTGTTTAGGCAAATGTCTTATTTGCTCTGTTTTCTTTTATTCTCAAACTTTCCTGTTTGGGTCACCATGTTTAGTTTAAGACGATAAACCGTGGACGCAAAACAAACATCATTGACTCAATGCTTCGAATGCTAGAGCAGTACTCGAGTAACTTGGAGGACCTAATCCGAGAAAGAACGGAAGAACTGGAGGTAGAAAAACAGAAAACAGACAAACTTCTCACTCAGATGCTTCCCCCGTAAGTGTTACTGATGTAATATGCAAAACAATTACAGATGAACTATTTGACATGATGTTATTGATGTAATATCCAGTGTTTTACTTTTGTGGTGCACTTTTCTTTTTTCAGATCTGTAGCTGAAGCTCTGAAGACAGGTGCTCCTGTAGAACCAGAGTACTTTGACCAAGTCACTATTTACTTTAGTGACATTGTAGGTTTCACAACCATCTCCTCCTTGAGTGATCCCATTGAAGTTGTGGACCTTCTCAATGATCTATACACATTATTTGATGCCATCATTGGATCTCATGATGTCTACAAGGTGGGGTGGAAGATTCAGCTTTTTTTATTATATGGTAAAGAGGCATTTCTAGGATTGTCATTTCTGTCTCCCTCTTGTAAAAGGTGGAGACCATTGGCGATGCCTACATGGTGGCATCTGGATTGCCTAAAAGAAATGGGACACGTCATGCAGCTGAAATTTCCAACATGTCTCTGGATATCCTAAGCTCTGTAGGGTCATTTAAAATGAGGCATATGCCTGAAGTGCCAGTCAAAATACGCATCGGGCTCCATTCTGGTGAGCAGAGATTCAACATGTTATAATCATGGGCAGTAGAGAAATGTGGATATGACGAGATTTGAATTTGCTAAAACTGCCAGATTTTACCAGGAAATTTGATACTCTCAAATGTATTCTCTGCAAATTGAATGTTCCTTAACATATTATGGGGATACAGGGAACCCACATTATAATAAATATAAGATTTAAATAAGAACAAAATAAAAAAAACAACAATCCCTCAATGCTCACCTCGACTGTTCACTATCCACCCTATGGTCCTCAGTATCTCTTTTTACCATCACTCCATACTGAAACCCTAAGCATCTTCATTCTAGGCTCGGACTACTGGTCTTGATTAGGCCTGGATTGTCCCTCCATATGCTCTGACATAACCTGAGTCTAATTTTGGCCAGAAGCCTCAGCTAGAATATGTGTCTGTCGTAAAGTCATGGCAGATGCTTTGATGTAACAATGTCACTGCGATTTTGCAATGCGCATATGAATAGACTTCCCGGACCTGGTCGCAGTCCTAAGTTCTGACCAAGCGTAAAGAGGCCTGTGGTTTCAATGCCCAGTAAGAATAGGTGGCAAAAAACATATGGGGGACAGCAGGCAGTGGAGGCAGTCAGACGGCCAGTGGTGAAGTTAAAATTAGTTTTTTTTTATTTTTCTTTTAACCTTTTGCTGGCATTCTGTGATTTAGCAAACTAGCAGCTGTCTTCTTACTGAATTTGCAAGGAGCAAATTCTGGAGAATACGGATTTTTGAGTAGAATTCAATTTTACTTGAATAAATTCAGTGCTTAAATAGGGACTTTCTGTTGTCTATAACTCGTACTTTGAATCTTACACCATCTCAAAAGACATACTGAAAGAGAATTTAGATGGTGAGACCCTGTGGGAACAATGATATTAATGTCTGTAAAGGGCTGTGGAGTATGATGGCGCTAAAAAGTAATAATAACGATAATAGAAATAATATTATTGTTTCTTTCACAGGGCCATGTGTAGCTGGAGTGGTTGGGCTCACAATGCCAAGATATTGCCTCTTTGGTGATACTGTCAATACTGCATCCCGTATGGAATCTACCGGGCTTCGTGAGTGTTCCTCTTGAAATATTCTTCTATAAAGATTTTCTAACCCTTTGTTTTTCAGCTATGACAATCAATGGATTAAAGATTTATGCATTCAAGCTAATTTATTAAATGCTTATATTCTTCACAACAGTCTATAATCCTTAGTATGTAACAAATAATAAATCTTAAGTTAAAGGTGATGTCAGTAGAGCACTTGATAGAATATATTGACTCCTGTCCCATTCATTCTAGCATATCGTATTCATGTCAATCTCAGCACTGTCAACATCTTGAATTCATTAAAAGAAGGATACAAGTTTGAAACACGGGGTAAAACTGAACTCAAGGTAAATGGTTATTTTTCCCTAGGTAGCTCAATCCTTACATGTTATTTTCATATGATTAACCATTAAACTTTGCTTGATTTGTAGGGAAAAGGTGTAGAAGATACGTTTTGGCTAGTAGGAAGAGAAGGATATGATAAACCTATACCCAAACCTCCTGATGTTGGGCCAGGGTAAGTATATCTCAATGGTTGTATTGGTCTTCCTCCTCAACCTGGTTTCTGAGTAAGGTTTCCCTCTCATATAATTTTTTGTGACTTGTTGGGGGATTGGTGTGGGGAGAGGTTGTAAGCAAACTCAATGAATATCAAGTATTTGTTGAAAGGATGCCTCTTGGGTGACGTTTTTTAGACATTTTAGTCATTTCTTACATGTGTGATTTTATACTGTTTTAGTAAAAATGCTATATGTGAACTCACCCTTAAGGAATACTCACAAATTTTAATAATCTATTAAACCTCAATAACCAATTCCGTTCATTCGAGGGGATGTGAAAGGTACAGGAAGAGCTAAGAAAGCAAAGCTTGACTCTATATGTATCTCTCATATACTTCACCTCTTCAGTAAAATGTATGGAGAATGTGACAGGTGAGAATTGATGAGTCACAGCCGAGTCTATATGATCTGTAAAACAGTGGCCTTAAGTGAGTTTACCATATAGGAGTAGTCTAGGATCAAACATTCGATGGACTTTCCTTAAAATGGGTCATCCATATCGAGTCCAACTCACTGCACTATAGAGGGAATTTCACAGAACTACGATCCATCAACTAGGTCAATAATCTTTGACTGCTGGTTGGGAGGCCTGAAAATTTTCTTACATTCCTGTCTAAGCATTCAGAGCTCCCTTTTTGATTAGCCATGTTGGCGCGATGTTGTGTCTATGTGTCATACCACAATGATGATGTTGCACTAGCCCAGGTAATCAGATGGGAAGCCAGGAATCCTAGGAGGTAAGTAGATTTGCAGGCTTCTCCTCCAGTGGCCACAAATTACTGACCTGGTTGATGGATTGGAGTTCTTCAAATTGATCCTCTCATTTGTACTCAGCACCTTAGTCTTCAACATTTTGGAAAAACTTTGTAATCTCGAGTTTAGCCATCAGACCTTTGAGCGCTTAAATGTTAGATGCTATATGTTAACTATGTATATGGCCTTGAGAACATCCTGATTTATTCCATTGAAGCAAAGATTTAAAAAGCCCAGTGGTATATTTGTCTCATGGCTTTCATAAAGTCAATTCCTTGTATACATAGTGATGCTATTCTTTCACTTCTACCCCTCACAGGGCGGGTAATCATGGAATCAGCCTTGATGAAATTCCCGAGAACAGGAGAAAGAAGCTTGAGAAGGAGAGAGACATAGTCAACAAGCAAAAAATGAAGTGATTGACTTGTCTTATGTCCGTGACTCTACCAACAAAAGCCTTTGGAGAATCATATGAACATAATGCGACTTTGTTAAAGTTATTTTTTTATGGAAACCATAACAATGACATCTTCTCATATGCTTTGACTTGATCGAATACAAGTCATGAATCCAAAGTTGACTTTGCCAGACATGTGACCCAAGTAGTCCTGTCTGATAACATGATTACCGAACTGCATTCCACTACTGTCTATCAAATGTGATGGTGCTCTTAGAAGCCCAATGACTATGTCTTCAAAGGAAGGACATCCTTCCCACCACATGGAAGTCATTCAGTAGAACAATGTAGATGTTCCTCTTTGAAGATAATCTAAGGCACATTTCTTTGTAAGATCGTTGAGCGCCCGGCATTCTGTATGGGGAGTCACTGGACTGAGTTTAGCTTTCATAATAATGAAGGACTTTTTAAGATGAGTTTATGAGACCACAATGGGTACATTGAAATAATGCATGGGGATCTAATAAAACAGATAGCAATTGAATCAAAGTGGAAAACTTCTTCAATATTGTTCACTATTACTTCAATGACCATATTTTCTTTATTCATGAGATGAACGGCCATCCATGACTTGGGTCCAGCACAACAAGAACTGCTCCTTTTCAGAAGTCTCTGTTTTGACTCAAGGAGGGGAATGGGGATCTCAAGTCTTAATTGGGCATATGGACTGTACTTGCCTTGATGAGACAACACATTTAAGGGGATATTCTCTTCCGGAAGCATAGCTTCTAGGTGACAAAATCTGCATAATACGTTGATGTATGATGAAACATGGTTCATTTTTGCTTTCTTAAAAAAGATAAAATGGTTCCCAGCCTCCAGAGAAAAATCACAGCCATATTAGACGTACACTACGGGCCCGTATATTTCTATGAGTGGTGTATTATGTAACTTGCACATAACTATATTAGTATTGTGAGCTGGAGGACACAAAGTGATTGTATTTTATTAAGATTTTGAGACTTTTTGGATGTAACTGGAAGTTTGTTAAAAGGTTGTCCTCGGATTATTCTGTACGTGACTTTGTAAATAAACCTGTCCAGCGGCAGTTACAGTGGGTATGGAAAGTATTCAGACTCCGTTAATTTCTTCACTCTTTGTTTCATTGCAGCCATTTGGTAAATTCAAAAAAGTTAATTTTTTTCTCATTAATGTACACTAATCTTGACTGAAAAAAAAACAGAAATGTAGAATTTTTTGTAAATGTATTAAAAAAGAAGAACTGAAATATCACATGGTCATAAGTATTCAGACCCTTTGCTCAGTATTGAGTAGAAGCACCCTTTTGAGCTAGTACAGCTATAAGTCTTCTTGGGAATTATGCAACAAGTTTTTCACACCTGGATTTGGGGATCCTGTGCCATTCTTCCGTGCAGATCCTCTCCAGTTCTGTCAGGCTGGATGGTGAATGTTGGTGGACAGCCTTTTTCAGGTCTCTCCAGAGATTCACAATTGTGTTTAGGTCAAGAATGGTCACAGAGTTGCTCCAAAGCCACTACTTTGTTACATTAGCTGTGTGCTTAGGGTCATTGTCTTGTTGGAAGGTGAACCTTCTGCCAAGTCTGAGGTCCAGAGCACTCCAGAAGAGGTTTTCATCCAGGATATCTCTGTATTTTACCACATTCATGTTTCCTTCAATTGCAACCAGTTGCCCTGTCCCTGCAGCTAACAAACACCCCATAGCATGATGCTGCCACCACTGTGTTTTACTATTGGGATTGTATTGGGCAGGTGACGAGCAGTGCCTGGTTTTCTCCACACGTACCGTTTAGAATTATCACCAAACAGTTCTATCTTTCATCTCATAAGACCAGAGAATCTTATTTCTCATAGTCTGGGAGTCCTTCATGTGTTTTCTTTTTTTAGCAAACTCTGTGCAGGCTTTCATATGTTTTGCACTGAGGAGAGGCTTCTGTCAGGCCACTCTGCCATAAAGGCTCAACTGGTGGAGGGCTGCAGTGATAGTTGACTTTGTGGAACTTTCTTCCATCTCCCTACTGCATCTGTAGAGCTCAGCCACAGTGATCTTGGGGTGCTTCTTTACCTCTCTCACCAAGGCTCTTCTCCCACGATTGCTCAGTTTGGCTGGACGGCCAGGTCTAAGAAGACTTCTGGTGGTCCCAAACTTCTTCCATTTAAGGATTATGGAGGCCACTGTGCTCTTGGGAACATTGAGTACTGCAGAAATTCTTTTCTAACCTTGGCCAGATCTGTGCCTTGCCACAATTCTGTCTCTGAGCTCCTTGGCCAGTTCCTTTGACCTCATGATTCTCATTTGGTCTGACATGCACTGTGAGCTGTGAGGTCTTATATAGACAGATGTGTGACTTTACAAATCCAGTCCTATTAGTTTAATTACACACAGCTGGACTCCAATGAAGGAGTAGAACCATCTCAAGAAGGATCACAAGGATCACAGCATGTGACTGAAATATGAGTGTCTGAGCAAAGGGTCTGAATATTTATGACCATGTGATATTTCAGTTTTTCTTTTTTAATAAATTTGCAAAAAAAATTCTGCCTTTCTGTTTTTTTTCTCAGTCAAGATGGGATGCAGAGTGTACATTAATGAGAAAAAAATGAACTTTTTTGAATCTACCAAATGGCTGCAATGAAACAAAGAGTTACAAATTTAAAGGGGTCTGAATACTTTCCATACACACTGTATGTAGAAGGAAATGTAGAACGGTCAAACATATTTGTATTTTCTATCACGTGATTAGAATTTTTCACCTTAATTAAAAGAATGATGGAAACCATATCGTATAATAAAGATAACATCGGAATATTCCAATATAAAATATATAGGGGACCGGAAAGAAAAGCAATCAGACTGCGCTTTAGACTAAAGTCATCTGCACCTGCTAAATTTGACTGGACAACCATCAGGTGCATAGAGGGGTTCCTGGTTCTTCCCTGATAGATGATAAGTATCAGGTGGTTTTCATTCTTTGTTTTTAAGGGTTACATTTTTCAAAATGTAAGCATCTCTATTGTGTCTTCAGGTTCTATGGGAAAACTTGGTTCATGGACTGTTTCAGTGCTATTCCTTGTTGGGCATAATGTTCAGTATCTGACTCTTTGTCACAGGTAATGATTGAAAACTCTAAATTCATACAATATATATATCTACAGTTTATTCAGTATATTACATTTTTTGGTTGTTTCATCGCCATTTTTATTATTATTTTTTTATTTTTAACCTACCCCAAAACTATTTTCTTTAGCAGTAAGTTTTCAGTAACTAACTGCTAAAACCAGGGGAAGAGTCTTGAGGAGATCATTTGCATATTCCCAGTGCCTTCTGGGATAAGTGAAGAGTCTCCGCAAGCTCAACGATCACTGGGTTTTGGCCGTTGCAGCTGAAAAGAGGAAATCGGAAAATTTTGCCTCATCTTTCATCGTTTTTAAGAAATCTCAAGATGGAAGAGGCCAGGAGCCATTTGGTGAGCTGCATTTCTTGCTACATGTTCACAGATTTACCAGTGGAAAAGCCAAACTTCACATGCCACAAATGCAAGCTTGTGTCCCTGTTGGAGGAAAAGTTGCAAAATCTCGAAGAGAGGTTAGCTACGTTGAAGATCATTGAGGAAGGTGAAAAGTTCTTGGACAGAGCAGAATTATCTCTTCATGTTACAGAAAGAGAAGAAATTCAAAGTGCACCTGAAGAAACAGAGGAATGGAGACATGTGACCCAGAGAAGCAGGAGGATCAGGAGGCAGTCAGCACCCATACTGCTCAGAAACCAGTACCAGGCTCTCACGCAGGAAAACGATGAAGAAATACATCAGGATAAGACTTTGCCAACAAACAGCAACCTTGTACGCCTTCAGAGTCCTCCTGGATGGAGAAAGAAAAATGTTGTGAAGAAGAAACGGAGAGTGGTGGTCATGGGGGATTCCCTGTTGAGAGGAACAGAGGCCGCTATCTGCAGACCGGATATAACTTCAAGAGAAATGTGCTGTCTTCCAGGTGCAAAAATTAAAGATGTGTCTGACAGGATATCAGGACTCTTCAGACCTACAGATGACTACCCATTCCTGCTACTACATGTGGGGACAAATGACACCGCAAGAAACGAACTGGAAACCATCTGCAGAGACTTTGAAGACTTAGGCAAGAAAGTGAAAGAACTGGGAGCGCAGGTGGTCTTCTCTTCCATCCTCCCAGTGGATGGCCATGGAACAAGGAGGTGGAATAAGATTCTGCAGGTGAACAACTGGCCACGTCGATGGTGCCGTCAGCAACGATTTGGATTTCTGGATCACGGAGTGAACTACTTATATGATGGACTACTTGCTAGAGATGGGGTGCACCTTACGAAGACTGGAAAGCATGTATTTGGAAGTCGCCTTGCTACACTTGTAAGGAGAGCTTTAAACTAGAACAACATGGGAAGGGAAGCAAAAGACCAGAAAAAGCCTGACACCTGACAAATGCTATTGAGAACTCTGCTATTAGAAGTGGAAAGGAAGAACAAAGACGAAAGAATCTAATTAATAAAAATATTGGAGAAAGAGAAACTAATCACAAACTAAAATGTTTCTATACTAATGCACAAAGCATGGGCAACAAACAAGGAGAATTGGAACTACTAACACAGGAAAAGAAATATGATGTCATTGGAATCACTGAAACTTGGTGGGACAATACACATGATTGGAATACAAGACTAGAAGGATACAACTTATTTGCAAGAAACAGACTTGATAAACGAGGAGGGGGTGTCGCATTGTATGTTAGAAACGCATATATCTGCACAGAGATTGAAGCTTCAGAGACTGGGAGTTCTGTGGAAACTGTTTGGGTAAGAATACAAGGACAGAACAATGGAAAGGACACCATTGTAGGCATTTACTACAGGCCGCCTGTGCAAGCTGAAGATATGGATGAACTCTTTATGCATCAAATGGCCAAGTTCTCCAAAAAATATGACATAGTTGTCATGGGAGATTTCAACTATCCAGACATTTGTTGGGAATCACTCTCAGGCAAAACTAACAGGTCAAGGAAATTCTTATCCTCTCTTGCTGACAACTTTATCGTCCAAAAGGTAGGGGAGAAAACAAGGGGAACTGCTACCTTGGATCTAATCCTTATAAACAGGGAGGAAATGGTTGAGGAGGTAAAAGTGGCTGGGACCCTAGGAGGTAGCGACCATGCTATTTTAGAATTTTGGATAACTAGAGGCGGAAGACCTGTGAAGACTCAGACGTCAAGGTTAGATTTCAGAAAGGCAGATTTTAAGGGATTCAGAAAGAGAATTGGAGGGATCCAATGGCTGGATATCCTTAAAGACAAAAATGTCCAGGAAGGATGGGAAATCTTGAAAAATGAAATTCTCAAAGCACAGTTGTTAACAATTCCGAAAAGAGGGAAGAAAAGGAAGCATTTAAGGAAACCAGGATGGATGAACACAGAACTTAAGCACATGCTAAAAAGGAAGAAAAAAATGTTTATAAAATGGAAAGAGGGAGGCATATCTAAAGAAGAATATAATGCTGTCTGCAGAACCTGCAGGGCACAAATCAGATTAGCTAAAGCTGAAAATGAATTGAGGCTTGCAAGAGATGTCAAAAGCAATAATAAAGGATTTTGGGGATATGTCAAAAGTAAAAGAAAAGTCAAAGATGCTATAGGATTTTTACAGGATGAAAATGATGAAATGGTAAGACAGGATGTTGAGAAGGCTGAACTTTTAAATTCCTATTTTGCATCTGTTTTCTCTCAGAAAGGAAATGTAACATCAACTGTTATTCACTGTCCTATTAAGGGAATAGAAGAATCCAGGATATCTATAAACAGAAAGATAGTGAGGAAACACTTAGCTAACCTAAATGAATTCAAGTCTC
Source organism: Dendrobates tinctorius (assembly GCF_039654945.1). Taxonomy (NCBI): domain Eukaryota; kingdom Metazoa; phylum Chordata; class Amphibia; order Anura; family Dendrobatidae; genus Dendrobates; species Dendrobates tinctorius. The sequence goes on along the minus strand of NW_027361818.1, from coordinate 2,058,452 downwards.
CAGGTCCAGATGAATTACACCCCAGAGTACTGAAGGAGATAGCAGAAGAAATTTTTGAACCCCTCTCCATAATCTTTGAAAATCCTTGGAGAACAGGAGAAGTGCCAGAAGACTGGAGAAGAGCAAATGTTTTTCCTATCTTCAAAAAGGGGAAGAAGGTGGACCCAGGCAACTATAGGCCAGTGAGTCTGACTTCTATACCAGGAAAGATCTTTGAACAAATTATTAAACAACATGTATGTCAATACCTGGATAAGAATGAAGTGATTAAACAGAGTCAGCATGGGTTTGTAACTAATAAGTCATGTCAGACTAAATTAATTTCCTTCTATGACGGTATCACTGATTGGGTGGATCAAGGAAATGCTGTAGATATAGTATATCTTGACTTCAGCAAAGCATTTGACAAAGTCTCTCATACAATCCTTATTGAAAAAATGACTAAGTATGGAATGGACAAGGCAACTGTTAGGTGGATTCATAACTGGCTTAGTGATAGGACCCAAAGAGTGGTCGTAAATGGCTGCACATCCAGTTGGAAGAATGTCTCAAGAGGGGTACCACAGGGCTCTGTCCTGGGCCCTGTATTGTTCAACATCTTTATCAATGATTTAGATGAAGGAATTGAGGGTAAACTGATTAAATTTGCTGATGACACAAAGCTAGGAGGGATAGCTAATACTAGAGAAGAGAGAGAGAGGATTCAAAAAGATTTAAATAAACTGGAGAAGTGGGCAGCAACTAACAGAATGGTTTTTAACAGGGAGAAATGCAAAGTACTACATCTGGGCAATAAAAATGAAAAAAGCATATATAGAATGGGAGGAATAGGGCTAAGTGACAGCACATGTGAAAAAGACTTGGGTATACTAATAGATCACAGACTGAATATGAGTCAACAGTGTGATGCAGCAGCAAAAAAGGCAAATGCAATTCTAGGATGTATTAACAGAAGCATACAGTCTAGATCACGTGAAGTCATTATTTCCCTCTACTCCTCTTTGGTCAGACCTCATCTGGAATATTGTGTCCAGTTTTGGGCACCACATTTTAAAAAAGACATCAACAAACTGGAGCAAGTTCAGAAAAGAGCGACCAGAATGGTGACCGGTCTGCAAACCCTGTCTTATGAGGAAAGGTTGCAGGATTTGGGAATGTTTAGTTTGCAAAAGAGAAGACTGAGAGGAGACTTAATAGCTGTCTACAAATATCTAAAGGGCTGTCACATTGTAGAAGGATCAACTTTATTCTCATTTGCACAAGGAAAGACTAGAAGCAATGGGATGAAACTGAATGGGAGGAGACACAGATTAGATATTAGAAAAAACTTTTTGACAGAGTGATCAATGAGTGGAACAGGCTGCCACGAGAAGTGGTGAGTTCTCCTTCAATGGAAGTCTTCAAACAGAGGCTGGACAGATATCTGACTGGGATGATTTAGCGAATCCTGCTTTGAGCAGGGGGTTGGACCAGATGGCCCAGGAGGTCCCTTCCAACTCTACGATTCTATGATTCTATGATCCAAATTCTACATTTCTCTATGGTCAAATATCTATTCTATTATTTCTAAACACTGTTTTTCAGTGATTTCCTTTGTATCCCCATTCATACTGCACCCACACACACAAATGATGCACCATTTTGAAAGTTAAACTTGACCTCTTCAGCAAGAAAAGAGCCAAACAAACCACACATCCACAATTTGATCACAAAATACAGTTTAAACATTAATTTTCATAAACCAGCAGTAAGGAAAAATGTCCTGTAGGTGGCACCACAGTACTCCAAAGCACACAACCAGCACAGGTACAAACATGCACTGCTTTTTCGCTCATTACTTCGCCCCACACACATGATACACAATTTGAAAAGTAAACTTGCTCCCTTCAGCAAGAAAACAGCCAAACAAACCACACATACATGATTTTATCACTAAATACAGTTTAAACATTCATTTTCATAAACCTGCAGAAAGACACAATGACTTGCAGGTGGCAACTCAACCAGAAAACATTTTGTGGCCTCTAATTATCAAAACAATTTATTGTATTAGCAATCTACATATATAAATACAGTACCTGTCTGTGTTCATGAGCTCATGAAATACATTTAGTTTTGACCAGCTTGCTTTTGCTGAAATTGCCTGCGTCCCCGATGACCAGTGTGCGAAAATTTCGCACAGGCCAAGCTAGTATTATATAATATAGTTTCTTCTTTTTCTAATAAAATAACAACCACTAAATTTCTCGAGTGGCAAACTACAATGAATCACTTTATAGAAAAAACAAACCCTGGCACTAGATGTAATCCATAACTAAACCTAAATAGTATAAACTGTCCGAAGATTAAACTTAACAGCTAATGAGGAGTGGATCTCCCCAAACTTGTTTCCGGAAGATTTGCTTGATTCAGCCGGTTGGTCATATCTTCTACGGTCTCTCCAGCCTCCAAAGAAAAATAAACAGTGGGTCAGGTAGGGGTTAAAAATATTAAACGATTATACTTACCAGTCCTAGGTCTTGTCCAGCATCTGCAGCTCACTTCGGATCTGTCTTTTCTTTGGTGTTTTGGATCAGTCTTCAGTGTGGATTTTTTCACTTGCTCATGTGAAACAAGATGCATGAAAATGATTTGCGTCAGGTCCCATGTGATGAAAAAATGCCTAGTTAGCAATCGAAGAGCAGGACAGAAAGTCAACCTGAAAACCAAAGGAAAGATCAGTCTGAAGTGAGCTACGGTGACAGAACAAGTGAGGAGTAAGTTAAGAGGACCAGAGGATCACCTGGGAAGTTTCTGTGGTAGAACATTTGAGGGCTGGGCCTAGTACAGAAAAGTATAATTTTATTTTTTCAACTCCTCCTCAGCTGTTAAAAAATTCAGCTAGGGGGTCCCCCTAGAGTTAGGGCCAGGAAAAGTGCTCCTGGTCCTGTGCCCCTGGTCCCAGGTCACTGGCCAGTTGAATCAGGACATTAATTGTGACAGTCGAGTGACCTGGGGCACCTTTCCTGGCCCTAACACTAGGGGACTCCCAAGCTCGCCCTGTTCCCCAGGATACTTCAGATGGCGAAGACACCAGGGCCTCCACCCTTACCCTATCTCTTAGAACAACCCTTCGTCTGCCCCCTTCCCCCACCCAGGGAAGAGAGGCACTACTGTGCATCGCAGTACACCAAGCCAACAGGTTGGGTAACATAGACAATGTTAAACTGTAAACCACACACACAAAATATATACTCACGTATACCAAGAGGTATTCACCAAGGTGTTTAGGGAGGGGGAAGAAAGCAAAGCAGGGAAGGATAAGGAATTTACAAGTGTGCAAACCAGACAACAGTTGCAAATAAACTCCTCCAGCTCTTCTTCTGAAAACCAACTTCTCCCACTCCAATATCATGCACCAAACGCTAAGGGTACCGATACACTAAGCGATGCACCAGCGATCCCGACAACGATATGGATCGCTGGTGCATCGCTAAGTGGTCGCTAGTGAGCTGCCACACAGGCAGATCTCATCAGTGACCTAGCAGCGGTCGGGGGTCGCTACTTACCTGTCAGACGCAGCGATCCTGACGTCCTCCCGCCCGCGTCCACATATCGCTCTTCGGCGCCACAGGAAGCCCAGCAGGAAGCGCCCGACGAGAAATGGTCCAGCACGTTCTCGCGCGATCAGCGATAGCCAGCGGGGGAGCCGGTCGGAGGTAAGTATCACATGTAGTGATATCGCTAGCAATATCGCTGCTACGTCATGAAACCAGTGACGCTACAGCGATATTGCTAGCGAAATCGCTATGTGTAACGGGCCCTTAACTCTGACGAGGAATTGGTAATCGAGTCCAGATTTTATAGTGAAAAGGTTAATCCCTGTTCTGCTGGAAGAAGTAAACACTTTTAATACACTAGAGAAGTGCTTCTCAGCATAGTAGGAGAAACCAGATACTGCGGTTTTCTGGCTCCGCTCCATTGCGGTAACCCCATGACAGGTGCAGTGATTTTATTGACACCACAGATGTGTCACAGATTTTTATACCACTGGGCCCTGAAGAAAAAATAATTTACATTTTTACCACCACGATTGTGTGTTAGCTTCAAATTTTACATTTTCATATTGGGAAATGGGTAAAAATGGCTCCAAAATTTGTCCCACAATTTTTGCTAAATGTAGAGATACCCCATATGTGGATGTACAGAACTGCTTAGCCAAATGGAGAGACAGAGCACTATTTTCCTCCTGGAGGGCAGATTTTCCTAGAATAGGCCATAAGTGCTAGAAGAGCAGTATCCCCCCTCAACGACCCCATACTGGAAATTATACCTATTGTGAATTCTCTCTCTGGCTTCCCTCTGGTGATTTCTGAAGGTAGTGGAGCTGGTCAGATTGCCAGAGGGGTTGCGAGTTCTCTTTCTGGTCTCCCTGGTTACTGGAGGTAGTGGAGCTGATCTGATTGACAGAGGCTTGCCACCTGATACTGAGGAAGACGCTTGGAGATCTGGGGTTTCTGATTGGGATTTAAGACAGCTGACTCCCTCTATCCCTGCTGGTGATTTTCTTCCTGAGCCTTCGGAGGTCTGATGTCTCCTGCTCTTTCCCTGCATGGTTCAGCTAAGTGGTTCATTTGCTATTCTGTTGCATTTGATATGGTTTTGTTTATCTCTGCTTTGTGCGGGTCAGCCAGCTCCATCTGGGGCAGTGCTGAATCACCGCCCATATGTTACTGCAGGAGCCAGTTTGTTTTGTCCCGTTATATTCCTCTCTTTTTGCTTTGCTTTCAGAATATACCAGAGTGTTGATATAGTGGGGGTGAAGTCATGCGACTTCAGTGTTTTTTGTGCATCAGACGTGTTGGACTTTTTGCAGGGTTTTTTGCGTGATTGCAGACAGTGTCTTTCCTTTCCAGTCCTGTCTAGTCAGTTTGGGCCACATTGTTTGCTCAGTCTATTTTTCTGCCTGCGTTTGTGTTTTCATCTTGTCTCACCAACAATATATGTTTGTGGGCTATCTATTCCTTTGGGGTCTGCTCCGGGGCAGTTTAGATTTCCCCTTTCTTGCTTTAGGCTTAATTAGCTCCCCGGCTGTGTCAAGGCATCTAGGATCATCGTAAGCTCGCTCCACGGCTACTGCTAGTTGTGTGGACAGGATAAGGGGTTTGCATCCTCTTAGTTACCAACCTCTCTGGTTTTCTGTGGCTTAGCTTGGGCCTGCTATCCTCCTCGGTGCCCATTCATAAGATATACCCCTTTGGGAATTTATCTACAGGTGTAGTGACAATTTTGACTCCATGAGTGTTTCCCAGAAACAAGCAGTAGTGGATGTTGCTGAGTGAAAATTGGAAACTGCCGCTGCAATGACCAATACGCTGTAGTGACCAGTATGTTGTGGTGACCAGTATGTTGTGCCCAGCTCATGTTTTGGAGACACCCACCCGCAAATTAAGTGAGCTCTTATCACTCCAGAAATGCCAAACATGTGGGCGCTAAATGTGGTTTAGACACACTGGGGTTCAGAAGGGACTGAGATATTTGGATTTAGGAACGCAAAATTTGCTGAATTTCTTTTGAGGGGCGAGGAGCCATTTTAATTTTTCAGAGCCTTTGTGCAACCAGTAACGTGGAAGCCCCTATATTTCCGTTAACAGATGACAGACCTGAGTGGGGACTTGCTTTTTTAGTGTATTGTCATGATCCAGACTTGGTTTTGAGTCATGTTTTTCCTTTTTCCCGGTCTGGCCATGTCAGGGGTTAACCTTTCTCAGCCTCTGTCTGGGTTCAGGTTGGCTATTTATTGCCACCACTTCCAGAAGGCTTTGTCAGACATAGTCTTGCCTACGACTGCTGTAGCTGACTCCGTTTGCTCTGATTTGTCCTGCTGCATTTACAGTCAGAACCTGTATCTCTGCTTCACCTATTTCCATCCTGACTCAGTGTTCTCCCTGTAAGTGTGTTTGACTCCCTGGTTTTGACTTGGCTTGTAACCTGACCTGCTTCTGTCATTTGCCTTTGGCTTGCCCACTCCCGATCGACTCTGAATTCGCTTTTGCCCCTCTCATTTTGTACCGTGCTCTTCGTCTGTTACCGATTTGGCTTGTCTGACTATTCTGCTGCCTCCTAGTGGTAACCTGCGCTGCTGCATTGCAGGCCTGCCCTGGGAGTATGCAGTCCTACCTCCACTCTATTGCCATCTAGTGGAGTCTGCACATTCCTGCATTGTAGCTGCATGATATTATAACTGACCCAAAGTACAGTTTTTTTTTCTCTGCTCTGCTTTCTATAGATCCACTTCGTACCATGGCGGATCAGATGTCTACTTTGAGACAACTGATGCAGGATCTGTCTGTGGAGCATAAGACCTTGGCCGTGTCTCATAACCACCTGCAAAGGGAGTTTTCAGAAATGGTAAAATCTTTCCAGGAATCTTCTCCCCATTTTGTCTGTAAGCACTCTGACACTAGATGTTTAATTGCACTCTCCTGAACCTACGGTCAGGCTCCCAGATACCTTCTCTGGGGAAAAGGAGAAGTTCCATACATTCAAGGAGAGTTGCAAGCTATTGTTTTCTCTTAGACCCCAATCTTCTAGAAATGACAGTCAGTGGGTGAAGATAGTCATTTCCTTACTTCAGGAGGGACCTCAATTGTGGGTTTTCTCTTTACCTGCTTCTGCCCCTGAACATGTGTCTGTGGATAGGTTCTTTGAAGCATTAGGACTTATTTTTTATGAACCTGACCGGGTCAGAGTGGCAGAGGAAACAATCATGAGTCTCTTTCAGGGTAAGCTCTCAGCCGAATGGTATTGCTCTGAGTTCCGGCGATGGTCCACTGACAACTCTGCACTGAGATGTCAGTTCAGGAGAGGACTGTCAGATCACGTGAAGGATGCTCTGGCTCTCCATCCACCACCCAGCTCATTGGAGGAAGCCATGACTCAGGCTATCCGTATGGATCGGAGGTTGAGGGAGAGAGGTGTTACACAGAGAGAGGTTCATTTTCTCCCTGCTATTCCTGTTGTTTTTTCACAGTCTGAATCTATCAAAGTAGGGGCCACCAACCTCAAGGAAAAAGAGAGGAGTTGGCGACGTGAAGGAAAGCTGTGTTTCTGCTGCGGAGATCTGGGAAATTGGAAGGTGAACGGCCCCTCTAGCCCTTCGTCTAATAAGCTGCCAAGTCTGGGTGACTACCGAAGAGATCACCCAGACTTTCAGGTACCTTTTTCCACATTTTCTAAAATTTTGTTAGAAGTTGAACTTTGTTGTGGGAGTGGCTTCATGCTCATTTCTGCCTTCGTGGATTGCGGGTCATCCATGAACTTTATTGACTCTAACTTGGTGACCAAGTGTAAGTTAGGGACAGTTAGGCTGGAGACTCCTGTTCACATTGACAAAACACCACTGGCTAAGAATGTCATTAAATTTTTCTCAAAGGAGTTTCTCTTCAATTTGGGGGCATTGCATCAGGAATGTATTTCATGTTTTGCTCTGGACAATTTTCCTACCAGACTGGTATTGGGGTTCCCATAGTTACAGTTACACAATCCTGCGATAGACTGAGAATCTCGGGATATTGTTAAGTGGGGTCTTAATTGTGCTAAGGGTTGTCTTACTACTGCACTTGTCTCATCCATTAATCTTTAAGGTATTCCAGAGTACCTGAAGGATTTTGAGGATGTTTTTTCTGAAAAGGATGCCAAAGTCTTACCACCACACCGCCCTTTTGACTGTGTAATCAATCTGGTGCCGGGTGCTAAAGGCTCATCTGTAGAACCTCTCTGGCCCAGAGTATATTTCTGAAAGCCTACACAAAGGCCACATTCATCCCTCTGTCTCCCCTGTGGGAACTGGATTCTTTTTAGTGAAAAAAAATGGTGATTTGCGCTTGTGCCTCGATTTTCAGGAATTAAATAAGATCACTATAGTAGTAATAATAATAATAATAATCTTTATTTATATAGTGCCAACATATTCCACAGCGCTTTACAGTTTAACAAAACACAACTATGAGAAATACCTGTCATGTCGGCGGTCACGGCTGCACCCGCTCCCGCCCCTCCTCCAGCGGCAACCGCCGCCACCTCCTCCTACCGGCGTCCTCGCCGCGGCGCGCTCCCACGCTCTGCCTCCCCTCCTGTGACGGCACCGCGCTCCTTCCTTAGGGCGCGCGCGCGCACCAGCGTCCCCTCTTCTGCCTACGGGGGGTGGCACCGGGGGCAGCACGTACCGCCCGCTTCCGGACCCTAGGGTATTTCTGGCGTGCTCTCTATTGAGAGGACACCTGAGAGTTGCTGTGTGCTCGCCACGCTGCGCTTTGGCCCCTTTCCGGTTTCTATAGTGCCGCCTGTGTCCTGTCTGTCTTCCCCGTGGCTACCAGCCCCCGGCTCTGCTTCCTTGTTCCCAGTGTTCTCTCACCCTGCATGACTGCCCTGTTCTCCCTCCTGGTACCTCCTTGTGTGCATCCTCCCGGTCCTCTCCCCTCTAGTACCTGCTCCCTGTCGGTCTACCCATCCTGTAATCCTGTTAAGGTCCTCTACCTCTCAGTCCAGTACTCCTGCCTACGGGCGCCTCTTGTCCTTGAGCCACCCCTCCTGGTACCGGCTGTCGCGGTTCTGTCCTCGGTAGTTTTGCCCCAAACGATCCCTGTATAGGGGTCGGTCTTCATCTGGAGCGCTCGACCCCCGGGGCTCCAGATCCGCGACCCAGAGGGTCCACTCTCGGACGTCCATTTTTGAAAAACGTCACAGTACTCTCAGGCCATGGACCCCGCCGGTGCCACGGCTGCCACGCAGAAGGAACTGTTGTTCCTGCGTGAAAATCAGGCCCGAATCATGTCTTTCATGAAGTCCATGGACACCCGTTTGTCCGCTATGCAGACCTCTGACCCCGGGCATGCTCCCCTCCTAGCCAGCCTGCAGCAGGAGCTCGCGCAGCAGCGCGATGCCCAGTCCCACATTTTGGGGTACATGGCGTCCATCGATGACCGACTGCTTGCCTTGCAGTCTGCTGCGGTCGTCTCTAACCCTCCCAGGGACGCCGTCTCCTCCCCGCCCCCCCGCCTGGGTAAGCCTCCCAGATATGGTGGAGATCCTAAACTTTGTCGGGGCTTTTTAAACCAGTGCAGACTGCACTTCGAGCTGTTGCCCCAACAATATCCCACGGATCGCGCCAAGGTGGCGTTCATAGTATCCCACCTCGAGGGAGAAGCCCTGTCCTGGGTGAACCCTCTATGGGAGAGGGATGATCCCGTCGTAGCGAGTATCCAGAACTTCCTGGAAACATTTCGTAAGGTGTTTGACGAACCCGGCCGCTTGGCTTCTACCACAGAAGCTCTCTTTAATCTCCGCCAAGGGTCGCTTACTGTGGGGCAGTACGCCATCCGTTTTCGGACGTTGTCGTCAGAACTCGGATGGAATAATGAGGCACTTGTGGGTGCCTTCTGGAGAGGCCTTTCCAGCAAGATTAAAGACGAGCTAGCCGGTCGGGATACCCCCACCACTCTGGAGGACCTTATAGCCCTGGCTACGCGCATAGACCTCCGATTTTTGGAGCGCTCGCGGAAATCGGTTAGAGAACGCAGACCCTTCAGGCTATATCAAGCGCCCATTCCACGCTCTGCAGCTCCCTCTACTAGCAGCGTCCCCGAGCCCATGCAGGTACATCGGGTCAGGTTGACCGAGCAGCGTCGCAGAGAGAGGATGACAAATGGGCTCTGCCTGTACTGTGGTGGGGCTAATCACTTCATCCGCACTTGTCCTGAGAGGCCGGGAAACGCCTCCACCTAGGTCAGGTAAGAGAGGTCTCCCTAGGTGATCATAATTCCTCTCTGCCTCTTACCCTTTCAGCTTTAATTGTTTCAGGACGGGAGCGCAGATCCGTAGAGGCGTATGTGGACTCGGGTGCGGCTGGCAATTTCATCCGGCAGCAAGAGGTGGACCAACTTCAGATTCCGGTGGTTATCTTAAAAGACCCACGGGCTATCACCTCCGTCGATGGAACACCCCTTCCCGGGCTCGTTACCAGGATCACAACCGAAGTGGACTTACAAATTGGAGCGCTTCATTTTGAAAAGATAGCCTTCTACGTGCTGCCTAAATTGTCTCACGCTGTCCTCCTCGGATTACCCTGGCTTCGGCTGCACGAGCCAGTTGTCGACTGGCACTCAGGGGAGATCCTCCGCTGGGGTCAGTCCTGCCACACTCGTTGTTTGCAATCCGTCCTCCATCCTCGTCTCCTGCCAACGCCGGCCAATCTCACGGGTCTCCCCGCACCGTACTACGTGTACGCCGACGTTTTCAGTAGAAAAGAAGCGGAGTCTCTGCCTCCGCATCGGGCCTATGACTGCCCTATCAACTTGCTTCCCAGAGCCACTCCGCCCAGGGGGAGGACGTATCCCTTATCTCCAGCAGAGACCACGGCCATGACTGAATACATCCGGGAGAACTTGGCGAAGGGGTTCATCCGAAAGTCCTCGTCCCCAGCAGGTGCAGGCTTCTTCTTTGTTCGGAAGAAAGACGGATCTCTTAGACCATGTATCGACTACCGGGGCCTGAACAATATTACAGTTAAGAATCGATACCCACTTCCACTTATCCCAGAACTCTTCGACCGGCTGAGAGGGGCTCGAATCTTCACGAAGCTGGACCTGCGGGGAGCCTACAATTTGATCCGGATTCGCGCAGGCGACGAATGGAAGATGGCCTTCAATACCCGTGATGGTCATTATGAGTATTTAGTCATGCCGTTTGGTCTCTGCAATGCTCCAGCTGTCTTCCAGGAGTTCGTTAACGAGGTGTTTCGGGACCTTCTGTACTCTTGCGTAATAGTGTATTTAGACGATATCCTCATCTTTTCGCCTGACCTTTCCTCCCATCGGAGAAGCGTACGCATGGTCCTGCACCGTCTCCGGGAGAATCACCTCTACGCCAAGATTGAGAAGTGTCTCTTCGAGCAGACCTCGTTACCCTTCTTGGGTCATGTCATCACAGATTCCGGTCTGAAGATGGATGCCGAGAAACTCTCGGCGGTACTCAAGTGGCCCCGTCCTGTCGGAATCAAAGCCATCCAGCGTTTCCTCGGATTCGCGAATTATTACCGACAGTTCGTGCCGCATTTTTCCTCGTTGACCAAACCTATCTCGGCCTTGACCCGCAAAGGAACTAAGCCTGATCACTGGTCCTCCGAGTCGGAAGATGCCTTTCTGGCGCTGAAACGCTCCTTTGCAGCAGCACCGGTCCTACATCGGCCGGTGGCCAGTAGGCCTTTTGTTCTTGAAGTGGACGCCTCTTCCACCGGAGCCGGGGCGGTCCTCTCCCAGCGAGTTCCCCCTGGACGACTGGTTCCCTGCGGGTTCTTTTCCAAGTCCTTTTCGCCAGCAGAGTGCAACTACTCCATCGGAGATCGGGAGTTGCTGGCCATCAAGATGGCTCTGGAAGAGTGGCGGTACCTGCTCGAGGGGGCTGTGCACCCCTTTACCATCTTCACGGACCACAAGAATTTGGCCTATCTGCAGTCCGCCCAAAGGCTCAATTCCAGACAAGCCAGATGGGCCTTGTATTTTTCTCGATTCGACTTCCAGCTTCACTTCCGGCCCGGTAATAAGAACTCCAAAGCAGATGCACTTTCCAGATCTCTACAGTCGCCAGAAGAGGACGAGAACCCCTCGTATATTATCGAGCCTGCCAAAGTGATCACCGTGGCCCCGGTGAACTTTTCTACTCCTCCACCAGGCAAGACCTTCGTGCCTCAGAATAAACGTCTGGAGGTGTTGCGCTGGGGGCACTCCTCCAAGGTTGCGGGGCACGTGGGGTCCAAGAAGACTCTATCGCTTCTCTCACGTTATTACTGGTGGGCCACCCTTCGCCAAGACGTGGCAGATTTTGTTGCCTCTTGCTCAACCTGTGCGCAGAACAAGGTTCCAAGAACTTTGCCCTCCGGTCTTCTCCATCCGTTGCCGGTGCCGGAGGCCCCTTGGTAGCAAATTGCCATGGACTTTATAACCGACTTGCCCTGCTCAGCTGGTTGCACCACCATCTTAGTCGTAGCTGACCGCTTCCCTAAGATGGCTCATTTTATCCCCCTGGCCGGGCTGCTCTCCGCTCCGAAGTTGGCCGAGATCTTCATCCATCAGATCTTCAGGTTGCATGGTCTTCCCCTACGGATTGTGTCTGATCGAGGGGTCCAATTTACTTCTCGCTTCTGGAGGGCTCTATGTCAGCTTATGGGTACGTCCCTCGACTTCTCCTCCGCCTATCACCCGCAGACCAATGGGCAGGTGGAACGGGTTAATCAGGACCTAACAACTTACCTGCGCCACTTCTCCAATGCCCACCAGGATAATTGGGTCTCTCTTCTACCCTGGGCTGAATTCGCCCATAATAACCTCCCCAGCGAGTCGACCACCAAAACTCCGTTCTTTGTGGTTTCTGGTCGCAACCCTGGTGTTCCACTACCCTTTGTCGCCTCTTCAGGAGTTCCCGCAGCTGATGCCCTCGCCACAGAATTTTTGAATATTTGGAAGGAGACCAGAGGGACTCTTGTGAAGACCAGTGCCCGAATCAAAAGACATGCAGACAAGAGACGGAGGGACCTTCCCCCCGTACTACCCTGGTGATAAGGTCTGGCTCTCAACCAAGCACATCCGCTTGAAAGTTCCTTCCTATAAGCTGTGTCCTCGTTACATCGGTCCCTTCGAGGTACTAAAACGCATCAATGAAGTGTCTTACAGACTGAGGTTGCCGGCTTCACTCCGGGTCCCTAACGCCTTTCACGTCTCGCTCTTGAAACCTGTAGTTCTGAATCGGTTCCAACCGGTCTTCGTTGCCCCTCCTTTACCTATTGGGTCGGATGACATCTTTGAAGTAAAGGATATTTTAGCCATGAAGAGAGTCAGGGGGAGGACTTTCTTTCTCATTGAGTGGAAGGGATTTGGTCCTGAGGAAAGGTCTTGGGAGCCTCAAAAGAATATCAACGCTCCTCTAATACTAAAAAAGTTTCTGGCCAATCTCAGAAAGGGGGGATGTAAAGAGGGGGGTACTGTCATATCGGCGGTCACGGCTGCACCCGCTCCCGCCCCTCCTCCAGCGGCAACCGCCGCCACCTCCTACCGGCGTTCTCGCCGCGATACGCTCCCACGCTCTGCCTCCCCTCCTGTGACGGCACCGCGCTCCTTCCTTAGGGCGCGCGCGCGCACCAGCGTCCCCTCTTCTGCCTACGGGGGGTGGCACCGGGGGCGGCACGTACCGCCCGCTTCCGGACCCTAGGGTATTTCTGGCGTGCTCTCTATTGAGAGGACGCCTGAGAGTTGCTGTGTGCTCGCCACGCTGCGCTTTGGCCCCTTTCCAGTTTCTATAGTGCCGCCTGTGTCCTGTCTGTCTTCCCCGTGGCTACCAGCCCCCGGCTCTGCTTCCTTGTTCCCAGTGTTCTCTCACCCTGCATGACCGCCCTGTTCTCCCTCCTGGTACCTCCTTGTGTGCATCCTCCCGGTCCTCTCCCCTCTAGTACCTGCTCCCTGTCGGTCTACCCATCCTGTAATCCTGTTAAGGTCCTCTACCTCTCAGTCCAGTACTCCTGCCTACGGGCGCCTCTTCTCCTTGAGCCGCCCCTCCTGGTACCGGCTGTCGCGGTTATGTCCTCGGTAGTCTTGCCCCAAACGATCCCTGTATAGGGGTCGGTCTTCACCTGGAGCGCTCGACCCTCGGGGCTCCAGATCCGCGACCCAGAGGGTCCACTCTCGGACGTCCGTTTTCGAAAAACGTCACAATACCTATCCCCTCCCGCTCATCCCTTACTTGTACAACCAATGATCGGGGGCCAAATGGTTTTCTAAATTGGATCTTAGGGGAGCATATAATCTAATTCATATTTGTGGGGCGGATAAGTGGAAAACAAAATTTCTCACTTCTGAAGGGTTATTTGAGAATTTGGTAATGCCCTTTGGTCTCACTAATGCGTCAGCCGTTTTTCAGAATTTTATTAACCATGTATTTTCTGATTTCATTGGGCGCTTTATGGTGGTATATTTAGATGACATCCTTGTGTTTTCAGTGGACAAACAAGTTCACATGGATCATCTATGTGCGGTTCTCCAGAGGTTATAGGAGAACTCGCTTTTTGCTAAACCTGAAAAATGCTAGTTTTTTTGTCCAAGAGCTGTGCTTTCTGGGGTTCATCCTGTCTGACATGGGGTTTCGTATGGACCCTGGGAAGGTACAGGCCATTGTGGATTGGGTACAACCCAGAGACTTGAATCGTTTTCAATGGTTTTTGAGGTTTGCCAACTATTACAGGAAATTCATAAAGGGAATTTTGCAGGTGGTCAAGCCCCTCACTGATCTTACCCATAAGGGGGCTGATCTCAAAAACTGGTCAGCTCCGGCAGTGGCGGCATCTGCTTTATTGAAAAAATGCTTTATGTCTGCCTCTGTTTTGGTCCAGCTGTTCATCATTGAGGTGGACGTGTTGGAGGTGGGGATGGGGGCAGTGTTGTCCCAAGGACCCGCCACTTCGACTAATCTGAGACCCTGTGCCTTCTTCTCGAAAAAATTCTCTCCTGCTGAGAGGAATTATGATGTTGGGAATCGGGATCTTTTGGCCATTAAGTTTGCCTTTGAAGAATGGAGGCGCTTATTGGAGGGGGCTGTCCATCGGATCACGGTGATTACAGACCACAAGAAACTGTCTTATATTGAGTCTGCCAAATGTTTGATTCCCAGACAGGCTAGGTGTTCGCTATTTTTTCATGATTTAACTTTTCCATCACCTTTCGTCCAGGTTCCAAGAATGTCAAGGCGGATGCCTTATCTCGCAGCTTGGATCCAATATCACTTCTCAACCCTCCTTCCTCAATTCTTCAGCACGGGGTGTTCATGGCAGTGTTGTCCTCAGAATTGGATCGGGAGGTTGGTGAGGCTTAGTCTCTTGTTCCTCCATCATTAAGCTCTTTGTCCCTGTTCAGTACCAGTTGAGGGTGCTCCAGGAGTTCCATGATTCTGCTCTTAGTGGGCATCCTGGTATCTCGGCCACTGATAGAGCTATTGTGAGGCAGTTTTGGTGGTCCTCTATGGCCTCTAATGTTGTGCTATTTGTTTTTTCATGTGATACTTGGGCCTGTGCTAAAAACTCTTGTAACCGGCCAGCTGGGGAATTGGTGCCATTGCCAATTCTGCATAGACCTTGGACTCATTTGTCCATTGACTTTATTTCTGATCTCCCTCCTTCCAATGGCAAAACTTTGGTCTGGGTGGTGGTGGACAGATTTAGTAAACAGATGCATTTTGTACCTTTGGCAGGACTGCCTAATGCTGAAGCACTTTCTCGGTTGTTTGTTGAACACGTGGTGTGAATGCATGGTGTGCCTTTGAGTGTGGTTTCAGATAGAGGGGTACAATTTGTGTCCAAATTCTGGAGGACTTTTTGTAAAAGTTTGGGTATTAGTTTGGCCTTCTTCTCAGCCTATCATCCCGAAACCAATGGTCAGAGTGGACCAATTAGTCCCTTGAACAGATTTTGCAGTGTCTTGTCACGTCCCAGCAGGGTGATTGGTGCTCTTTGTTGCCAGTGGCTGAGTTTGCCTTTAATAACCATATTAATCAGTCCACTGGCACCTCTCCATTCTTTTGTAATTATGGCTTTCATCCCAAATTTGGTGAGTTATCCAGGATTGACTCAGGGTGTCCAGGGGCTGATGCGGCCATTCAGCAGTTGAGGGAGGTATGGAAGGAGGTCCAGAGGAACATTGGAGAGTCTGAGGGCAAGCATAAACATTTTGCTGATAAGCGACAATCTACAGGACCTATATTCCTGGTGGGAGATAAAGTATGGTTGTCTACCAAGAACATTCGGCTGAAAGTTGCTAAGCTAGGTCCCAGGTTTATAGGTCCTTCTGAAATTATTGAGGTTGTCAATTCAGTTGCCTTTCACTTACATCTATCTCCGTCACTTCGGATCACCAATGTGTTCCATAAGTCTCTTCTGAAGTCATTTGTACCTTCCTTCGCTGGGTCTCCATCTCCTCCACCTCCGGTCTCTGTGGATGGTCAGACTGAGTATGACATGGAATGGATTGTGGATTTGTGCATGGTCCTCAGGTCATTGCAGTATCTTTTCCATTGGAGGGGTTACGGTCCTGAGGATCGATCCTGGAGACATATGGGGGGACTGGCACGATGGAGACACATAGGGGGCAGGATGGAAACAAATAGGGGAATAGGCAAGTTGGAGACATATAGGGGGATGGGCAGGATGGAGACATATAGGGGGCAGGATGGAGACTTATAGGGGGCAGGATGGAGACCTATAGGGGGCAGGATGGAGACATATAGGGGGATGGGCAGGATGGAAACATATAAGGGGATGGGCAGGATGGAGACATATAGGGGATGGGCAGGATGGAGACATATAGAAGGGTGGATGGAGATATATGGGGATAGGCAAGGATGGAGACATATAGGGGGCAGGATGGAGACATATGGGGGATGGGCATGATGGAGACATATACGGTGCAGGATGGAAACACATAGGTGGATGGGCAGGATGGAGACATATAGGGGGATGGGCAGGATGGAGACATATAGGGGTAGGATGGAGACATATAGGGGATGGGCAGGATGGAGACATATAGGAGGGTGGATGGAGATATATGGGGATAGGCAAGGATGGAGACATATAGGGGGCAGGATAGAGACATATGGGGGGATGGGCACGATGGACACATATAGGGGATGGGCAGGATGGAAACATATAGGGATATGGGCAGGATGGAGACATATAGGGTAGGATGGAGACATATAGGGGGATGGGCAGGATGGAGACATATAGGGAGATGGGCAGGATGGAGACATATAGGGGGCAGAAAGGAGACATACAGGGGCAGAATGGTACTAACCAGGCAGGATGCCAAAACTTTTGCATTGACCTATTTTCCTTTTTGCAATTTTTAAAATGTAAAAAATGAAAAAATATATAGGTATATTTTGCCAAAAATAGAAAGGAAATGTGTCATCTTTAACATTTGGCCTTTTAGACTTGACCAGGGGTGCGCAAACTTTTACATGCCACTGTACATAGAGGTGTTATCAGACATTGTACAAGAGGGGGAAAAGGTGAGCTGTGACAAGTTGGAGTCTAAAATTGCTCAATAGTCAGTGTGAAAATGACAAGATTTTCTATTTTTTATACAGATTGTGATATACAAAAAATGTTGACAAAAGTGATTAAAAATACATTTAGCACAAAAAGCTGCATTAAACAATATGTCATTTTCTGATGACTGATCTCCTTGAATGTCGTTTTCTGAAGCCAAACTCCACACCGATTCTGTCAGCGCTGCGCTGTTCTTGTTTTCTCGGCAGCTCTTGTTACTTTATGGGGCAGGGAGGGTAAATGTCAGCTCTCTGGACTCCGAGACTTGGATTTATTTTTCCTAATTTCTTAACTATATTTATTGTCAGTTTGTTGTCAGTTTAGAAGAAAAAATTGGAACTTTCTGTCACTTGTGAGATTTCTACTGAAATCTGAACAAAGAAGACGTTTCGTAAATCTCTTTATTTTTACTGGTATCAAAACACACGTAACATTAGCGATGATACATATACTGACGAGGACGATCGATAAGTCACAGAGATCATATAGAAGTGTGCAGGAAAGAGAGAAAAACTGCAAAATAGCATGTTGGCAGCGGTGGGATTCGAACCCACGCCCCCGAAGAGACTGGAGCCTTAATCCAGCGCCTTAGACCGCTCGGCCACGCTACCTGCA
Source organism: Dendrobates tinctorius (assembly GCF_039654945.1). Classification (NCBI taxonomy): domain Eukaryota; kingdom Metazoa; phylum Chordata; class Amphibia; order Anura; family Dendrobatidae; genus Dendrobates; species Dendrobates tinctorius. The sequence goes on along the minus strand of NW_027361818.1, from coordinate 2,040,715 downwards.
TGGGACAAGTAGCTGGATGATTGCAGCTGCAAGGCTGCCAAGGAGACGATTACTGGAGGTGTAAAGCAAAAAAGTAGTTTTTAAATACATATATATGAATAAAAGTGTAGATAGCCCTCCATTTACCCCATTCAAAGTAAAACTATTAAAAAAAATACACATATTTGGTGTCGCCGTGTTCAGAATCGCCCGATCTTTCAATATATTAAAAGAATTAACCTGATCGCTAAACAGCGTAAACAGAAAAATATCAAAAGCCCAGAATTACTTTTTTTGGTCAACGCAACATTGCATTAAATAGCAATAACGGGCGATCAAAGCTTCGTAGCCACACCGCAATGTTATGTATAAAAAGCCAGCTCGGCACGCAAAAAATAAGCCGCCACCCAACCCGAGACCACGAAAAATGGAGACGCTGCAGGTATCGGAAAATGGGAGTTTTTAGATATTTTTTGAAAATATTTGCATTTTTTTTCCCCACTTAAAACAGAACCTATATCTGTGTGGTATCTGTGAACTCATAATGACCCCGAGAATCATATCGGCAGGTGGGTTTTAATATTTAGTGAACATGGTAAAAAAACAAACAAACCCCAAAACACTTGTGGAATTGCTCTTCTTTTTGCAATTTCACTGCACTTTGAATTTGTTTTCCTGCTTTCCAGTACACTATATGGTAAAACTAATGGTGTCGTTCAAAAGTACAACTTGTCCCACAAAAAACAAGACATCACATGGCCATATTGAGGGAAAAATAGAAAAGTTCTGGTTCTTGGAAGAAGGGAAGCAAAAAACGGAAACCCGAGATGATGAATGTGTTTATAGTGTGAGTCCTCGCTGGTCTTACTCCTCAGTAAGAATTAGGTCCAAATAAAAATTGGCAGCGGTGGGATTCGAACCCACGCCTCCAGAGAGACTGGAGCCTAAATCCAGCGCCTTAGACCGCTCGGCCATGCTACCTTAAGAGGATGTTAGACTTTTCATTCAACCAGAATGTTGCTAATGATGTAAGAGGCAGAAAACAATTTGTATCCAATTAGACAAAAGGAGAAACATTATTATACATGAGCAACATGGTTATCGGGGATATGTGTGTGCACAGAGTCTGACTGCTCCCTTTCCTATTTAGCTGTCCGAATCTCCTTTCTTCCACCTGTAATGAGCGTCCCCTGGTCCGTAGTACTGTACTTGGAAGGAATAAGTCCTGTGCCGTCCTCTCTATTGACCACACATATATTTATACATGTAAGGGTGGTTTCACATTAGCGCTTTTTAAGTGCACGCACGGCCGGGGGTAGCTCCGCCCCCGAGCCGTCTCTCTGCCCGGCGTGCCCGCCCCTTGCTTGTAGCGCCGCCTCCTAGCGCACAGCGGCGCCTGCGATCGGCGCACCCTATCTTTAGCATAGGGTGCGCAGATCGTGCGCAGGCCGTGCGCTAGTTGCGCTTTGACCTGCGCTGCGCACTTTTGACGGTGCGCCGTTCGCGCCAAAATCAAACTTTTTGGATTTTGGCGCGCACGGCGCACCGTCAAAAGTGCGCAGCGCAGGTCAAAGCGCAACTAGCGCACGGCCTGCGCACGATCTGCGCACCCTATGCTAAAGATAGGGTGCGCCAATCGCAGGCGCCGCTGTGCGCTAGGAGGCGGCACTACAAGCAAGGGGCGGGCGCGCCAGGCAGAGAGCCGGCTCGGGGGCGGAGCTACCCCCGGCCGTGCGTGCGCTTAAAAAGCGCTAATGTGAAACCACCCTAAATGAGATCTGCTCTGAGGTCTTTTTCTTAGCTTAACAAGCCCATTTGTTCAATTGTTGAACTTTTTTTTACAGCACCTTCCCTTTAACACCTTAAGAACCAAACCACTTTGTAGTTTAATGACCGAGGCTCATATTTTAAATCTGAGCATTATCACTTTATGAGGTCATAATTCTGTAAAACTTCAGTGGATCCCAGTGATCATAGAATCATAGAATGGTAGAGTTGGAAGGGACCTCCTGGGCCATCTGGTCCAACGCTCTGCTTAAAGCAGGATTCACTAAATCATCCCAGACAAATGTCTGTCCAGCCTCTGTTTGAAGACTTCTATTGAAGGAGAACTCACCACCTCTTGTGGAAGCCTGTTCAACTCATTGATCACTGTAACTGTCAAGAAATGTTTTCTAATATCTAATCTGTGTCTCCTCCCATTCAGTTTCATCCCATTGCTTCTAGTCTTTCCTTGTGCAAATGAGAATAAAGTTGATCCTTCTACAATGTGACAGCCCTTGAGATATTTGTTGACAGCTATTAAGTCTCCTCTCAGTCTTCTCTTTTGCAAGCTAAACATTCCCAAATCCTGCAACCTTTCCTCATAAGACAGGGTTTGCAGACCGGTCACCATTCTGGTCGCTCTTTTCTGAACTTGCTCCAGTTTGTTGATGTCTTTTTTTAAATGTGGCGCCCAAAACTGGACACAGTATTCCAGATGAGATCTGACCCAAGAGGAGTAGAGGGGATAATGACTTCACGTGATCTAGACTGTATGCTTCTGTTAATACATCCCATTTGTATTTCCCTTTTTTGCTGCTGCATCACACTGTAGACTCATATTCAGTCTGTGATCTATTAGTATACCCAAGTATTTTTCACATGTGCTGTTGCTTAGGCCTATTCCTCCCATTCTGTATATGCTTTTTCATTTTTATTGCCCAGATGTACTACTTTGCATTTTTCCCTGTAAAAAACCATTCTGTTAGTTGCTGCCCACTGCTCCAATTTATTTATATCTTTTTGAATCCTCTCTCTCTCTTCTCTAGTATTAGCTATCCCTCCTAGCTTTGTGTCATCAGCAAATTTAATCAGTTTACCCTCAATTCCTTCATTTAAATCGTTGATAAAGATGTTGAACAATACAGGGTCCAGGACAGAGCCCTGTGGTACCCCACTTGAGACATTCTTCCAGCTGGATGTGCAGTCATTTATGACCACTCTTTTGGTCAGATCACTAAGCCAGTTATGAATCCACAGTTACCTTGTCCATTCCATATTTCTGATTCTGAGATTGTTTTCTCATGACATATTGCACTTTATAATAGTGGTAAAATTTGTTCAATAAGACTTGCATTTATTTGTGAAAATATAAAAAAATTACAAAAATTGACAAGACCATTTTTTTAGGGACACCTTCACATTTGAAGTGACTTTGAGGGGTCTATATGACAGAATATACCAAAAAGGGACACCATTCTAAAAACCACACCCCTAGAGGTGTTGAAAACCACATTCAAGAAGTTTACTAATGCTTCAGATGCTTCACAGTAATTAATGCAATGAGGAAGGAAAAAATGAACATTTTCCAGTTATTCACAAAAATGTTACCTATTACAATTTTTTTATTTTCATGAGGGTAAACTACTCTTTGGATGCACAGCAGGGCTCAGAAGGGAAGGAGCGCTGTTTGACTTTTTGAATGTAAAATTGGCTGGAACATGGATGCTATTTGGAGAGCACAAAACCATTGAAACCCCTCACAAGTGACTTCATTTTGGAACCCTCAAGGAATGTATCTAGATGTGTGGTGGGCATCTGTTTTGACAAGTGATTAAAAGGCTCGGATATGGTTTTAAAGAAGGCGATTAATTTTATTACAATAATTAAATGATTACAGAAAACAGGAAATAGTATGATATTGCATACACTTTTGCATAATATAAATCACAAAGGTAAAGTACTTACATTGTAAACTACATAAGCAAAAAGCAAATCTTCTCCAGGAATAGCGACATCATCTGTCTAGAAACATCAACCATGAGGAGCAAATAGGGAAGACAGAGACATTCCAGGGATATCCACACAGCAGACCCACATGGGCTCCCCTCCAGTCTGCAGGTTAACAGGCTTCTGTCTTAGGTGCAGTCTTTCCCAGCTTATGTATTGTTTAGGAAAGACAATGCCTGCGTAAACAAGTGTTACACAAACTCTAACAAATTCTATTTGTCCAGTATAGTATCCCTCTTCGATGTGGCCAGCTCTACAGATGTGAACCTACCCCAGACAAATACATCACCTGATATAACATGCCAAAAACTCTTCTAGTACCGGATATTCTACCATAATATAAACATGATATTTCTCAAGAAACATTAATAGTGAAACTATGCAGTAATTGGATGCACCATATAAACATATGCTTTCCCACTGAAGAATATAAACATACACTGTTCTCACCAAACAGTGATGAAAGAACTATGTGATAATTTTATACTTACAGTCATATGTAAAAGTTTGGGCACCCCTATTAATGTTAACCTTTTTTCTTTATAACAATTTTGGTTTTTGCAACAGCTATTTCAGTTTCATATATCTAATAACTGATGGACTCAGTTATATTCCTGGATTCAAATGAGGTTTATTGTACTAACAGAAAATGTGCAATCTGCATTTAAACAAAATTTGACCGGTGCAAAAGTATGAGCACCTCAACATAAAAGTGTCATTAATATTTCGTAGATCCTCCTTTTGCAAAAATAACAGCCTCTAGTCACTTCCTGTAGCTATTAATGAGTTCCTGGATCCTGAATGAAGGTATTTGTAACCCTTCCTGTTTACAAAACAATTCCAGTTCAGTTGCGTTTGATGGTCGCCGAGCATGGACAGCCCGCTTCAAATCATCCCACAGATGTTCAATGATATTCAGGTCTGGGGACTGGGATGGCCATTCCAGAACATTGTAATTGTTCCTCTGCATGAATGCCTGAGTAGATTTGGAGCGGTGTTTTGGATCATGGTCTTGCTGAAATATCCATCCCCTGCGTAACTTCAACTTCGTCACTGATTCTTGCACATTATTGTCAAGAATCTGCTGATACTGAGTTGAATCCATGTGACCCTCAACTTTAACAAGAATCCCGGTGCCAGCATTGGCCACACAGCCCCAAAGCATGATGGAACCCCCACCAAATTTTACTGTGGGCAGCAAGTGTTTTTCTTGGAATGCTGTGTTTTTAGCCTCCATGCATAACGCCTTTTTGTATGACCAAACAGCTCAATCTTTGTTTCATCAGTCCACAGGACCTTCTTCTAAAATGCAACTGGCTTGTCCAAATGTGCTTTTGCATACCTCAGGCGACTCTGTTTGTGGCGTGCTTGCAGAAACGGCTTCTTTCGCATCACTCTCCCATACAGCTTCTCCTTGTGCAAAGTGCGCTGTATTGTTGACCGATGCACAGTGACACCATCTGCAGCAAGATGAGGCTGCAGGTCTTTGGAGGTGGTCTGTGGATTGTCCTTGACTGTTCTCACCATTCTTCTTCTCTGCCTTTCTGATATTTTTCTTGGCCTGCCACTTCTGGGTTTAACAAGAACTGTACCTGTGTTCTTCCATTTCCTTACTATGTTCCTCACAGTGGAAACTGACTGGTTAAATCTCTGAGGCAACTTTTTGTATCCTTCCCCTGAAAAGCTATGTTGAATAATCTTGGTTTTCAGATCATTTGAGTGTTGTTTTGAGGAGCCCATGATGCCACTCTTCATAGGAGAATCAAATAGGAGAACTACTTACAAGTGGCCACCTTAAATACCCTTTCTCATGATTTGATACACCTGGCTATGAAGTTCAAAGCTCAATGAGGTTACAAAACCAATTTAGTGCTTCAGGAAGTCAGTAAAAAGTAGTTAGGAGTGTTCAAATCAAGAAAATGATAAGGGTGCCCATACTTTTGCATCGGTCAAAATTTGTTTAAATGCAGATTGCACATTTTCTGTTATTACAATAAACCTCATTTGAATCCAGAAATATAACTGAGTCCATCAGTTATTAGATATATGAAACTGAAATAGCTGTTGCAAAAACCAAAATTGTTATAAAGAAAAAAGGTTAACATTAATAGGGGTGCCCAAACTTTAACATATGACTGTATAAACAGGCATGTTCTCACTAGAAACTAAGCAGCCCAGTTGTTAGGAGAATAGCAGAAAATACACAGCTAAACTTTTACTGCTTGATATCTTAAAGGCGTCTTCAAAGACAGACTATCAAAATGGATTCCCGATGGTCATTAATATCTTAGCACTACAGCACCTTGAACCCTCACAGAAGTTTATAACTTAGGGCGGTGAAAATAAAAAATTTAATTTTTCCCCAGAAAAATGTTATTTTAGTTCCAATTTTTTTTATTTTTGCAAGGGTAACAGGAGAAAATAGGCTATATAGGTTTTTGAGCAATTTCTCGTGAGTACGCCAATACCCCATATGTGGTCAAAAACTACTTTTGAGGCACAGGGCAAAGCTCAGAAGGAAAGAGGTGCCATATTGGAGTTCAGATTTTGCTGGGATGGTTTGAGAGTGCCATGTCACATTGTCAGAGCCCCGAAACTCCCTTTTTTACCTCATTTTATAAACTACACTACCCAATCAATTCATCTAGGGGTGCAGTGATTATATTGACAGCTGTGTCACAGAATTTTATACCATTGTGCTGTGGAGAAAAAATAATTACATTTTGACCACAAAAATTTTGGTTTAGCCCCAGATTTTATATTTTCATGCTTGGAAATAAGTAAAAATGGCACCAAAATGAATCACACAATTTCTGCTGGATGTAGAAATACCCCATATGTGGCTGTGCGGTACTGCTTGGCCATACGGAGAGACTCGGGAGGGACGGAGCGCGATTTGCCTATTTAAATAGCAGAATCTCCCCTCAAATGACCCCATTTTAAAAATGATACCGCTGCCAAACTTGTGGATGCTAAATGTGGTTTAGGTACACCTTGGGGCTCAGAAAAGAAGGGGGCATTTGGATTTCTTTGGTGTGTTGGGTGAGGGCATAGCGCTTTTCCAGAGCCTTTGTGCTATCAGTAAGCTGGAAGCCCCCTATATTACCACTCAGAGATGGCGGTCCTGAGTGGGGACTTGCTTATTTTTGTGGATTGAGTTGAAGCTTTTAATGGGAACATTTTACTTTACATTTGGGATCACAGTTATCCGGCACTCTACACTGAGCACTTACATGGGGGTTTCTATCTAAATCTCCAAGTGACATAATTTTTATGAAACTCCCGAGGGATCCATTCACTATAATGAGGCAGCAGAATTACTCTGGACTCTGTCTGGCCTCTGTTCATACCCATAGCAATACCATGCTCTGAGCATAGTCTAAGAATCTTTCTGTAGCTTGGTGATCTGGAGGTCATCATGATAACCCTGGGTCACAATGGAAATGATTGTGTGCCAGCGATGATGTAGAATGGGCGATGATCTTTAGGCAGAACTCCCTCCTTCTGTCTAACGAGTAAATGTTGCAATCACAGCAGTTAGGGGTTAAACAGCCAGGGGCCATGCTGGCACCATCTCAGGGCACTAGCACAGGAGCTCGGCTTTCAACAGAGCTGAGCTCCTGCTGTGATTGAGGGAGGGGAGGTGTTGAGATTTCACTTCCTGCGTGATGATGCAATCAGACTGACTGACCGATCACAGCGCTCTGAGTGCAGGGGCTGATGGCATGGGCCCACACACCTCTACCATTGCCACTCAGCTGTCACTGACAGGTGTCGATATGGTACTGTCGGTACTGTTTACATGCAGTGACAGTTTAAAATAATGATGGACATAACACGTCATGGTGCGGGAACTGACACCTGGTCATGACATGCTGAGTCCGTCATTGGTTGCAAAGGGGTTAAGAATTGGTAATCTTTATTTGGGGTGGACTTTCCTTTGGCCCCAAACTCAGCAAACACTTACTGAGCCATGCATGAGGGAAAGAATCAGTTATGTGGCTTGTTAGCTCAGTAGCTAAGAGTGTGGTGCTAATAACACTGAGGTTGTGGATTTGATCCCCGTACGGGCCAGACAGCTCCATTTTGCCAAGACAGTAATTTATTTTTAAACTAGATGACTTTTTAACATTTTTATTTTGTCATTTTAACCCCTTTCTGCCATAAGATGTATTGTACCGTCCATGACACCCGGCACAATTTGACCATGGACAGTATAGTACGTCATAGCGATTGGCCATGCACATGGGTGATGTGCGGCCGATCGCGGCCTGGTGTCAGCTGATTCTCACAAATGACACCTGGCACTAAGTGCCAGGAATGCTCACAGACTGCTCCCGATACTTTAACCCCCAAAATGTTGCGATCGAACACCATCGCAGCATTCCCGGAGCAGGCAGAGTGCTGACAGCCCCTCTGGCTTTGGATCGGAGACCTTGAAGCGTGACGCGGGGTCCTGATTGCTGCCATGGTAACCCGATGTGGTCATGATGACATCCGGGTTACCAGAGCTAAGAAACTTCCTGTCATGTGCAGTGCATGATCATCAAGTCTCTCACGTTAGTGTGCACAGAGTGCAGCACTGACAGCTTCTGTAGCATGCAGATGGTGCTTCATCTGCATGTAATAGAAGTGATCAGCCTGCAAAAAATGATTGTCCCATAGTGGGCAAAGTGTAAATGTTATTAAAAACACATGTGACATGCACAAATGTGAACAAGTCGGTCGGACAGTGTTCCCACCACTCACTAACTGAAACACAAAAAGAAAGCACAGAATAACAAATGTGCAAAAATACCCTGCAGTAAAAAATATGACAATAATCAGCAAGTGCTGGTAAAAAGATGACAACAAATACAGGGTATTTAGTCGATACTTTTTTTGCAAAAAAGTGTATACCAAGCCACTCTGTTATGAATGAGTCACCGTAGAAGGCAAAAACAGAAATACAAGCTAAGTCCAGAAAACCAGAGAAGTTGGCAACTATCAGATTGCAGACCCCTGAACCTATCAACACAACTAGCAGTAGCCGTGGGGGGTTCCTACGATGCCCTAGACCCCTCGATCACAGCTGGAGAATTAAATAGGCCTAAAGAAAGAAAGGGGAAATCTAAACTGCCCCAGAGCAGACCCCAAAGCAATAGGCAGCCCCCAACATATAATGACGGTGAAGCAAGATGAAAACACTAACACAGACAGAAAGATAGACTGAGCAAAGACGGGGCCCAAAACTACCTAGATAGGAAAGGACAGGAAGGCTGCTGTCTGCAATCTGCCAAAACCCTATCAAAGACATAAGCCAACAAGCTGATATGAAAAGGCCCTGAAGCAGCTAGGCTTCAAAAACTAAAACAGCACTCAGGTATTTTCAGAAGACAGAGCTAAAGGAATTCAGCACACCCCAGCAGGGAATGGCAGAAATCCAGAAAAACAAAGCAAAACAAAGTCAAAGCACCAATGCAAAAGGCCGAGCAGCAAACTTAGCTTTAGAGGAGCAGGAATTCAGACTGGTCTCCAAGGATCCCACAGAGAAATCACCCGCAGGGCAGAAGGGCGTTGGCAGCCTTATATCCAGTCAGTAACTCCACTCAGCCAGTCATCATCATCAGCCTCAGGTGTTTGATAATCAGGCTCACTACCTTTCTTTACCAGAAGAGGGAGTTCCTCGGGCCTCAGTAATGAAGGGGAAAATGAACTCACAACACCACTCCACCTCGTCAAGGTAACCTGTTATGAGCTCATTTTCTGCTCCACCAGTTGAGAGTTCCCCTTCCGTTCTCCCTCTGGTGGTGACAGAAGGTAGAGAGGTTGGTTTAAGTGGTAGTGATCTGCCACCTGGTGAGGAAGATGACAATTGGATCTCTAGAGGATCAGAATGGATATAAGACAGCCAACGCCCTATCCTAGTGCTGGTGATTCAGTCTGCTTCTCAGGTCTAGAACTCAGCTCTGTTCCAGTCTTCCCAAGATAAGTTTGTTTTTTGCTAATGTTCACACTTGCTCTTGTTGGTCATTTCAGTTTTTTGTGTGGTCAGCCAGCCCGGCTGGGCTATGCTGAATTTCCACACTTATTTGCCAAATTGTCTTTTTTGTCCCTTATTGGATTGGCCTCTTTTTGCTCTGTCTCAGAATATTTCAGAGTGCTATAATAGTGGAAGAAGTCTAGTGACTTCAGGGTTTATTTTGCTATCAGTTGTGTTGGACATTTTTGTAGGTTTTTTGGCAGATTGTAGACAGTAGCTTTCCTTTCCTGTCCTTTCTAGTTAGTTTGGCCCCATCGTTTGCTCTGCCTATTTTCCTGCCTTTGTGTTTTCATCTTGTTTAACCGTCAATACATGTGGGGGCTGTCTCTCCTTTGGCGTCTGCTCTGGGGCAGTTAGTTTTCCTCTTTTCCTGCTTTAGGCTTATTTAGTTCTCTGGTTGTGACGAGGCGTCTAGGACCACCGTAGGAACACTCCACGACTGCTGCTAGTTGCGTGTTAGGATCAGGGGTCTGCAGTCAGCATAGTTACCATCCTCTTTGGCTTTCTGAGACTTAGCTTGTTTGTTTTTTATTTCCTCCTCGGCTACCCATTCATAACAGAATCACCAGCCCCCATTAGTCTAAACCCTGTTCTCGTTCTACTGGATTGCTGATGCCCCTGCCGATGCCCAAGAGGCCATGGACGCATATCTCAATGGATTTTATTTCTGATCTTCCTGTCCCTCAGAGAATGACTGTTATCTGGGTAATTTGTGATAGATTTTCGAAGATGGTCCATCTTGTACCACTCCCAAAGTTGCCATCTTCCGCTGAGTTGGTACCCTTGTTTTTACAACAGGTGGTTCGGTTACACGGGATTCCTGAGAACATTGTGTCCGATAGAGGGGTCCAGTTTGTTTCCAGATTTTGGAAAGCCTTTTGATCCAATCTGGGAATTCAGATATCTTTCTCCTCTGCGTTTCATCCCCAGAGCAATGGGCAGACTGAGAGAACAAACCAGACCCTGGAGTCTTATTTAAGATGTTTTATATCTGCTGATCAAGATGATTGGGTCTCATTTTTTCCCTTGGCCGAATTTGCGCTGAACAATAGAGCTAGTTCTGCCACCTTGATGTCACCCTTTTTCTGTAATTTTGGGTTTCATCCTCGATTCTCTTCAGGGCAAGTGGAATCTTTGTCCTGCCCAGGTGTGGACACTGTGGTTGTTAGAATGCAGCAGATATGGGACCAAGTGGTGGATAAATTGTCACTCTCTCAGGAAAAGGCACAGCGTTTTTCCAACCAGCATAGGACCATTGGTCCCCGGTTTAAAGTGGGTGATATGGTTTGGTTGTCGTCTAGGAATATTCCTATAAAGGTTGCATCTCCAAAATTTAAGCCAAGATTTATTGGACCTTACAGGATTTTGGAGATTCTTAATCCTGTTTCTTTTCGACTGGCTCTTCCAGTTACATTTAAAATCCATAACGTATTTCACAATTCACTGTTGAAGAGGTTTTTTGAGCCAGTAGCTCCTGTGGCGGCACCTCCTGACCCTGTGTTGGTTAAAGGCAATATGGAATATGAGGTAGAGAAAATATTGGATTCTCGTTTGGTTAGATAGAGACTCCAGTATTTGATCAAATGGAAGGGTTTATTGCCTGGAGGATAATTCTTGGGTCTCTGCCTCTGATATTCATGCCAATAGATTGGTTCGTGCTTTTCACCGGGCCCATCCTGATCGGCCTGGTGGCTTGGATGAGGGTTCGGTGACCCCTCCTCAAGGGGGGTACTGTCATGAGCTCATTTTCTGCTCCACCAGTTGAGAGTTCCCCTTCCGTTCTCCCTCTGGTGGTGACAGGAGGTAGAGAGGTTGGCTTAAGTGGTAGTGATCTGCCACCTGGTGAGGAAGACGACGATTGGATCTCTGGAGGATCAGAATGGATATAAGACACCCGACGCCCTATCCTAGTGCTGGTGATTCAGTCTGCTTCTCAGGTCTAGGACTCAGCTCTGTTCCAGTCTTCCCAAGATAAGTTTGTTTTTTGCTAATGTTCACACTTGCTCTTGTTGGTCATTTCAGTTTTTTGTGTGGTCAGCCAGTCCGACTGGGCTGTGCTAAATTTCCACACTTATTTGCCAAATTGTCTTTTTTGTCCCTTATTGGATTGGCCTCTTTTTGCTCTGTCTCAGAATATTTCAGAGTGCTGATATAGTGGGAGAAGTCTAGTGAACTCTAGGGTTTATTTTGCTATCAGTTGTGTTGGACATTTTTGTAAGTTTTTTAGCAGATTGCAGACAGTGGCTTTCCTTTCCTGTCCTTTCTAGTTAGTTTGGCCCCATTGTTTGCTCAGCCTATTTTCCTGCCTTTGTTTGTGTTTTCATCTTGTTTAACCATCAATACATGTGGGGCGCTGTCTCTCCTTTGGGGTCTGCTCTGGGGCAGTTAGTTTTCCTCTTTTCCTGCGTTAGGCTTATTTAGTTCTCCGGTTGTGACGAGGCATCTAGGACCACTGTAGGAACGCTCCACGACTGCTGCTAGTTGCATGTTAGGATCAGGGGTCTGCAGTCTGCATAGTTACCAACCTCTTTGGTTTTCTGAGACTTAGCTTGTTTGTTTTTTATTTCCTCCTCGGCAGCCCGTTCATAACAGTAACCCTTATTGGAGCAATCCCTATCTAATGTATTTAAAACCTGAACTTATGAACAGTGCCTAAATGAACAGGATTAAGACAGGCGCTTCCTAGTATGGGCACGTGGTGTAAGATGGCTCTTTATGTGCATGTCACACAAGAGAAGGGTGGGGTCTCTCAAACCATGCAAAAGCAAGGAAAAAAATGGATTAAAAACACATGTGACATGCACAAATGTGAACAAGTCAGTCGGACAGTGTTCACACCACCCACTGACTGAAACACAAAATGAAAGCACAGAATAACAAATGTGCAAAAATACCCTGCAGTAAAAAATATGACAATAATCAGCAAGTGCTGGTAAAAAGATGGCAACAAATACAGGGTAGAGAACCCACCCCTCTCTTGTGTGACATGCACATAAAGAGCCGTCTTACACCACGTGCCCATACAAGGAAGAGCCTGTCTTAATCCTGTTCATTTAGACACTGTTCATATGTTCAGGTTTTAAATACATTAGATAGAGACTGCTCAATTAAGGGTTACTTTGATGAGGTGGAGTGGCTTGGTATACACTTTTTGGCAAAAAAAATGTATCGACTAAATACCCTGCATTTGTTGTTATCTTTCTACCAGCACTTGCTGATTATTGTCATATTTTTTACTGCAGGGTATTTTTGCACATTTGTTATTCTGTGCTTTCTTTTTGTGTTAAAGTGTAAATGTTAGAATGAAGTAAAACATTTTTTTTTAAATAATTGTAAAAATTCTTTAAAAAATTAAAAATAATAATAATAAATCAATATTTATGCTATCACTAAAAATATTTGAATGAAAAAAAATCTAAACAATAACAGTACACATATTTTGTATCACCATGTCCGTAACGACCTGACCGATAAAACTGTCTCACTAGTTAACCCCTTTAGTGAACACCATAAAAAAACAAGGCAAACAGCAATACTTTATCATTGCACCACCGAACAAAAAGTGGAATAAAGCGCAATCAAGAAGATGGATATAAATAAACATGATACCGCTGAAAATGACATCTTGTCCTGCAAAAAATGAGCCGCCACACAGTGTCATCAGCGAAAGCATAAAAAAGTTCTAGCTCACAGAATAAAATGAAGCAAAAACAATTATTTTTTTTATAAAATAGTTTTTATTATATGAAAGCGCCAAAACATAAAAAAATAAATGAGGTATCGCTGTAATCGTACTGACCAGAAGAATAAAACTTCTTTATCAATTTTACCACACGCTGAACGTTATAAACGACCCCCCATAAGAAATTCCTGAAATGCTGGTTTTTGTTCATTCTGTCTCCCAAAAATGGGAATACAATGTGATCAAAAAATGTAATATGTCCGAAAATGGAACCAATCAAAACGTCAACTCGCCCCGCAAAAAACAAGACTTTACATGACTCTGTGGGCCAAAATATGGAAAAATTATAACTCTCAAAATGTGGTGATGCAAAAACTATTTTTTGCAATAAAAAGTGTGTTTTAGGGTGTGACAGCTGCCAAAAATAAAAACTCGCTAAAAAAACTCGCTATGAGGCCTCATTCACACGTACTGATATTTCTGATACCGGAGATGTAGGTGTCCGTGTGTGTAATACGTGTGGCACATGTGTGGCATATGTGTGCCTCATGAGTACCACTCGGACGTGCACCAGGAAGGAAGAGTTACAGTTACCGCTGTTCCCCGGCACTGGGTGCTGAACAGGGCTCTCATCATTCTCCCCTGCTCTGCCGCCTCTTTCCAAAATGGGGTCACTTGTGGGGGGTTTCCACTGTTCAGGCACATCAGGAGCTCTCCAAACCCGACATGGTGTCTGAGCTCAATTCCATCCAATTTTGGTTTGAAAAAGTCAAAGGGCACTCCTTCCCTTCCGAGACCTGCTGTGCGCCCAAACAGTAGTTTCCCCCCACATATGGGGTATCATCGTAATCAGGAGAAATTGCCCAACAACTTTTTTTGTCCATTTTCTTCTTTTGCACTTGTGAAAATAAGAAAAATTGTTGCTAAAAGATGATTTTTGTGACTAAAAATTAAAATGTCCATTTTTTCACTCCACGTTGCTTCTTGCTCCTGTGAAGCACCTGAAGGGTTAAAAAACTTATTGAATGTAGTTTTGAACAGCTTGAGGGGTGCAGTTTTGAGTATGGTGTCACTTTTGGGTATTTTCTGCCATATAGACCCCTCAAAGTGACTTCAAATGAGAGATGGTCACTAAAAATAAAGGTTTTGTAAATTTTGTTGTAAAAATGAGAAATCGCTGGTCAATGTTGAACCTTATAACTTCCTAACAAAAAAGTTTTTGTACAGGAGGAGGAGGAGGTGAGCTGTGACATCAATTATTGTGAATGGTGGATTCTGTTATCTACTGTATAATAAAGGTGTTATCAGTCATTGTACAGGAGGAGGAGGTTGTCACGTCGCAGCCAGACTCAGGGCCTGCTGTTCCGGCGTCGGCCACTAGGAGGCGCCGGACGTCACTGCCAGACTCAGGGCCTGCAGTTCCGGTCTCGGCCACTCGGGGGCGCCGGACCGTCACGTCGCCGTCGGACTCAGGGCCTGCTGTTCCGGCGTCGGCCACTAGGAGGCGCCGGACGTCACTGCCAGACTCAGGGCCTGCAGTTCCGGTCTCGGCCACTCGGGGGCGCCGGACCGTCACATCGCCGTCGGACTCGGGGACGGCTATTCCTGCCTCAGCCACTTGGAGGCGCCGTGGTTCGCTCCAGGGTGAGGGTGGTGGCAGAGAGGGGGCTCCTGCACAGGCATCTGGTGGGCGCAGGCTCCGCCCCTCTGTCAGTCATGTAGGGCTTACTGCATGTCCATCTGGCCTGGTCCGGGGGCGGTCCTGGTTACATCATCGGGCCGGGAACCTGTGAGGGAGGACCTGATCCCTCAAATACCTGGGGACTGGTCTTGCAAGCTGCCGGATATATTCTTGGTTCCCCTGCTTGTTACTGTGTGAATTGCTATAGTGTATACTCTGACCTCAGCCTGGATTCTTGACCATTCTATTACCTGCCGTTTTTGTACCTCCGCCTCTCTTCCGACTTTTTGACGCTGACCTTTGCTTGGATTCCTGACTCTCCTTCTGCCTGCTGATTCTGTACCTCGCTGCCCTCCTGGTTTTACTGACCCTGGCCTGGACTTTTGACTCTCCTTCTGTCTGCTGATTTTGTGCCTCTGCGGCGCCCTGGTCTCAGACTCCTGCATCCTGACCTTGATTACGGGTTTTAGTTTTGACCCCTTGGTGGCCGTCCTGCTCTGGTCCACTGCTAATCTAGACAGCTACCTCCTGGGCCTTGCTACAATTCCAGATCCCTGTATAGGGGTTAAGGGTCTCGGGGTTACTCGGGGTGCTGTCCCCACTGCAGCCCAGATTCGCAGACGGCCGTCACATTATATCCGGCCCATTAAAGAACTGCTTTTTGTGTATATTTCCATCATATATAAAAGCAGTCTCCTGATTTTTTTTTTTTTTCCCCTGAGCTGATTACCTGGCCTACACCTGCTCCAGTGCACAGTCTGAAGGAATACTCCCATCTTCCTATACCATCATGCTGCAGCCTGGAGGCTTCAAGGGAAATGCTGAGCGTCAGAAATCCACATTCCTGGGACATCGGCCTCTGGGCAGCTCTGGTCGTGCTGTCCCAGAGGCTCAGGTATTGCCCGCAAATGCGGCTAAACTTTTGTTACCCGTTTCTCTCTTATTTTCAAAGAAATCTTTGTGTGTGAAGGCCTATGTGGATTGTGGTTCCGCAGGCAACTTCATAGATTTTTTGCTTGCAAGGAAACTTGGTGTACCTCTTTTAAGGCTTAATGCTCCTATTCAAACCACGGCGATTAATGGTACATCCATTATCCAGGGTGGAGTGGAATTTGTTACTACAGAGATTATGTCAGTGGGGGCATTACACACAGAACATATGTCATTTTTTGTTATTTCCAATTTATCACATGCAGTTGTGTTAGGTATGCCATGGTTGCGTCAGCATAATCCTATTATTGACTGGCACCAAGGGGATATCGTGCGCTGGAGTCCACAGTGTCAGAATCACTGTATGTCGCTGTCATTGAACCAAATTAAAATTAAAACACCCTTTATACCTTACGCATTAAGGGACTATGAGGACGTCTTTTCCATAGTGGAGTCTGAGAAATTACCGCCTCATAGAGAGTATGACTGTCCTATAGACTTGGTTCTAAGTGCTCGTCTCCCTAAGGGGAGAATATTTAACCTCTCTGGTCCTGAGCGTGTAGCCATGAAGGACTACATAGCGGACAGCTTGCAAAAAGGCTTTATTAGACCCTCCACTTCACCTGTAGGGGCTGGGTTTTTCTTTGTAGAAAAAAAAGATGGTGGACTCAGACCGTGTATTGATTATCGTGAGCTGAACGCGATTACTGTGAAAAATCAGTATCCGCTTCCACTCATCCCTGATCTGTTTAATCAGCTACTAGGAGCCCGTTGGTTCACTAAGCTTGATCTCCGGGGAGCTTACAATCTGGTTCGCATAAGAAATGGGGATGAGTGGAAAACAGCCTTTAACACACCTCTTGGTCATTTTGAGTACCTTGTGATGCCGTTTGGATTGAGTAACGCGCCCGCCGTGTTCCAACACTTTGTGAATGATATATTCAGGGATATTTGTGGGGTATATGTAGTGGTTTATTTGGATGACATCCTGATTTACTCCGCTGATGTTCTTACACACATGCAACATGTCCGTGCTGTACTCCAGAGACTTAGAGAACATTCTCTATACGCCAAGTTGGAGAAATGTGTTTTTATGGCTGAGGAGGTACAATTTTTGGGGTACATGATTTCTGCTAAGGGGTTTCGCATGGATCCTGCCAAGATCCGACCCATTAGAGAATGGGTACAACCTAAAACTCTAAAAGCGCTGCAGCGATTCTTGGGATTTACTAATTACTACCGTAAATTGATCAAAGGCTTCTCTGAGATCGCCAAACCGCTCACGGATCTGACCCGGAAGGGGGCTGACGTGGTTAATTGGAAGCCAGAGGCACTTCAGGCATTTTCTGTTTTAAAGGAGTGTTTTTCTGCCAACCCAATATTAATTCAGCCTGATCTAGATCGCCCCTTTGTGGTAGAGGTTGATGCCTCTGAGGTTGGGGTAGGTGCAGTGCTTTCCCAAGGCACTGCCTCTCTCACTCAACTCCGTCCATGTGCCTTCTTTTCCCGAAAATTCTCCCCTACTGAGAAAAATTATGATATAGGGAATCGGGAATTGTTGGCCATAAAGTGGGCCTTCGAAGAATGGCGCCACTTTCTCGAAGGTGCTAAACACAAGGTTACCGTGATCACAGATCACAAGAACCTGACCTACTTGGAGTCTGCTAAAAGACTGAATCCTAGGCAGGCCAGGTGGGCCTTATTTTTCTCAAGGTTTAACTTTGTGATCACGTTTCGTCCAGGGACGAAAAATGTAAGGGCTGACGCCCTCTCTCGAAGTTTCTGCCCCTCACAGGCTGAGGACTCGGAACCAGTCCCAATACTGGCCAATGGGATCGTCGTGTCGGCCGTGTCTCTGGACCTTCTGGAGGAGATCCGTAGATCCTCAGAACAAGTCCCGGACACGAGGCCCCCCCAGAAATTGTTCGTTCCGGCCCCGTTGCGTCTACAAGTTATGAAAGAGTCGCATGACTCTGTCCTGGCAGGCCATCCTGGTGTTAATAATACAGCCAGACTAGTGACCAGGAATTTTTGGTGGCCGACGGTGGTTAAGGACTGCAAGGATTACGTACTGGCTTGCGAAACTTGTGCTCATGCTAAGTCCCCCCCATAATCGGCCTGCCGGCTGGCTCCAGTCCTTGCCTGCCCCAGAGAGTCCATGGACCCACATCTCCATGGACTTCATTACTGACCTGCCACCCTCAGAAGGGAAGGCATGCATCTGGGTGGTGGTAGACAGGTTCAGTAAGCAGTGCCATTTTGTTCCCCTGTCTGGACTACCTAATGCAGAAACGCTGAGTAAATTGTTCGTTATTCATGTAATACGACTGCATGGCGCCCCGGTGAATATCGTGTCCGACCGAGGAACCCAGTTCGTTTCTAAATTCTGGAGGGCGTTCTGCAAACGGATTGGCGTTGAATTATCCTTCTCCTCCGCTTACCACCCTGAGACCAATGGTCAAACTGAGCGCACTAACCAGGGCCTAGAGCAGTATCTCCGCTGTTATGTTTCGGAACATCAATCTGATTGGGTGGAACATCTCCCGTTAGCCGAATTCGCCCTAAATAACCAATACCAAGAATCCATCAAAACCACCCCGTTCTTCTGTAATCTTGGTTTACACCCACGTTTTGGTTCATTTTCGGCTAAGATGTCGGACCTCCCGGGGGTAGAGAAATCCATACATCACTTAAGGACCATCTGGTCAGAGGTGAACTCAAACTTGAAAGGCTCCCAAGTCAGACAGGCTTCGGCGGCAAATAAACGACGGTCCAAGGGGCCGCACCTGGGAGTTGGGGACAAAGTTTGGCTGTCTACCAAGAACATTAAACTTAAGGTACCGTCTGCCAAACTGGGCCCCAGATTTATTGGTCCCTATGAGATTTTGGAGGTAATTAACCCGGTAGCCTTTCGCTTAAAGCTCCCTCAGTCCTTCAAAATACCCAACGTTTTCCACAAATCCCTCCTAAAAATGTATCGCTCCCCAATTCAACCTGTCCAGTCCCCTCCTCCTCCAGTTTTGGTCAAGGGTACCTTGGAGTACGAAGTCCAAGGTATCCTTGATTCCCGATTAGTGTGAGGGTCCGTGCAATACTTAGTGCATTGGAAGGGCTACGGCCCAGAGGAGAGGTCCTGGGTCCCCGCTGGTGACATCCATGCCAAGGGGTTAATTAGAAGATTTCACCTCCTTCACCCGGACAAACCGGGTTTTGAGGGTCCGGAGGCCCCTCTTAGAAGGGGGGGTACTGTCACGTTGCAGCCAGACTCAGGGCCTGCTGTTCCGGCGTCGGCCACTAGGAGGCGCCGGACGTCACTGCCAGACTCAGGGCCTGCGGTTCCGGTCTCGGCCACTCGGGGGCGCCGGACCGTCACATCGCCGTCGGACTCAGGGCCTGCTGTTCCGGCGTCGGCCACTAGGAGGCGCCGGACGTCACTGCCAGACTCAGGGCCTGCAGTTCCGGTCTCGGCCACTCGGGGGCGCCGGACCGTCACATCGCCGTCGGACTCGGGGACGGCTATTCCTGCCTCAGCCACTGGGAGGCGCCGTGGTTCGCTCCAGGGTGAGGGTGGTGGCAGAGAGGGGGCTCCTGCACAGGCATCTGGTGGGCGCAGGCTCCGCCCCTCTGTCAGTCATGTAGGGCTTACTGCATGTCCATCTGGCCTGGTCCGGGGGCGGTCCTGGTTACATCATCGGGCCGGGAACCTGTGAGGGAGGACCTGATCCCTCAAATACCTGGGGACTGGTCTTGTAAGCCGCCGGATATATTCTTGGTTCCCCTGCTTGTTACTGTGTGAATTGCTATAGTGTATACTCTGACCTCAGCCTGGATTCTTGACCATTCTATTACCTGCCGTTTTTGTACCTCCGCCTCTCTTCCGACTTTTTGACGCTGACCTTTGATTGGATTCCTGACTCTCCTTCTGCCTGCTGATTCTGTACCTCGCTGCCCTCCTGGTTTTACTGACCCTGGCCTGGACTTTTGACTCTCCCTCTGTCTGCTGATTTTGTGCCTCTGCGGCGCCCTGGTCTCAGACTCCTGCATCCTGACCTTGATTACGGGTTTTAGTTTTGACCCCTTGGTGGCCGTCCTGCTCTGGTCCACTGCTAATCTAGACAGCTACCTCTTGGGCCTTGCTACAATTCCAGATCCCTGTATAGGGGTTAAGGGTCTCGGGGTTACTCGGGGTGCTGTCCCCACTGCAGCCCAGATTCGCAGACGGCCGTCACAGAGGTGAGCTGTGACATCACCTATTGTGAATGGTGGATCCTGTGTTATCTACTGTATATAGAGGTGTTATCAGTCATTGTACAGGAGGAGGTAAGCTGTGATATCACCTATTGTGAATGGTTGATCCTGTGCTATCTACTGTATATAGAGGTGTTATCAATCATTGTACAGGAGGAGGAGGTGAGCTGTGACATCAAGGTGAGCTGTGACATCACCTATTGTGAATGGTGGATCCTGTGTTATCTACTGTATATAGAGGTGTTATCAATCATTGTACAGGAGGAGGAGGAAGTGACCTGTGACATCAGCTATTGTGAATGGTGGATCCTGTGTTATATATTGTATATAGAGGTGCTATCAGTCATTGTACAGTATGAGGGGGAGGTGAGCTGTGACATCACTTATTATGAATGGTGGATCCTGTGTTATCCACTGTATATAGAGGTGTTATCAGTCATTGTACAGGAGGAGGAGGTGAGCTGTGACATCACCTATTGTGAATGGTGGATCCTGTGTTATCTACTGTATATAGAGGTGTTATCAGTCATTGTACAGGAGGAACAGGTGAGCTGTGACATCACCTATTGTGAATGGTGGATCCTGCATTATCTACTGTATATAGAGGTGTTATCAGTCATTGTACAGGAGGAGGAGGTGAGCTGTGACATCACCTATTGTGAATGGTGGATCCTGTGTTATCAGTCATTGTACAGGAGGGGGAAAAGGTGAGCTGTGACAAGTTGGAGTCTAAAATTGCTCAATAGTCAGTGTGAAAATGACAAGATTTTCTATTTTTTATACAGATTGTGATATACAAAAAATGTTGACAAAAGTGATTAAAAATACATTTAGCACAAAAAGCTGCATTAAACAATATGTCATTTCCTGATGACTCATCTCCTTGAATGTCGTTTTCTGAAGCCAAACTCCACACCGATTCTGTCAGCGCTGCGCTGTTCTCGTTTTCTCGGCAGCTCTTGTTACTTTATGGGGCGGGGAGGGTAAATGTCAGCTCTCTGGACTCCGAGACTTGGATTTATTTTTCCTAATTTCTTAACTATATTTATTGTCAGTTTGTTGTCAGGTCAGAAGAGAAGATTGGATCTTTCTGTCACTTGTGAGATTTCTACTGAAATCTGAACAACGAAGACGTTTCGTAAATCTCTTTATTTTTACTGGTATCAAAACACACGTAACATTAGCGATGATACATATACTGACGAGGACGATCGATAAGTCACAGAGATCATATAGAAGAACTATGCAGGAAAGAGAGAAACTGCAAAAATAACATGTTGGCAGCGGTGGGATTCGAACCCACGCCCCCGAAGAGACTGGAGCCTTAATCCAGCGCCTTAGACCGCTCGGCCACGCTACCTGCATAGGACAAGTAGCTGGATGATTGCAACTTCTAGGCTGCCAAGGAGACGATTACTGGAGGTGTAAAGCAAAAAAATAGTTTTTAAATACATATATATGAATAAAAGTGTAGATAGCCCTCCATTTGCCCCATTCAAAACAAAACTATTAAAAAAATACACATATTTGGTGTCGCCATGTTCAGAATCGCCCGATCTTTCAATATATTAAAAGAATTAACCTGGTCGCTAAACAGCGTAAACAGAAAAATATCAAATGCCCAGAATTACTTTTTTTGGTCAACGCAACATTGCATTAAATAGCAATAACGGGCGATCAAAACTTCGTAGCCACACCGCAATGTTATGTATAAAAAGCCAGCTCGGCACGCAAAAAATAAGCCGTCACCCAACCCGAGATCACGAAAAATGGAGACGCTGCGGGTATCGGAAAATGGCAATTTTTAGATATTTTTTGAAAATATTTGCATTTTTTTTCCCCACTTAAAACAGAACCTATATCTGTGAACTCGTAATGACCGGAGAATCATATCGGCAGGTGGGTTTTAACATTTAGTGAACATGGTATAAAAACAAACAAACCCCACAACACTTGTGGAATTGCCCTTCTTTTTGCATTTTCACCGCACTTTGAATTTGTTTTCCTGCTTTCCAGTACACTATATGGTAAAACCAATGGTGTCGTTCAAAAGTACAACTTGTCCCACAAAAAACAAGACCTCACATGGCCATATTGAGGGAAAAATAAAAAAAGTTAAATAAAAAAATAAATAAAAAAAATAAAAAAAGTGTGAGTGTGAGTTCTCACTGGTCTTCCTCCTCTTCTAATCCTAATTTTGAGGACAGCATGATCGATTCCTCCTAAATCCCCGGCCGCCTTTATTTCCTCATCTATTTCCTTCCTGTCAGTAAGAATTAGGTCCTAATAAAAGTTGGCAGCGGTGGGATTCAAACCCACGCCTCCAGAGAGACTGGAGCCTAAATCCAGCGCCTTAGACCGCTCGGCCACGCTACCTCACATGGATGTCAGACTTTTCATTCAATCAGAATGTTGCTAATGATGTAAGAGGCAGAAAACAATTTATATCCAACTAGACAAAAGGAGGAACATTATTATACATGAGCAACATGGTTATCGGGGATATGTGTGTTCTCCGAGTCTGACTGCTCCCTTTCCTATTTAGCTGTCCGAATTGCCTTTCTTCCACCCGTAATGAGCGCCCCCTGGTCTGTAGTATTGTCCTTGGAAGGAATAAGTCCTTTGCCGTCCTCTGTAATGACCACACATATATTTATACATGTAAATGAGATCTGCTCTGAGGTTTTTTTCTTAGCTTAATAAGCCCATTTTTTCAATTGTTGAACTTTTTTTTACAGCACCTTCCCTTTAACACCTTAAGAACCAAACCACTTTGTAGTTTAATGACCGAGGCTCATATTTTAAATCTGACCATTATCACTTTAGGAGGTCATAATTCTGGAAAACTTCAATGGATCCCAGTGATCATAGAATCATAGAATGGTAGAGTTGGAAGGGACCTCCTGGGCCTTCTGGTCCAACGCTCTGCTCAAAGCAGGATTCGCTAAATCATCCCAGACAAATGTCTGTCCAGCCTCTGTTTGAAGACTTCCATTGAAGGAGAACTCGCCAGTTCTCGTGGAAGCTTGTTCAACTCATTGATCACTGTAGCTGTCAAGAAATTTTTTCTAATATCTAATCTGTGTCTCCTCCCATTCAGTTTCATCCCATTGCTTCTAGTCTTTCCTTGTGCAAATGAGAATAAAGATGATCCTTCTACAATGTGACAGCCCTTGAGATATTTGTTGACAGCTATTAAGTCTCCTCTCAGTCTTCTCTTTTGCAAGCTAAACATTCCCAAATCCTGCAACCTTTCTCATAAGACAGGGTTTGCAGACCGGTCACCATTCTGGTCGCTCTTTTCTGAACTTGCTCCAGTTTGTTGATGTCTTTTTTAAAATGTGGTGCCCAAAACTGGACACAATATTCCAGATGAGATCTGACCCAAGAGGAGTAGAGGGGATAATGACTTCACGTGATCTAGACTGTATGCTTCTGTTAATACATCCCATTTGTATTTGCCTTTTTTGCTGCTGCATCACACTGTAGTCTCATATTCAGTCTGTGATCTATTAGTGTACCCAAGTATTTTTCACATGTGCTGTTGCTTAGCCCTATTCCTCCCATTTTGTATATGCTTTTTCATTTTTATTGCCCAGATGTAGTACTTTGCATTTTTCTCTGTTAAAAACCATTCTGTTAGTTGCTGCCCACTGCTCCAGTTTATTTATATCTTTTTCAATCCTCTCTCTCTTCTCTAGTATTAGCTATCCCTCCTAGCTTTGTGTCATCAGCAAACTTAATCAGTTTGCCCTCAATTCCTTCATCTAAATCGTTGATGAAGATGTTGAACAATACAGGGCCAAGGACAGAGCCCTGTGGTACCCCACTTGAGACATTCTTCCAGCTGGATGTGCAGCCATTTATGACCACTCTTTTAGTCAGATCACTAAGCCAGTTATGAATCCACAGTTACCTTGTCCATTCCATATTTCTGATTCTGAGATTGTTTTCTCATGACATATTGCACTTTATAATAGTGGTAAAATTTGTTCAATAAGACTTGCATTTATTTGTGAAAATATAAAAAAATTACAAAAATTGACAAGACCATTTTTTTAGGGACACATTCACATTTGAAGTGACTTTGAGGGGTCTATATGACAGAATATACCAAAAAGGGACACCATTCTAAAAACCACACCCCTAGAGGTGTTGAAAACCACATTCAAGAAGTTTACTAATGCTTCAGATGCTTCACAGTAATTAATGCAATGAGGAAGGAAAAAATGAACATTTTCCTGTTATTCACAAAAATGTTACCTATTACAATTTTTTATTTTCATGAGGGTAAACTACTCTTTGGATGTACAGCAGGGCTCAGAAGGGAAGGAGCGCTGTTTGACTTTTTGAATGTAAAATTGGCTGGAACATGGATGCTATTTGGAGAGCACAAAACCATTGAAACCCCTCACAAGTGACTTCATTTTGGAACCCTCAAGGAATGTATCTAGATGTGTGGTGGGCATCAGTTTTGACAAGTGATAAAAAGGCTCGGATATGGTTTTAAAGAAGGCGATTAATTTTATTACAATAATTAAATGATTACAGAAAACAGGAAATAGTATGATATTGCATACACTTTTGCATAATATAAATCACAAAGGTAAAGTACTTACATTGCACACTACATAAGCAAAAAGCAAATCTTCTCCAGGAATAGCGACATCATCTGTCTAGAAACATCAACCATGAGGAGCAAATAGGGAAGACAGAGACATTCCAGGGATATCCACACAGCAGACCCACATGGGCTCCCCTCCAGTCTGCAGGTTAACAGGCTTCTGTCTTAGGTGCAGTCTTTCCCAGCTTATGTATTGTTTAGGAAAGACAATGCCTGCGTAAACAAGTGTTACACAAACTCTAACAAATTCTATTTGTCCAGTATAGTATCCCTCTTCGATGTGGCCAGCTCTACAGATGTGAACCTACCCCAGACAAATACATCACCTGATATAACATGCCAAAAACTCTTCTAGTACCGGATATTCTACCATATTATAAACCTGATATTTCTCAAGAAACATTAATAGTGAAACTATGCAGTAATTGGATGCACCATATAAACATATGCTTTCCCACTGAAGAATATAAACATACACTGTTCTCACCAAACAGCGATGAAAGAACTATGTGATAATTTTATACTTACAGTCATATGTAAAAGTTTGGGCACCCCTATTAATGTTAACCTTTTTTCTTTATAACAATTTTGGTTTTTGCAACAGCTATTTCAGTTTCATATATCTAATAACTGATGGACTCAGTTATATTTCTGGATTCAAATGAGGTTTATTGTACTAACAGAAAATGTGCAATCTGCATTTAAACAAAATTTGACCGGTGCAAAAGTATGAGCACCTCAACATAAAAGTGTCATTAATATTTCGTAGATCCTCCTTTTGCAAAAATAACAGCCTCTAGTCACTTCCTGTAGCTATTAATGAGTTCCTGGATCCTGAATGAAGGTATTTGTAACCCTTCCTGTTTACAAAACAATTCCAGTTCAGTTGCGTTTGATGGTCGCCGAGCATGGACAGCCCGCTTCAAATCATCCCACAGATGTTCAATGATATTCAGGTCTGGGGACTGGGATGGCCATTCCAGAACATTGTAATTGTTCCTCTGCATGAATGCCTGAGTAGATTTGGAGCGGTGTTTTGGATCATTGTCTTGCTGAAATATCCATCCCCTACGTAACTTCAACTTCGTCACTGATTCTTGCACATTATTGTCAAGAATCTGCTGATACTGAGTTGAATCCATGCGACCCTCAACTTTAACAAGATTCCCGGTGCCAGCATTGGCCACACAGCCCAAAAGCATGATGGAACCTCCACCAAATTTTACTGTGGGCAGCAAGTGTTTTCCTTGGAATGCTGTGTTTTTAGCCGCCATGCATAACGCCTTTTTGTATGACCAAACAGCTCAATCTTTGTTTCATCAGTCCACAGGACCTTCTTCTAAAATGTAACTGGCTTGTCCAAATGTGCTTTTGCATACCTCAGGCGACTCTGTTTGTGGCGTGCTTGCAGAAACGGCTTCTTTCGCATCACTCTCCCATACAGCTTCTCCTTGTGCAAAGTGCGCTGTATTGTTGACCGATGCACAGTGACACCATCTGCAGCAAGATGAGGCTGCCGGTCTTTGGAGGTGGTCGGTGGATTGTCCTTGACTGTTCTCACCATTTTTCTTCTCTGCCTTTCTGATATTTTTCTTGGCCTGCCACTTCTGGGTTTAACAAGAACTGTACCTGTGTTCTTCCATTTCCTTACTATGTTCCTCACAGTGGAAACTGACTGGTTAAATCTCTGAGGCAACTTTTTGTATCCTTCCCCTGAAAATCTATGTTCAATAATCTTGGTTTTCAGATCATTTGAGAGTTGTTTTGTGGAGCCCATGATGCCACTCTTCATAGGAGAATCAAATAGGAGAACTACTTGCTAGTGGCCACCTTAAATACCTTTTCTCATGATTTGATACACCTGACTATGAAGTTGAAAGCTCAATGAGGTTACAAAACCAATTTAGTGCTTCAGGAAGTCAGTAAAAAGTAGTTAGGAGTGTTCAAATCAAGAAAATGATAAGGGTGCCCATACTTTTGCATTGGTCAAAATTTGTTTAAATGCAGATTGCACATTTTCTGTTATTACAATAAACCTCATTTGAATCCAGAAATATAACTGAGTCCATCAGTTATTAGATATATGAAACTGAAATAGCTGTTGCAAAAACCAAAATTGTTATAAAGAAAAAAGGTTAACATTAATAGGGGTGCCCAAACTTTAACATATGACTGTATAAACAGGCATGTTCTCACTAGAAACTAAGCAGCCCAGTTGTTAGGAGAATAGCAGAAAATACACAGCTAAACTTTTACTGCTTGATATCTTAAAGGCGTCTTCAAAGACAGACTATCAAAATGGATTCCCGATGGTCATTAATATCTTAGCACTACAGCACCTTGAACCCTCACAGAAGTTTATAACTTAGGGCCGTGAAAATAAAAAATTTAATTTTTCCCCAGAAAAATATTATTTTAGTTCCAATTTTTTTTATTTTTGCAAGGGTAACAGGAGAAAATTGGCTATATAGGTTTTTGAGCAATTTCTCGTGAGTACGCCAATACCCCATATGTGGTCAAAAACTACTTTTGAGGCACAGGGCAAAGCTCAGAAGGAAAGAGGTGCCATATTGGAGTTCAGATTTTGCTGGGATGGTTTGAGAGCGCCATGTCACATTGTCAGAGCCCCGAAACTCCCTTTTTTACCTCATTTTATAAACTACACTACCCAATCAATTCATCTAGGGGTGCAGTGATTATATTGACAGCTGTGTCACAGAATTTTATACCATTGTGCTGTGGAGAAAAAATAATTACATTTTGACCACAAAAATTTTGGTTTAGCCCCAGATTTTATATTTTCATGCTTGGAAATAAGTAAAAATGGCACCAAAATGAATCACACAATTTCTGCTGGATGTAGAAATACCCCATATGTGGCTGTGCGGTACTGCTTGGCCATACGGAGAGACTCGGGAGGGACGGAGCGCGATTTGCCTATTTCAATAGCAGAATCTCCCCTCAAATGACCCCATTTTAAAAATGATACCGCTGCCAAACTTGTGGATGCTAAATGTGGTTTAGGTACACCTTGGGGCTCAGAAAAGAAGGGGGCATTTGGATTTCTTTGGTGTGTTGGGTGAGGGCATAGCGCTTTTCCAGAGCCTTTGTGCTATCAGTAAGCTGGAAGCCCCCTATATTACCACTCAGAGATGGCGGTCCTGAGTGGGGACTTGCTTATTTTTGTGGATTGAGTTGAAGCTTTTAATGGGAACATTTTACTTTACATTTGGGATCACAGTTATCCGGCACTCTACACTGAGCACTTACATGGGGGTTTCTATCTAAATCTCCAAGTGACATAATTTTTATGAAACTCCCGAGGGATCCATTCACTATAATGAGGCAGCAGAATTACTCTGGACTCTGTCTGGCCTCTGTTCATACCCATAGCAATACCATGCTCTGAGCATAGTCTAAGAATCTTTCTGTAGCTTGGTGATCTGGAGGTCATCATGATAACCCTGGGTCACAATGGAAATGATTGTGTGCCAGCGATGATGTAGAATGGGCGCCGATCTTTAGGCAGAACTCCCTCCTTCTGTCTAACGAGTAAATGTTGCAATCACAGCAGTTAGGGGTTAAACAGCCAGGGGCCATGCTGGCACCATCTCAGGGCACTAGCACAGGAGCTCGGCTTTCAACAGAGCTGAGCTCCTGCTGTGATTGAGGGAGGGGAGGTGTTGAGATTTCACTTCCTGCGTGATGATGCAATCAGACTGACTGACCGATCACAGCGCTCTGAGTGCAGGGGCTGATGGCATGGGCCCACACACCTCTACCATTGCCACTCAGCTGTCACTGACAGGTGTCGATATGGTACTGTCGGTACTGTTTACACGCAGTGACAGTTTAAAATAATGACGGACATAACACGTCATGGTGCGGGAACTGACACCTGGTCATGACATGCTGAGTCCGTCATTGGTTGCAAAGGGGTTAAGAATTGGTAATCTTTATTTGGGGTGGACTTTCCTTTGGCCCCAAACTCAGCAAACACTTACTGAGCCATGCATGAGGGAAAGAATCAGTTATGTGGCTTGTTAGCTCAGTAGCTAAGAGTGTGGTGCTAATAACACTGAGGTTGTGGATTTGATCCCCGTACGGGCCAGACAGCTCCATTTTGCCAAGACAGTAATTTATTTTTAAACTAGATGACTTTTTAACATTTTTATTTTGTCATTTTAACCCCTTTCTGCCATAAGATGTATTGTACCGTCCATGACACCCGGCACAATTTGACCATGGACAGTATAGTACGTCATAGCGATTGGCCATGCACATGGGTGATGTGCGGCCGATCGCGGCCTGGTGTCAGCTGATTCTCACAAATGACACCTGGCACTAAGTGCCAGGAATGCTCACAGACTGCTCCCGATACTTTAACCCCCAAAATGTTGCGATCGAACACCATCGCAGCATTCCCGGAGCAGGCAGAGTGCTGACAGCCCCTCTGGCTTTGGATCGGAGACCTTGAAGCGTGACGCGGGGTCCTGATTGCTGCCATGGTAACCCGATGTGGTCATGATGACATCCGGGTTACCAGAGCTAAGAAACTTCCTGTCATGTGCAGTGCATGATCATCAAGTCTCTCACGTTAGTGTGCACAGAGTGCAGCACTGACAGCTTCTGTAGCATGCAGATGGTGCTTCATCTGCATGTAATAGAAGTGATCAGCCTGCAAAAAATGATTGTCCCATAGTGGGCAAAGTGTAAATGTTATTAAAAACACATGTGACATGCACAAATGTGAACAAGTCGGTCGGACAGTGTTCCCACCACTCACTAACTGAAACACAAAAAGAAAGCACAGAATAACAAATGTGCAAAAATACCCTGCAGTAAAAAATATGACAATAATCAGCAAGTGCTGGTAAAAAGATGACAACAAATACAGGGTATTTAGTCGATACTTTTTTTGCAAAAAAGTGTATACCAAGCCACTCTGTTATGAATGAGTCACCGTAGAAGGCAAAAACAGAAATACAAGCTAAGTCCAGAAAACCAGAGAAGTTGGCAAC
The DNA here is from genome assembly GCF_039654945.1 of Dendrobates tinctorius. NCBI lineage: Eukaryota > Metazoa > Chordata > Amphibia > Anura > Dendrobatidae > Dendrobates > Dendrobates tinctorius. Next base: position 2,010,757 of record NW_027361818.1, on the reverse strand, counting down.
TATCAGATTGCAGACCCCTGAACCTATCAACACAACTAGCAGTAGCCGTGGGGGGTTCCTACGATGCCCTAGACCCCTCGATCACAGCTGGAGAATTAAATAGGCCTAAAGAAAGAAAGGGGAAATCTAAACTGCCCCAGAGCAGACCCCAAAGCAATAGGCAGCCCCCAACATATAATGACGGTGAAGCAAGATGAAAACACTAACACAGACAGAAAGATAGACTGAGCAAAGACGGGGCCCAAAACTACCTAGATAGGAAAGGACAGGAAGGCTGCTGTCTGCAATCTGCCAAAACCCTATCAAAGACATAAGCCAACAAGCTGATATGAAAAAGGCCCTGAAGCAGCTAGGCTTCAAAAACTAAAACAGCACTCAGGTATTTTCAGAAGACAGAGCTAAAGGAATTCAGCACACCCCAGCAGGGAATGGCAGAAATCCAGAAAAACAAAGCAAAACAAAGTCAAAGCACCAATGCAAAAGGCCGAGCAGCAAACTTAGCTTTAGAGGAGCAGGAATTCAGACTGGTCTCCAAGGATCCCACAGAGAAATCACCCGCAGGGCAGAAGGGCGTTGGCAGCCTTATATCCAGTCAGTAACTCCACTCAGCCAGTCATCATCATCAGCCTCAGGTGTTTGATAATCAGGCTCACTACCTTTCTTTACCAGAAGAGGGAGTTCCTCGGGCCTCAGTAATGAAGGGGAAAATGAACTCACAACACCACTCCACCTCGTCAAGGTAACCTGTTATGAGCTCATTTTCTGCTCCACCAGTTGAGAGTTCCCCTTCCGTTCTCCCTCTGGTGGTGACAGAAGGTAGAGAGGTTGGCTTAAGTGGTAGTGATCTGCCACCTGGTGAGGAAGATGACAATTGGATCTCTAGAGGATCAGAATGGATATAAGACAGCCAACGCCCTATCCTAGTGCTGGTGATTCAGTCTGCTTCTCAGGTCTAGAACTCAGCTCTGTTCCAGTCTTCCCAAGATAAGTTTGTTTTTTGCTAATGTTCACACTTGCTCTTGTTGGTCATTTCAGTTTTTTGTGTGGTCAGCCAGCCCGGCTGGGCTATGCTGAATTTCCACACTTATTTGCCAAATTGTCTTTTTTGTCCCTTATTGGATTGGCCTCTTTTTGCTCTGTCTCAGAATATTTCAGAGTGCTATAATAGTGGAAGAAGTCTAGTGACTTCAGGGTTTATTTTGCTATCAGTTGTGTTGGACATTTTTGTAGGTTTTTTGGCAGATTGTAGACAGTAGCTTTCCTTTCCTGTCCTTTCTAGTTAGTTTGGCCCCATCGTTTGCTCTGCCTATTTTCCTGCCTTTGTGTTTTCATCTTGTTTAACCGTCAATACATGTGGGGGCTGTCTCTCCTTTGGCGTCTGCTCTGGGGCAGTTAGTTTTCCTCTTTTCCTGCTTTAGGCTTATTTAGTTCTCTGGTTGTGACGAGGCGTCTAGGACCACCGTAGGAACGCTCCACGACTGCTGCTAGTTGCGTGTTAGGATCAGGGGTCTGCAGTCAGCATAGTTACCATCCTCTTTGGCTTTCTGAGACTTAGCTTGTTTGTTTTTTATTTCCTCCTCGGCTACCCATTCATAACAGAATCACCAGCCCCCATTAGTCTAAACCCTGTTCTCGTTCTACTGGATTGCTGATGCCCCTGCCGATGCCCAAGAGGCCATGGACCCATATCTCAATGGATTTTATTTCTGATCTTCCTGTCCCTCAGAGAATGACTGTTATCTGGGTAATTTGTGATAGATTTTCGAAGATGGTCCATCTTGTACCACTCCCAAAGTTGCCATCTTCCGCTGAGTTGGTACCCTTGTTTTTACAACAGGTGGTTCGGTTACACGGGATTCCTGAGAACATTGTGTCCGATAGAGGGGTCCAGTTTGTTTCCAGATTTTGGAAAGCCTTTTGATCCAATCTGGGAATTCAGTTATCTTTCTCCTCTGCGTTTCATCCCCAGAGCAATGGGCAGACTGAGAGAACAAACCAGACCCTGGAGTCTTATTTAAGATGTTTTATATCTGCTGATCAAGATGATTGGGTCTCATTTTTTCCCTTGGCCGAATTTGCGCTGAACAATAGAGCTAGTTCTGCCACCTTGATGTCACCCTTTTTCTGTAATTTTGGGTTTCATCCTCGATTCTCTTCAGGGCAAGTGGAATCTTTGTCCTGCCCAGGTGTGAACACTGTGGTTGTTAGAATGCAGCAGATATGGGACCAAGTGGTGGATAAATTGTCACTCTCTCAGGAAAAGGCACAGCGTTTTTCCAACCAGCATAGGACCATTGGTCCCCGGTTTAAAGTGGGTGATATGGTTTGGTTGTCGTCTAGGAATATTCCTATAAAGGTTGCATCTCCAAAATTTAAGCCAAGATTTATTGGACCTTACAGGATTTTGGAGATTCTTAATCCTGTTTCTTTTCGACTGGCTCTTCCAGTTACATTTAAAATCCATAACGTATTTCACAAGTCACTGTTGAAGAGGTTTTTTGAGCCAGTAGTTCCTGTGGCGGCACCTCCTGACCCTGTGTTGGTTAAAGGCAATATGGAATATGAGGTAGAGAAAATATTGGATTCTCGTTTGGTTAGACAGAGACTCCAGTATTTGATCAAATGGAAGGGTTTATTGCCTGGAGGATAATTCTTGGGTCTCTGCCTCTGATATTCATGCCAATAGATTGGTTCGTGCTTTTCACCGGGCCCATCCTGATCGGCCTGGTGGCTTGGATGAGGGTTCGGTGACCCCTCCTCAAGGGGGGTACTGTCATGAGCTCATTTTCTGCTCCACCAGTTGAGAGTTCCCCTTCCGTTCTCCCTCTGGTGGTGACAGGAGGTAGAGAGGTTGGCTTAAGTGGTAGTGATCTGCCACCTGGTGAGGAAGATGACGATTGGATCTCTGGAGGATCAGAATGGATATAAGACACCCGACGCCCTATCCTAGTGCTGGTGATTCAGTCTGCTTCTCAGGTCTAGGACTCAGCTCTGTTCCAGTCTTCCCAAGATAAGTTTGTTTTTTGCTAATGTTCACACTTGCTCTTGTTGGTCATTTCAGTTTTTTGTGTGGTCAGCCAGTCCGACTGGGCTGTGCTAAATTTCCACACTTATTTGCCAAATTGTCTTTTTTGTCCCTTATTGGATTGGCCTCTTTTTGCTCTGTCTCAGAATATTTCAGAGTGCTGATATAGTGGGAGAAGTCTAGTGAACTCTAGGGTTTATTTTGCTATCAGTTGTGTTGGACATTTTTGTAAGTTTTTTAGCAGATTGCAGACAGTGGCTTTCCTTTCCTGTCCTTTCTAGTTAGTTTGGCCCCATTGTTTGCTCAGCCTATTTTCCTGCCTTTGTTTGTGTTTTCATCTTGTTTAACCATCAATACATGTGGGGCGCTGTCTCTCCTTTGGGGTCTGCTCTGGGGCAGTTAGTTTTCCTCTTTTCCTGCGTTAGGCTTATTTAGTTCTCCGGTTGTGACGAGGCATCTAGGACCACTGTAGGAACGCTCCACGACTGCTGCTAGTTGCATGTTAGGATCAGGGGTCTGCAGTCTGCATAGTTACCAACCTCTTTGGTTTTCTGAGACTTAGCTTGTTTGTTTTTTATTTCCTCCTCGGCAGCCCGTTCATAACAGTAACCCTTATTGGAGCAATCCCTATCTAATGTATTTAAAACCTGAACTTATGAACAGTGCCTAAATGAACAGGATTAAGACAGGCACTTCCTAGTATGGGCACGTGGTGTAAGATGGCTCTTTATGTGCATGTCACACAAGAGAAGGGTGGGGTCTCTCAAACCATGCAAAAGCAAGGAAAAAAATGGATTAAAAACACATGTGACATGCACAAATGTGAACAAGTCAGTCGGACAGTGTTCACACCACCCACTGACTGAAACACAAAATGAAAGCACAGAATAACAAATGTGCAAAAATACCCTGCAGTAAAAAATATGACAATAATCAGCAAGTGCTGGTAAAAAGATGGCAACAAATACAGGGTAGAGAACCCACCCCTCTCTTGTGTGACATGCACATAAAGAGCCGTCTTACACCACGTGCCCATACAAGGAAGAGCCTGTCTTAATCCTGTTCATTTAGACACTGTTCATATGTTCAGGTTTTAAATACATTAGATAGAGACTGCTCAATTAAAGGTTACTTTGATGAGGTGGAGTGGCTTGGTATACACTTTTTGGCAAAAAAAATGTATCGACTAAATACCCTGCATTTGTTGTTATCTTTCTACCAGCACTTGCTGATTATTGTCATATTTTTTACTGCAGGGTATTTTTGCACATTTGTTATTCTGTGCTTTCTTTTTGTGTTAAAGTGTAAATGTTAGAATGAAGTAAAACATTTTTTTTTAAATAATTGTAAAAATTCTTTAAAAAATTAAAAATAATAATAATAAATCAATATTTATGCTATCACTAAAAATATTTGAATGAAAAAAAATCTAAACAATAACAGTACACATATTTTGTATCGCCATGTCCGTAACGACCTGACCGATAAAACTGTCTCACTAGTTAACCCCTTTAGTGAACACCATAAAAAAACAAGGCAAACAGCAATACTTTATCATTGCACCACCGAACAAAAAGTGGAATAAAGCGCAATCAAGAAGATGGATATAAATAAACATGATACCGCTGAAAATGACATCTTGTCCTGCAAAAAATGAGCCGCCACACAGTGTCATCAGCGAAAGCATAAAAAAGTTCTAGCTCACAGAATAAAATGAAGCAAAAACAATTATTTTTTTTATAAAATAGTTTTTATTATATGAAAGCGCCAAAACATAAAAAAATGAGGTATCGCTGTAATCGTACTGACCAGAAGAATAAAACTTCTTTATCAATTTTACCACACGCTGAACGTTATAAACGACCCCCCATAAGAAATTCCTGAAATGCTGGTTTTTGTTCATTCTGTCTCCCAAAAATGGGAATACAATGTGATCAAAAAATGTAATATGTCCGAAAATGGAACCAATCAAAACGTCAACTCGCCCCGCAAAAAACAAGACTTTACATGACTCTGTGGGCCAAAATATGGAAAAATTATAACTCTCAAAATGTGGTGATGCAAAAACTATTTTTTGCAATAAAAAGTGTGTTTTAGGGTGTGACAGCTGCCAAAAATAAAAACTCGCTAAAAAAACTCGCTATGAGGCCTCATTCACACGTACTGATATTTCTGATACCGGAGATGTAGGTGTCCGTGTGTGTAATACGTGTGGCACATGTGTGGCATATGTGTGCCTCATGAGTACCACTCGGACGTGCGCCAGGAAGGAAGAGTTACAGTTACCGCTGTTCCCCGGCACTGGGTGCTGAACAGGGCTCTCATCATTCTCCCCTGCTCTGCCGCCTCTTTCCAAAATGGGGTCACTTGTGGGGGGTTTCCACTGTTCAGGCACATCAGGAGCTCTCCAAACCCGACATGGTGTCTGAGCTCAATTCCATCCAATTTTGGTTTGAAAAAGTCAAAGGGCACTCCTTCCCTTCCGAGACCTGCTGTGCGCCCAAACAGTAGTTTCCCCCCACATATGGGGTATCATCGTAATCAGGAGAAATTGCCCAACAACTTTTTTTGTCCATTTTCTTCTTTTGCACTTGTGAAAATAAGAAAAATTGTTGCTAAAAGATGATTTTTGTGACTAAAAATTAAAATGTCCATTTTTTCACTCCACGTTGCTTCTTGCTCCTGTGAAGCACCTGAAGGGTTAAAAAACTTATTGAATGTAGTTTTGAACAGCTTGAGGGGTGCAGTTTTGAGTATGGTGTCACTTTTGGGTATTTTCTGCCATATAGACCCCTCAAAGTGACTTCAAATGAGAGATGGTCACTAAAAATAAAGGTTTTGTAAATTTTGTTGTAAAAATGAGAAATCGCTGGTCAATGTTGAACCTTATAACTTCCTAACAAAAAAGTTTTTGTACAGGAGGAGGAGGAGGTGAGCTGTGACATCAATTATTGTGAATGGTGGATTCTGTTATCTACTGTATAATAAAGGTGTTATCAGTCATTGTACAGGAGGAGGAGGTTGTCACGTCGCAGCCAGACTCAGGGCCTGCTGTTCTGGCGTCGGCCACTAGGAGGCGCCGGACGTCACTGCCAGACTCAGGGCCTGCAGTTCCGGTCTCGGCCACTCGGGGGCACCGGACCGTCACGTCGCCGTCGGACTCAGGGCCTGCTGTTCCGGCGTCGGCCACTAGGAGGCGCCGGACGTCACTGCCAGACTCAGGGCCTGCAGTTCCGGTCTCGGCCACTCGGGGGCGCCGGACCGTCACGTCGCCGTCGGACTCAGGGCCTGCTGTTCCGGCGTCGGCCACTAGGAGGCGCCGGACGTCACTGCCAGACTCAGGGCCTGCAGTTCCGGTCTCGGCCACTCGGGGGCGCCGGACCGTCACATCGCCGTCGGACTCGGGGACGGCTATTCCTGCCTCAGCCACTTGGAGGCGCCGTGGTTCGCTCCAGGGTGAGGGTGGTGGCAGAGAGGGGGCTCCTGCACAGGCATCTGGTGGGCGCAGGCTCCGCCCCTCTGTCAGTCATGTAGGGCTTACTGCATGTCCATCTGGCCTGGTCCGGGGGCGGTCCTGGTTACATCATCGGGCCGGGAACCTGTGAGGGAGGACCTGATCCCTCAAATACCTGGGGACTGGTCTTGCAAGCTGCCGGATATATTCTTGGTTCCCCTGCGTGTTACTGTGTGAATTGCTATAGTGTATACTCTGACCTCAGCCTGGATTCTTGACCATTCTATTGCCTGCCGTTTTTGTACCTCCGCCTCTCTTCCGACTTTTTGATGCTGACCTTTGCTTGGATTCCTGACTCTCCTTCTGCCTGCTGATTCTGTACCTCGCTGCCCTCCTGGTTTTACTGACCCTGGCCTGGACTTTTGACTCTCCTTCTGTCTGCTGATTTCGTGCCTCTGCGGCGCCCTGGTCTCAGACTCCTGCATCCTGACCTTGATTACGGGTTTTAGTTTTGACCCCTTGGTGGCCGTCCTGCTCTGGTCCACTGCTAATCTAGACAGCTACCTCCTGGGCCTTGCTACAATTCCAGATCCCTGTATAGGGGTTAAGGGTCTCGGGGTTACTCGGGGTGCTGTCCCCACTGCAGCCCAGATTCGCAGACGGCCGTCACAGAGGTGAGCTGTGACATCACCTATTGTGAATGGTGGATCCTGTGTTATCTACTGTATATAGAGGTGTTATCAGTCATTGTACAGGAGGAGGAGGAAGTGACCTGTGACATCAGCTATTGTGAATGGTGGATCCTGTGTTATATATTGTATATAGAGGTGCTATCAGTCATTGTACAGTATGAGGGGGAGGTGAGCTGTGACATCACTTATTATGAATGGTGGATCCTGTGTTATCCACTGTATATAGAGGTGTTATCAGTCATTGTACAGGAGGAGGAGGTGAGCTGTGGCATCACCTATTGTGAATGGTGGATCCTGTGTTATCTACTGTATATAGAGGTGTTATCAGTCATTGTACAGGAGGAGGAGGTGAGCTGTGACATCACCTATTGTGAATGGTGGATCCTGTGTTATCTACTGTATATAGAGGTGTTATCAGTCATTGTACAGGAGGGGGAAAAGGTGAGCTGTGACAAGTTGGAGTCTAAAATTGCTCAATAGTCAGTGTGAAAATGACAAGATTTTCTATTTTTTATACAGATTGTGATATACAAAAAATGTTGACAAAAGTGATTAAAAATACATTTAGCACAAAAAGCTGCATTAAACAATATGTCATTTCCTGATGACTCATCTCCTTGAATGTCGTTTTCTGAAGCCAAACTCCACACCGATTCTGTCAGCGCTGCGCTGTTCTCGCCTTCTCGGCAGCTCTTGTTACTTTATGGGGCGGGGAGGGTAAATGTCAGCTCTCTGGACTCCGAGACTTGGATTTATTTTTCCTAATTTCTTAACTATATTTGTTGTCAGGTCAGAAGAGAAGATTGGATCTTTCTGTCACTTGTGAGATTTCTACTGAAATCTGAACAACGAAGACGTTTCGTAAATCTCTTTATTTTTACTGGTATCAAAACACACGTAACATTAGCGATCATACATATACTGACGAGGACGATCGATAAGTCACAGAGATCATATAGAAGTGTGCAGGAAAGAGAGAAAAACTGCAAAATAGCATGTTGGCAGCGGTGGGATTCGAACCCACGCCCCCGAAGAGACTGGAGCCTTAATCCAGCGCCTTAGACCGCTCGGCCACGCTACCTGCATAGGACAAGTAGCTGGATGATTGCAACTTCTAGGCTGCCAAGGAGACGATTACTGGAGGTGTAAAGCAAAAAAATAGTTTTTAAATACACATATATGAATAAAAGTGTAGATAGCCCTCCATTTACCCCATTCAAAACAAAACTATTAAAAAAATACACATATTTGGTGTCGCCATGTTCAGAATCGCCCGATCTTTCAATATATTAAAAGAATTAACCTGGTCGCTAAACAGCGTAAAGAGAAAAATATCAAATGCCCAGAATTACTTTTTTTGGTCAACGCAACATTGCATTAAATAGCAATAACAGGCGATCAAAGCTTCGTAGCCACACCGCAATGTTATGTATAAAAAGCCAGCTCGGCACGCAAAAAATAAGCCGTCACCCAACCCGAGATCACGAAAAATGGAGACGCTGCAGGTATCGGAAAATGGGAGTTTTTTGATATTTTTTTGAAAATATTTGGATTTTTTTCCCCACTTAAAACAGAACCTATATCTGTGAACTCATAATGACCGGAGAATCATATCGGCAGGTGGGTTTTAACATTTAGTGAACATGGTATAAAAACAAACAAACCCCACAACACTTGTGGAATTGCCCTTCTTTTTGCATTTTCACCGCACTTTGAATTTGTTTTCCTGCTTTCCAGTACACTATATGGTAAAACCAATGGTGTCGTTCAAAAGTACAACTTGTCCCACAAAAAACAAGACATCACATGGCCGTATTGATGGAAAAATAGAAAAAGTTATGGCTCTGGAAAGAAGAAAACGGAAACCCGAGATGATGAAGGGTTTTAAAGTGTGAGTTCTCACTGGTCTTCCTCCTCTACTTATCCAAAATTTGAGGACAGCATCATCGATTCCTTCTAAATCCCCGGCCGCCTTTATTTCCTCATCTATTTCCTTCCTGTTAGTAAGAATTAGGTCCTAATAAAAGTTGGCAGCGGTGGGATTCGAACCCACGCCTCCAGAGAGACTGGAGCCTAAATCCAGCGCCTTAGACCGCTCGGCCACGCTACCTCACATGGATGTCAGACTTTTCATTCAATCAGAATGTTGCTAATGATGTAAGAGGCAGAAAACAATTTATATCCAACTAGACAAAAGGAGGAACATTATTATACATGAGCAACATGGTTATCGGGGAGATGTGTGTTCTCCGAGTCTGACTGCTCCCTTTCCTATTTAGCTGTCCGAATCTCCTTTCTTCCACCCATAATGAGCGCCCCCTGGTCCGTAGTATTGTACTTGGAAGGAATAAGTCCTGTGCCATCCTCTCTATTGACCACACATATATTTATACATGTAAATGAGATCTGCTCTGAGGTCTTTTTCTTAGCTTAACAAGCCCATTTTTTCAATTGTTGAACTTTTTTTTCCAGCACCTTCCCGTTAACACCTTAAGAACCAAACCACTTTGTAGCTTAATGACCGAGGCTCATATTTTAAATCTGACCATTATCACTTTAGGAGGTCATAATTCTGGAAAACTTCAATGGATCCCAGTGATCATAGAATCATAGAATGGTAGAGTTGGAAGGGACCTCCTGGGCCTTCTGGTCCAACCCCCTGCTCAAAGCAGGATTCACTAAATCATCCCAGACAGATGTCTGTCCAGCCTCTGTTTGAAAACTTCCATTGAACGAGAACTCACCACTTCTCATGGAAGCCTGTTCAACTCATTGATCACTGTAACTGTCAAGAAATTTTTCTAATATTTAATATGTGTCTCCTCCCATTCAGTTTCATCCCATTGCTTCTAGTCTTTCCTTGTGCAAATGAGAATATAGACGATCCTTCTACAATGTGACAGCCTTTGAGAAATTTGTAGACAGCTTTTAAGTCTCCTCTCAGTCTTCTCTTTGCAAGTTAAACATTCCCAAATCCTGCAACCTTTCCTCATAAGACAGGGTTTGCAGACCGGTCACCATTCTGGTCGCTCTTCTCTGAACTTGCTCCAGTTTGTTGATGTCTTTTTTAAAATGTGGTGCCGAAAACTGGACACAGTATTCCAGATGAGGTCTGACCAAAGAGGAGTAGAGGGAAATAATGACTTCACGTGATCTAGACTGTATGCTTCTGTTAATACATCTTAGAATTGCATTTGCCTTTTTTGCTGCTGCATCACACTGTTGACTCCTATTCAGTCTGTGATCTATTAGTATACCCAAGTCTTTTTCACATGTGCTGTTGCTTAGCCCTATTCCTCCCATTCATTTTTATTGCCCAGATGTAGTACTTTACATTTTTGCCTGTTAAAAACCAATCTGTTAGTTGCTGCCCACTGCTCCAGTTTATTTATATCTTTTTGAATCCTCTCTCTCTCCTCTAGTATTAGCTATCCCTGCTATCTGTGTGTCATCAGCAAATTTAATCAGTTTACCCTCAATTCTTAAGGTACTGTCACACTTAGCGATGTACCAGCGATCCCGACCAGCGATATGACGCGGTCAGGATTGCTGGTACATCGCTAAGTGGTTGCTAGTGAGCTGCCACACAGGCAGATCTCACTAGCGACATCGCTGGGGACGGGGGTCGCTACTTACCTGTCACACCAGGCGATCCTGCGTCCTCCCGCCCGGCTCCACGCGTCGCTCGTCCTCACAGCAGGAAGCGCCACAGGAAGCTGACAACGAGAAACAGTCCTGGACGTTCTCGCGCGATCAGCGATAACCAGCGGGGGAGCCGGTCGGAGGTAAGTATCAGACATAGCGATATCACTAGCAATATCGCTATAACGTCACTAGTTATAGCGATATTGCTAGCGATATCTCTTAGTGTGACAGGCCCTTTACACTAAATCATTGATAAAGATGTTGAACAATACAGGGCCCAGGACAGAACACTGTGGTACCCCACTTGAGACATTCTTCCAACTGGATTTGCAGCCATTTAGGACCACCCTTTGGATCTGATCACTAAGCCAGTTATGAATCCACAGTTGCCTTGTCCATTCCATACTTCTGATTATGATTCTGAGATTGTTTTCTCATGACATATTGTACTTTATAATAGTGGTAAAATTTGTTCAATTAGACTTGCATTTATTTGTGAAAATATCAGAAATTTGGCAAAAATTCAGAAAATTTCACAATTTTCAATCTTTCAAATGTTATGCCCTTAAATCAGAGAGTCATATCACACAAAATAGTTAATAACATTTCCCACATTCTACTTTGCATCAGCACAATTATTGAAACAAATTTTTTGGAAAAAAGGGATAAAGTTGACCAGTGATTTTTTATTTTTACAACTAAACTTACAAAAGCATTTTTTTAGGGACCGCCTCACATTTGAAGTTACTTTGAGCGGTCTATATGACAGAATATACCCAAAAGAGACACCATTCTGTGTCCTTTGCGAAGACGCTCAGCAATATAATCTTTCATGGCCAAGCGCTCAGGGCCAGATAAATTAAACAGACGGGCTTTAGGCAATTTAGCCCCCGGGACTAACTCGATAGCGCAGTCAAAGGGTCTATGTGGCGGCAACGTCTCGGCCTCGCTTTCAGAGAAGATATCTTCGAATTCTTTCAGGTACTCCGGAATACCTTCCAGCTCGACAGATGACACAGATACAGATTTAACAGGGTTAACCAATAGTGCAGACTTATCACACAACATCGAATCATTAAACTCCCACTGAACAATCTCCCTCTGTTACAGAACCACTCAGCACCCAGAATATGTTGTGCAGTTATATGTATATATAATAGGTTCCATGTGAGATGCATGTCCCTAATGTATCAGCAGTGTCCGCCCTCCCCCCACCATTGTAATTCCCACAGTAAACATCCTCAGGCTCCGGCCACCTGCAGCTTTTGTAATGCATGTCTGGCCTGCCGCTTGTCTATTGGCTGGCCCTCTGTATCTGTGTGATATATTCTGTGTCCTGTGAGTAAAGTGTTGTCAGACTGGAAATACATGGAGAAGCAGTGATCTTTTATATGCGCCCGTGCACTCAGAGGAATTCCGGCCAGCGTCATTCATTCAGACTCCAGCCAACGCAGAGCGGACCTCCGAAAACACGGGGTGGTACTGAAAGAGGTACCCCAGCTTGGAAGACCCCGTTACACCCTCGTTTTCCAGTTAATGACTGGGTTATGGCGTTGTAACCAGGGCATGCCCAACACCAATCCTGCTGGTAGATTGTCCAGAACCAAACAACTTAAGTTTTCCACATGGGTAGCGCCCACTTTGAGCGAAAACAAGTCTGACATAAAGAGAATTCCCTCTTTAGTGAGGGGGGAAGAGTCAATGGCCACTACTTTGATCGGAACCTAAAGTCTAACTGTCCCTATCTTACAGCGTGTGACCAATTGGGAGTCAATAAGATTGATGGATGATCCGCAGTCCATGAAAGCTGTAGAGGGAAAAAAACAACCGTCCACTAACAGTTCCACATGAAGCAACACCTTAGAAAATGAGGAAAAGGGTACCTGAGGGTCTGAGTATTCTCCCCGCTGACTACCCAGACCTAGTAGTTTCCCGTCGACCAGGTCGACCATGGACAATCAGGACACTCCCTTTTCCAATGTCCCGTTTTACTGCAGTAGAAGCATAACTGCTTTTCTCTCCGGCATTGTTTCTCCTTTTCCTTCAGGGAGAGAGCCCCTACGTCCATGGGCACAGAAACAGTCTCTTTTCCACTAGGGAACAATGGAGTCTCCGCCTGCATCCCCCCACTGGCCCACAGCCTGAAGTCCATCCGGACAGCCTGGGTCATGGCGTCCTCGAGTGAGTTAGGTGGGGATGTAATGCCAAGGCATCCTGTAACCGCTCGGACAAGCCTCTGCGAAAGAGTCCTCGGAGTGCGGCATCGTCCCAAGAGACCTCTGCGGCCCAGCCATGGAATTCTGTACAAAACCACTCAGCCGAGTGTTTCCCCTGACAGACACTCATCACCATGTCCTCTGCCAATCGCACTCGGTTCGGCTCATCATATACGTGCCCGAGGGCCTCAAAAAACGCATTCACAGACACTCTCAGGGGCAGTGGGAGGAAGGGAGAAAGCCCAAGCTTGTGGGGACCCTCTTAATAAAGACATAATTACCCCAACCTTCTGACTTTTGTCCCCAGAAGAACGTGGCCTCAAACTAAAGAAGAGTTTGCACCCCTCCATGAAGACCCTGAACTCCTTTTTGTTCCCAGAAAAGAAGTCAGGCAGTTTAACAGGTGGTTCTGGGGACACCAACACAATATCACTCGCCCCAGCCCCAAGACCCAGCAGCTGAAGCCCCCCGCACTGTCTCAGAAACCTGCTGCTGAGAACGAGCCAGAGCTTGCTGCTCCAGAGATAAACACTGAAACATCTGACTCAGATTTTTCATTTGTTCAGCCAGAGATTGTATGGGATCCATATTTCTCAGCAGAGAAAAAACAAAACAAAAACTTAACGGTCAGTTATAATGTCACGGTCCTGTTAAGGTCGGCGTGCAGCCACCGCTGAGCAAGGACTCGCCCACACTGCAGAGGGGCCCGGGGTCAGACACGGCCAGACAGTTCAGGCAAACAGTACCTGGAGAAGCTAAAGTCAGTGAGCAGTGAAGGACCTATGGTCATGTGACCACAAGGGAGCAGGGCTTAGCATCCTGCTGTCAGAGATAGGCAGAACACTAATACAGGAATTCTCAAAGTCAGGCAAACCGAGTCATACACAGAGATAACAGTAAAGTACCAGGGATGAGACAGAATAGAGAGTCGGGGCCAGGCAGTGGTCAAAGCCAAACAGACATAGAAGGTACCAAGCAGAATCCAACAAGCAATATCCAGAGAACAGACCGAGTCGTACACAGAGTATCAGATAAACAAGAACACAGCAGAAACACACTCAGGGGTCACCACACTATGCCAAGGGCGAAAGTATAAGTATGAATCACACAATTTCTGCCAAATGGAGAGATACCCCATATGAGGCTGTGCAGTACTGCTTAGCCATACGGTGAGACTCTGGAGGGACGGAGCACTATTTGTCTATTTGAAGAGCAGAAACTGTGAGGTCAAGAAACTTTTCAAAGTGCTTTATGATCCATGTAGTGCTGGACATGTGTTTATTTGACCACAACATTTTATTGGGTCCTGGTGTCTCAATTTAGTGTGATTGATTAACGAGAAGAGAGAGCCAAAAAAAAAAAAAAAACTTAGCCTTAACCTCCTATATATTCAGACATAGCTAGGGGGAGCATTTATGCAGGGGGCATTTATGCACATGTAATCGAAGTACATGTATCAAAGTACTTCTGGCAGTTATAACATGGCAGTTAGACAGGGCAGGAGACAGGTAAGACATTTATATACATCTACTCCCTGTACATTTGGAGTACAACAAATATATACCATATGCATTTGTGTAATGTATATCCTTGCCGCTGCATTCACACACATCCACCGCCCTGGCATTAACTCTCCACACTCCATCCATATTGGCCCCTCGCTTCTTTCCTCTCCTATGTATAGCACTCACGCTTTTTTCACATTGTTAAATTGCACAGATCCAGGCAGTCCCACCATTCAACACCAGAGACGCTCTCACAAATCACTTAACCATCTGCTCACTCTTTCTATCCTCCTTCTCCTAGTCGCAGGAGACATTGCTCCCAACCCTGGTCCCCCATGTTATAGAAAGTCAAACCCCCCCACTGCTACACTCAGAAACCCCTCTAATCTTATTAATATTCCCTGCATGCCATCTGTCTCTCTTAATTGTGCACTTTGGAATTCTCGCTCAGTGTGTAACAAACTCTCCTTCATTCATGACTTCTTCCTTTCTAATTTTCTTAACCTCCTGGCTCTTACTGAAACCTGGATCCAGCAGTCAGATACTACCGCTGCTGCTGCTCTTTCATACGGGGGGCTACACTTCTCTCATACCCCAAGATCAGACAATAGAGCTGGTGGAGGCGTTGGTCTGCTCCTATCACCAAAATGTACCTTTCAGGTTATCCCTCAAGTACCCTCACTTGTCTTCCCTTCTTTTGAGGTCCATGCCGTCAGACTCTACACCCCTTTCCCCATGCAAGTGGCGGTGGTGTATCGTCCTCCCGGCCCCTCCCATCAGTTCCTGGATCATTTTGCCACTTGGCTTCCACATTTTCTCTCCTGTGACATCCCTACCCTCATCATGGGAGATTTCAACATCCCCATTGCTCTTCCCCTCTCCCCATCTGCTACTCACCTTTTATCTCTAACCTCCTCATTTGGCCTTTCGCAGCTTACTAATTCTCCAACGCATGAAGACGGAAACTCCCTCGACTTGGTCTTCTCTCGGCTTTGTGCAGTGGATGATTTTGCAAACTCCCCTCTCCCGCTCTCTGACCACAATCTTCTTTCATTCTCTATAAAGAACTGCCAGGCTGCTCAGGTCACCCCCACTGTCCAGACTTATAGAAACATACAGGCCATTAACACCCAGAAACTTCTGAAGAACTTGCAGTCTTCATTGGCCCCTATCTCCCTCTCATGTCCTGATTCTGCATTGAAGCATTACAATGAAACACTTCAAAGTGCCCTGGATGAATTTGCACCCCCTATAAATAGAACACCACAACACAGACGGCGACAACCCTGGCACACGGTGCAAACACGTTTCCTGCAGCGGTGCTCCAGGTGCGCCGAACGTCTGTGGAGAAAATCCAATCTACACGAAGATTTCATCCATTTTAAGTTTATGCTTAGAACATACAACACTGCCCTTCACCTCTCCAAACAAACCTATTTCAACACCCTTATCACCTCACTGTCCAACAACCCGAAACGTCTCTTTGACACTTTTCATTCTCTACTCAATCCAAGAGTACAGGCCCCAACCACGGAGCTCCGAGCTGACGATCTGGCCAATTACTTCAAAGAAAAAATTGACCAGATCCGACAGGAAATTATCTCCAAATCCCCTCATACCATGCACTGTCCTCCCTCCCCCACTGCATCTAACTCACTCTCTGATTTTGAACCAGTCACAGAAGAAGAAGTAAGCAGGCTCCTTGCATCTTCTCGCCCAACTACTTGCACCAGTGACCCATTTCCGTCACATCTCCTCCAGTCCCTTTCCCCTGCTGTCACCCCTCACCTAACTAAAATATTTAACCTCTCTCTCTTCTGGTATTTTTCCCTCCTCATTTAAGCATGCCATCATACATCCACTACTTAAAAAACCATCCCTCGACCAAAACTGTGCCGCTAACTATAGACCTGTCTCTAATCTTCCCTTCATCTCTAAACTCCTGGAACGCCTGGTCCACTCCCGTCTTATCCGCTATCTCTCAGAAAACTCTGTTCTCGACCCTCTCCAATCCGGTTTCCGCTCTTTACACTCCACCGAAACTGCCCTCACTAAAGTCTCTAATGATCTGCTAACAGCTAAATCAAATGGTCATTACTCCATGCTAATTCTCTTGGATCTCTCTGCAGCATTCGACACTGTGGATCATCAGCTCCTCCTCACTATGCTCCATTCCATTGGCCTCAAGGACACCGTTCTCTCCTGGTTCTCCTCCTATCTCTCCGACCGCTCCTTTACTGTTTCTTTTGCCGGTTCCTCCTCCTCTCACCTTCCCCTTACTGTTGGGGTTCCTCAAGGATCGGTTCTAGGCCCCCTCCTCTTCTCCTTGTACACTGCCCCTATTGGTCAAACAATCAGTAGATTTGGTTTCCAGTACCATCTCTATGCTGATGACACCCAATTATACGCTTCTTCTCCTGACATCACGCCAGCCTTTCTAGAAAACACTGGCGATTGTCTAAACGCTGTGTCTAATATCATGTCCTCACTATATCTGAAACTGAACCTGTCAAAGACTGAACTCCTGGTGTTTCCTCCCGCTACTAATGTACCTATACCCGACATTGCTATTTCTGTGTGTGGTTCCACTATTACTCCCCAGCAACATGCCCGCTGTCTTGGGGTCATACTTGATTCCGAGCTTTCCTTTGCCCCCCACATTCGATCACTGGCTCGCTCTTGTCATCTGCACCTCAAAAACATTTCTAGAATTCAACCTTTTCTTACTTTTGACTCTGCAAAAACTCTTACTGTTTCTCTTATTCATTCTCGTCTCGACTATTGTAACTCTCTTCTAATCGGTCTCCCTCTTACCAAACTCTCCCCTCTCCAATCTGTCTTGAATGCTGCAGCCAGGATCATATTCCTCACCAATCGTTACACCGATGCCTCTACCTTGTGCCAGTCATTACACTGGCTACCCATCCACTCCAGAATTCAGTATAAACTTATTACCCTCACCCACAAATCCCTCCATGGCTCAGCACCACCCTACATCTCCTCCCTTGTTTCAGTATACCACCCTACCCGCGCCCTCCATTCTGCTGATGACCTGAGGTTAGTATCCTCAATAGTCAGAACCTCCCACTCCCGTCTCCAAGACTTTACACGTGCCGCGCCAATTCTTTGGAATGCACTTCCCAGGTCAATAAGATTAATCCCCAATCCCCACAATTTTAAGCGTGTCCTGAAAACGCATTTATTCAGACTGGCCTATCACCTCAACACATTAACCTAACCTATCCCTGTGTGGCAGAGCCAAAAGTTTTACCATAACCAGGTTCCCAGCATCATGTTCCCACATGCTTTATGCATCCATTAGCCCTCTGTGTCTGTACTGTTACACACTTAAAATTATGGCTGGTCCATACAATCAGAGCAACTGTTACCACCCACCTTTCGTGTCTACCTCTTTCCTCATAGACTGTAAGCTTGCGAGCAGGGCCCTCACTCCTCTTGTTATTTGTTATAATCTACTGTATGTGATTATTGTTATGCTGTAATGTCTATTGTCTGTACAAATCCCCTCTGAAATGTAAAGTGCTGCGGAATATGTCGGCGCTATAAAAATAAAATTTATTATTATTTATTATTATCACCCTCAAGTGACCTCATTTTGAAAATGATACCGCTGCAAAACGTGTGGATGCTAAATGTGGTTTAGGTACACCTTGGGGCTCAGAAAGGAAGGGGGCATTTGGATTTCTTTGGTGTGTTGGATGAGGACATTGCACTTTTTCAGAGCCTTTGTGCTATCAGTAAGCTGGAAGCCCCCTATATTTCCATTAACAGATGACAGACCTGAGTGGGGACTTGCTTATTTTTATGGATTGAGTTGAAGCTTTTATTGGGAACATTTTATGTTACATTTGGGATCACAGTTATCCGGCACTCTACACTGAGCAGTTGCATGGGGGTTTCTATCTAAATCTTCAAGGGACATGATTTAGATGAAACTCCTGAGTGATTCATTTACTATTATGAGACAGCAGAGTTACTCTGGACTCCAGCTGGCCTCTGTTCATACCCGCACCCATACCAAGCTCTGAGCATAGTCTAAGAAGCTTTCCATAGCTTGGTGATCTGGGGGTCATCATCACAACCTTGGGTCACAATAGAAATGATTGAGTCCCGCGATGATGTAGCATGAGTGTCAATCTGAAGGCAGAGCTCCCTCCCTCTGCCTACCTAGTAAATGTTGCGATCACAGCAGTTAGGGGTTAAGCAGCCAGGGGCAGTGCTGGCACCATCTCTGGGCACTAGTGCAGGAGCTCAGCCTTCAACAGAGCTGAGCTCCTGCTGTGATCGAGGGAGGGGAGATGCTGATATTTTAGCACTTCCTGCGTGATCATGCAATCAGACTGACTGACCAATCACAGCGCTCTAAGTGCAGGTACTGATGGCATGAGCCCACACACCTCTTCCATTGCCACTCAGCTGTCACTGACAGGTGTCGATATGGTTCTGTCGGTACTGTTTACATGCAGTGACAGTTTAAAATAATGATGCACATAACACATCATGGTGTGGGAACTTACACCTGCATAGATTGTGCCCCCATATGCTGCCCCATAAGATGCTTCATATACTATGCCCCCATATGCTGCCCCATAAGATGCTACATAGATTATGCCCCCATATGCTGCTCCATAGATTATGCCCCCATATGCTGCTCCATAGATTATGCCCCCATATGCTTCCCCCATGTGCTGCTCCATATATCATGCCCCCATGTGCTGCTCCATATATCATGCCCCCATATGCTGCTCTATATATTATGCCCCCATATGCTGCCCTCATAAGATGCTCCATATAATATTCCCCATATGCTGCCCCCATATGCTGCTCCATATATTATGCCCCCATATGCTGCCCCCATAAGATGCTCCATATATTATGCCCCCATATGATGCCTCTGCTGCTGCAAATAAAAATAAAAAAAATGACACACTCACCTCTCTGTCGCTGGGGGCCAGATGCCGGCAGCTGAGATATTCACCTGTCCCTGTTCCATTGCTGCTCGCCGCTGTCTGCCATGTCATCTGTCAGTGACGTTCAGGCAGCAGACGGTGCACCACGCACTATCCACGTCACTGCGCCCTCTGCTGTCTGAATGTCACTGACAGAGGATGCGGCAGACAGCGGCGAGCAGCGATGGACTGTGGACAGGTGAATATAGCCTATACTTACCCCCCCTGACGCATCTCTGCAGCCCCGTTCTCCCACGGTTTCCCTTCCTGCTTTCAGCGGTCATGTTGTACCGCTCATTAAACTCATGAATATGCACATATTCTTGAGTTTAATGAGCGGTACCACGTGACCGCTGAAGGAAGGAAGGGAGACCGTGGGACAAGCAGGGGGACTGCAGAGATGCGTTAGAGGGGTAAGTATGACCTGACACCCCCACCCCCTCCCTTGCCGAGCATCCAGGGCTGCAGAGAAGCCTACGGTGTGCCTAAAACACATTTAGCATCCACACGTTTGCAGCGGTATCATTTTCAAAATGGGGTCACTTGAGGGGGGATTCTGCTCTTCAAATAGGCAAATAGCGCTCTGTCCCTCCAGTGTCTCTCCGTATTGCCAAGCAGTACTGCACAGCCACGTATGGGGTATCTCTACATTTGGCAGAAATAGTGTGATTCATTTTGGTGCCATTTTTACTTATTTCCTACTGTGAAAATATAAAATCTGGGACTAAACCAAAATTTTTGTGGCCAAAATGTAATTATTTATTCTCCACAGCACAATGGTATAAAATTCTGTGACACATCTGTGGAGTCAATATGATCAATGCACCCCTAGATGAATTTTTTTGGGTGGTGTAGTTTATAAAATGAGGTAAAAAAAGGGGGGTTTCTGCTGTTCTGGCAACTCAGGGGCTCTGACAATGTGACATGGCATCCTCAAACCATTCCAGCAAAATCTGAACTCCAATATGGCACCTCTTTCCTTCTGAGCTTTGCACTGTGCCTCAAAAGTAGTTTTTGACCACATATGGGGTATTGGTGAACTCAATAGAAATTGCCTAAAAAACTATATAGCTTATTTTCTCCTGTTAACCTTGCAAAAATAAAAAAACTAGAACTAAAATAACATTTTTCTGGGGAAAAATTATATTTTTTATTTTCACGGCCCTATGTTATAAACTTCTGTGAGGGTTCAAGGTGCTGTAGTGCTGATATTAATGACCATCGGCAATCCATTTTGATAGCCTGTCATTAAAGACCCCTTTAAGATATCAAGCAGTAATAGTTTAGCTGTGTATTTTCTGCAATTCTCATAACAACTGAGCTGCTTAGTTTCTAGTGAAAACATGCCTGTTTATAAGTATCATCCAATTATCACATAGCTCCTTTATCGCTGTTTGTTGAGAATGGTGTATGTTTATATTCTTCAGTGGGAAAGGATATGATTATACTGTGCATCTAATTACTGCATAGTTTCACTACTAATGTTTTGTGAGAAATATCGTGTTTATAATATGGTAGAACATCCAGTACTAGAAGAGTTTTTGGCATGTTATATCTGGTGATGTATTTGTCTGGTGTACATTCACATCTGTAGAGCTGGCCTCTCCTAAGAGGGATACTATACTGGACAAATAGAATTTGTTAGAGTTTGTGTAACAGTTGGTTACAGAAGCATTGTTTTTTCTAAATAATACATAAGCTGGGGAAGACTGCAGCTAAGACAGAAACCTGTTAACTTGTAGACTGGAGGGGATGCCCATGTGAGTCTACTTTGTGGATATCCCTGGAATGTCTGTCTTCACCGTTTGCTTCTCATGGTTGATGTTTCTAGACAGATGATGTCGCTATTCCTGGTGAAGTTTTGTTTTTGCTTATGTAGTTTACAATGTAAGTACTTTACCTTTGTGATTTATATTATGCAAAAATCTTTGCAATACCATACTATTTCCTGTTTTCTGCAATCATTTAATTATTGCACTAAAATTAATTGTCTTCTTTAAAGCAATATCTTAGCCCTTTAAGTACTTGTTAAAACAGGTGTCCACCACACATCTAGATACATTCCTTGAGGGCTCCAAAATGAGGTCACTTGTGGGGGCTTTCAATGGTTTAGGGCTCTCCAAATAGCATCTATGTTAGAGCCAATTTTGCATTCAAAACCTCAAACAGTGCTTCTTCCCTTCTGAGCCCTGCTGTGCACCAAACAGCAGTTTACCCTCACACATGGGGTATCAATGTACTCAGGAGAAATTGACCAACACATTTTGATTTTCAATTTTTCCTGTTACCCTTATGAAAATAAAAAAATTGTAATAGGTAACTTTTTTGTGAATAATAGGAAAATGTTCATTTTTTCCTTCCTCATTGCATTAATTACTGTGAAGCACCTGAAGCATTAATAAACTTCTTAAATGTGGTTTTGAACACCTCTATGGGTGCAGTGTTATGAATGAGTCACCGTAGGAGGCAAAAACAGAAATACTAGCTAAGTCCAGAAAACCAGAGAAGTTGGTAGCTATCGGATTGCAGACCCCTGAACCTATTAACAACAACTAGCAGTAGCCGTGGGGGGTTCCTACGGTGCCCTAGTCCCCTTGATCACAGCCAGAGAACTAAATAGCCTAAAGACAGAAAGGGAAATCTAAACTGCCCCAGAGCAGACCCCAAAGCAATAGGCAGCCCCCAACATATAATGACGGTGAAGCAAGATGAAAAAACACTCACACAGATAGAAAGATAGGCTGAGCAAATGATGGGGCCCAAGCTAACTAAATAGGACAGGATAGAAAAGCTGCTGTCTGCAATCTGCCAAAATCCTATCAAAACAAGAGCCAACAGACTGATAGGGAAAAAAGCCCTGAAGACGCTAGGCTTCAAAAAGACTATATCAGTACTCAGGTATTTTCTGAAGACAGAGCAAAAGGAATTCAGCTCACCCCAGCAGGGAATGGCAGAAATCCAGAAAAACAAGGCAAAACAAAACCAAAACACAAATGCAAAAAGCAGAGCGGAAAACTTAGCTTTTGAGGAGCAGGAATCAGACTGGTCTCCTAGAATCCCTCAGAGAAATCACCAGCCAGGCAGAAGGGCGTCGGCTGCCTTATATCCAGTCAGCAATTCCCGTCACCCAGTCATCATCATCCAGCTCACGTGCTTGGTAAT
This sequence comes from Dendrobates tinctorius, assembly GCF_039654945.1. NCBI lineage: Eukaryota > Metazoa > Chordata > Amphibia > Anura > Dendrobatidae > Dendrobates > Dendrobates tinctorius. The sequence continues at coordinate 1,988,088 of NW_027361818.1, read as the reverse complement.
CAGCCTCACTACCTTCCTTCACCAGAAGAGGGAGTTCAACGGACCTCAATGTGAAGGGGAAAATGAACTCCCAACAGTGCGGTTTTTAGTTTGGTGTCCTTTTTGGGTATATTCTGTCATATAGACCCCTCAAAGTAACTTCAAATGTGAGGTGGTCCATAAAAAATGCTTTTGTAAGTTTAGTTGTAAAAATAAAAAATCACTGGTCAACTTTAACCCTTTTTTCCAAAAAAAATTGTTTCAATAATTGTGCTGATGCAAAGTAGAATGTGGAAAATGTTATTAACTATTTTGTGTGATATGACTCTGATTTAAGGGCATAAAATTTAAAAGATTGAAAATTGTGAAATTTTCTGAATTTTTGCCAAATTTCTGATATTTTCACAAATAAACGCAAGTCAAATTTTACCACTATTATAATGTACAATATGTCATGAGAAAACAATCTCAGAATCATAATCAGAAGTATGGAATGGACAAGGCAACTGTGGATTCATAACTGGCTTAGTGATCAGATCTAAAGGGTGGTCTTAAATGGCTGCAAATCCAATTGGAAGAATGTCTCAAGTGGGGTACCACAGGGCTCTGTCCTGGGCCCTGTATTGTTCAACATCTTTATCAATGATTTAGATGTAAGAATTGAGGGTAAACTGATTAAATTTGCTGATGCCACAAAGATAGCAGGGATAGCTAATACTAGAGAAGAGAGAGAGAGGATTCAAAAAGATATAGATAAACTGGAGAAGTGGGCAGCAACTAACAGAATGGTTTTTAACTGGGAAAAATGTAAAGTACTACATCTGGGCAATAAAAATGAATGGGAGGAATAGGGCTAAGCAAGAGCACAGTGAAAAAGACTTGGGTATACTAATAGTTCACAGACTGAACATGAGTCAATAGTGTGATGCAACAGCAAAAAGGCAAATACAATAGCATACAGTCTAGATCACGTGAAGTCATTATCCCCTTCTACTCCTCTCTGGTCAGACCTCATCTGGAATACTATCCAATTTTGGGCACCACGTTTTAAAAAAGACATCAACTACCTGGAGCAAGTTCAGAGAAGAGCGAACAGAATGGTGACCGGTCTGCAAACCCTGTCCTATGAGGAATGGTTGCAGGATTTGGGAATGTTTAACTTGCAAAAGAGAAGACTGAAAGGAGACTGAATAGCTGTCTACAAATATCTCAAGGGCTGTCACATTGTAGAAGAATCATCTTTATTCTCATTTGGACAAAGAAAAGACTAGAAGCAATGGGATGAAACTGAATGGAGGGAGACACAGATTAGATATTAGAAAAAATTTCTTGACAGTTAGAATGATTAATGCATTGAACAGGCTTCCACGAGAAGTGGTGAGTTCTCCTACAATGGAAGTCTTCAAGCAGAGGCTGGACAGACATCTGTCTGGGATGATTTAGTGCATCCTGCTTTGAGCAGAGGGTTGGACCAAATGGCCCAGGAGGTCCCTTCCAACTCTACCATTCTATGGTTCTATGATCACTGGGATCCATTGAAGTTTTCCAGAGTTATGACCTCATAAAGTGAAAATGGTCAGATTTAAAATATGAGCCTCGGTCATTAAACTACAAAGTGGTTTGGATTTTAAGGTGTTAAAAGGAAGGTGCTGTAAAAAAAAAAGTTCAACAATTGAAAAAATGGGCTTTTTAAGCTAAGAAAAAGACCTCAGAGAAGATCTCATTTACATGTATAAATATATGTGTGGTCAATACAGAGGACGGCAAAGGACTTATTCCTTCCAAGGACAATACTACGGACCAGGGGGCGCTCATTACGGATGGAAGAAAGGCGATTCGGACAGCTAAATAGGAAAGGGAGCAGTCAGACTCGGTGCACACACATATCCCCGATAACCATGTTGCTCATGTATAAAAGTGTTTGTCTTTTTGTCTAATTGGATACAAATTGTTTTCTGCCTCTTACATCATTAGCAACATTCTGATTGAATGAAAAGTCTTACATCCATGTGAGGTAGCGTGGCCGAGCGGTCTAAGGCGCTGGATTTAGGCTCCAGTCTCTCTGGAGGCGTGGGTTCGAATCCCACCGCTGCCAACCTTTTATTTGGACCTAATTCTTACTAACAGGATGGAAATGATGAGGAAATAAAGGCGGCCGGGAATTTAGGAGGAAACGATCATGCTGTCCTCAAAATTAGGATTAGAAGAGGAGGAAGACCTTTAAACCCCTTCATCATCTTGGTTTTTCTCCTCCCAGAGCCCCGCTCTCCCATGGTCTCCCTTCCTGTTTTCAGCAGTCATGTTGTACCGCTCATTAAACTCATGAATATGCGCATATTCTTGAGTTTAATGAGCGATACCACGTGACCGCTGAAGGAAGGGAGACCATGGGACAAGCAGGGGGACTGCAGAGATGCATCAGGGGGTAAGTATGACCTGACTCCCCCGCCCCCCTAGCGTATATGACTCGAGTATAAGCCGAGAGGGGGACTTTCAGCCCAAAAAAATCGGCTGAAAATCTCGGCTTATATACGAGTTTATACGGTAAATTTATTTTCAATTTGTTGACAGATCAGAAGAGAAGATTGGATCTTTCTGTCACTTGTGAGACTTCTACTGAAATCTGAACAAAGAAGACGTTTCGTAAATCTCTTTATTTTTACTGGTATCAAAACACACGTAACATTAGCGATGATACATATACTGACGAGGACGATCGATAAGTCACAGAGATCATATAGAAGAACTGTGCAGGAAAGAGAGAAAAACTGCAAAATAACATGTTGGCAGCGGTGGGATTCAAACCCACTCGCCCAGGGAGACTGTAGCCTTAATACCAGCACCTTAGACCGCTCAGTGGCGCTACCTGTGTAGGATAAGTAGTTGGATGATTGCATCTTCTAGGCTGCCAAGGAGACTATAAAAGGAAGTGGAAAGTAAAAAAATAGTTTTTAAATACATATATATAAATAAAAGTTTATATCACCCTCTATTTGCCCCATTCAAAATAAATCTATGCAGAAAAACTACACATATTTGGTGTCGCCGTGTTCAGAATCGCCCGATCTTTCAATATATTAAAAGAATTAACCGGATCACTTAACGGCGTAAGGAGAAAAAAATCAAAATCCCAGAATTACTTTTTTTGGTCAGCGCAACATTGCATTTAAAAGCAATATCGGGCGATCAAAACTTCGTATCCACACTGCAATGTTATGTATAAAAACGTCAGCTCAGTGCACAAAAAATAAGCTGTCACCCAACCCGAGATCATGAAAAATGGAGACGCTGCGGGTATCGGAAAATAGCAATTATTTAATATTTTTTGAAAATAATTGTTTTTTTTTTTCCACCACTTAAAACAGAACCTACACCTGTTTGGTATCTACGAACTCATAATGACCCTGAGAATCATATCGGCAGGTGGGTTTTAACATTTAGTGAATATGGTAAAAAGAAAAACCCCAAAACAGTTGTGGAATTGCTCTTCTTTTTGCATTTTCACCGCACTTTGAATTTGTTTTCCTGCTTTCCAGTACACTATATGGTAAAACCAATGGTGTCGTTCAAAAGTACAACTTGTCCCACAAAAAACAAGACATCACATGGCCGTATTGATGGAAAAATAGAAAAGTTGAGGCTGACAGAGCGGACCACTTTGACAGTGGGAGAAGGTGAAGGGGTGTAGAAACCAAGAGGATGGGTGGAGTAGGGATGGGATTTGATAAGGTTTAAGGGGTGGAGTGGAGTGGAGGGATTGGGAGACATTAGAGATGGAGGGTGGAGGATTGTATTTGCGGCATGATGGGTGTGGAAGGAGACTGGTAATGGGCAGGGAGTACAGATTGGGCAGGGAGTGGAGGCACAGATGATGTGGTTGGGAACTGGTATAGGGCAGGAAGCTGGTACGGGGCAGTTCACACAACTGCCTGCCTCCGTACTGTGTTCTACAGGTCAGGGCTCCAGCCAACCTCCAGGCAGGATAGGATTCTCCCTTCCACACTCCGCCAACATGTACCTTTCTGAACGACTCCTCCAATGCACCTTTAGGTACGAAGCACTCCAGTACTTAGTTACCCTGGAATGCCTCTCTCTAGGTGTTCCTAGTCTCTACTTGTATGACAGACAGCTGTAGCCTGCTTCGGGGACTCCTCACTGCATCCCATTACTAGTAGTGTGAATGAGGACAGAGCAGGAGACCTTGCCGGACACACATCGGGGGATCAACTGACAGGACTGAAGCCAAGTAACACAGGAACAAGTGTGGATTGTGCTGATGCCACTTCAGAGCTGTCACTGGCGGGGTTAGAGGCAAGGGGAAATACTAGAGACAGTGGAGCCGGAGGCCATAGTGGAGCACGGTTACAATCAGTAGTAGTCTACTACCTCTATAAAACATGCTGCAAGTTGGCCTCAACCTGCTCCATGCCTCATCCTGGGCTCCAACAACGTCAGTTGGTGTTCAGAAGTGCCGTCTTCACAGAGAAAAACACACTCGCTACTGTGTCTGTGGGGTTCAGTAATGCCAGCTGTTCCCCTGCTGTGTAGACGGCAAAGTCTCCTGCTGCCTCCACATGCCAACACCATCAGGCCTCAGCCTGCTCCATGCCTTATCCTGGGCTCCAACAATGCCAGTTGGTGTTCAGAAGTGCCGTCTTCGCAGAGAAACACACACTAGCTCCTGTGTTAGTGAGGTTCAGTAATGACAGCTATTCCCCTGCTGTGTAGACGGCAAAGTCTAGTGCTGCCTCCACATGCCAACACCATCTGGCCTCAGCCTGCTCCATGCCTCATCCTGGGCTCCAACAACGCCAGTTGGTGTTCAGAAGTGCTGTCTTTGCAGAGAAACACACACTAGCTCCTGTGTTAGTGGGGTTCAGTAATGCCAGCTGTTCCCCTGCTGTGTAGATGGCAAAGTCTAGTGCTGCCTCCACATGCCAACCCTATCAGGCCTCAGCCTGCTCCATGCCTCTTCCTGGGCTCCAACAACGCCAGTTGGTGTTCAGAAGTGTCGTCTTCACAGAGAAACACACACTAGCTCCTGTGTTAGTGGGGTTCAGTAATGCCAGCTGTTCCCCTGCTGTGTAGACGGCAATGTCTCCTGCTCCATCCACATGCAAACTACTACAGATTTGAAACTGTGCTCAACTTAGGCCTCTGGCTCCACTGTCTATAGTATTTCCCCTGGCCAAAAACCCCACCAGTTACAGCTCTGAAGTGGCGTCTGCACAATCCACACTTGTTCCTGAGTTACTGTGGCTCAGTCCCGTCAGTTGATCCCCCGATGTGTGTCCGACAAGGTCTCCTGCTCTGTCCTCATTCACATTACTAGTAGTGTGAATGAGGACTGAGCAGGAGAGCTTGCCAGACACACATCAAGGGATCAACAGACGGGACTGAGCCACAGTTACACAGGAACAAATGTGGATTGTGCAGACGCCACTTCAGAGCTGTAACTGGCGGGGTTGTTGGCCAGGGGAAATACTAGAGACAGTGGAGCTGGAGGCCATAGTGGAGCACGGTGACAATCAGTAGTAGTCTACAACCTCTCTAAAACCAGCTGCAAGTTGTCCTCCGCCTGCTGCATGCTTCATCCTTGGCTACAACACAGCCAGTTGTAGCCTGGAAGTGCCGTCAGCACAGATATAAACACTCGCTCCTCTGTTAGTGGGGGTTCAGTAACACCAGCTGTTCCCCTGCTGTTCGGATGGCAAAGTCTCCTGCTGCCTCCAAACTCACACTATAACGCTTTTTCTCCTCGCTCCAAGTAGGCCTCAGCCTGCTCGGAGCATTGATCCTGGGCTACAACACAGCCAGTTGAAGCCTGGAAGTGCCGTCCACACAGATATAAACACTCGCTCCTGTGTTAGTGGGGTTCAGTAACGCCAGCTGTTCCCCTGCTGTGTGGATGGCAAAGTCTCCTGCTGCCTCCAAGCTCACACTACAACGCTTTTTCTCCTCGCTCCAAGTAGGCCTCAGCCTGCTCGGAGCATTGATCCTGGGATACAGCACAGCCAGTTGTAGCCTGGTAGTGTCGTCCGCACAGATAGAAACACTCGCTCCTGTGTTAGTGGGGTTTAGTAATGCCAGCTGTTCCCCTGCTGTGTGGATGGCAAAGTCTCCTGCTGCCTCCAAACTCACACTACAACGCTTTTTCTCCTCGCTCCAAGTAGGCCTCAGCCTGCTCGGAGAATTGATCCTGGGCTACAACACAGCCAGTTGTAGCCTGGAAGTGCCGTCCGCACATATATAAACACTCGCTCCTGTGTTAGTGGGGTTCAGTAACGCCAGCTGTTCCCCAGCTGGGTGGATGGCAAAGTCTCCTGCTGCCTCCAAACTCACACTACAACGCTTTTTCTCCTCGCTCCAAGTAGGCCTCCTCAGCCTGCTCGGAGCATTGATCCTGGGCTACAACACAGCCAGTTGTAGCCTGGAAGTGCCGTCCGCACATATATAAACACTCGCTCCTGTGTTAGTGGGGTTCAGTAACGCCAGCTGTTCCCCAGCTGGGTGGATGGCAAAGTCTCCTGCTGCCTCCAAACTCACACTACAACGCTTTTTCTCCTCGCTCCAAGTAGGCCTCCTCAGCCTGCTCGGAGCATTGATCCTGGGCTACAACACAGCCAGTTGTAGCCTGGAAGTGCCGTCCGCACAGATTGAAACACTCGCTCCTGTGTTAGTGGGGTTCAGTAACGCCAGCTGTTCCCCTGCTGTGTGGATGGCAAAGTCTCCTGCTGCCTCCAAACTCACACTACAATGCTATTTCTCCTCGCTCCAAGTAGGCATCAGCCTGCTCGGAGCATTGATCCTGGGCTACAACACAGCCAGTTGTAGCCTGGAAGTGCCATCAGCACAGATTGAAACACTCGCTCCTGTGTTAGTGGGGGTTCAGTAACGCCAGCTGTTCCCCTGCTGCTCGGATGGCAAAGTCTCCTGCTGCCTCCAAACTCACACTATAACGCTTTTTCTCCTTGCTTCAAGTAGGCCTCAGCCTGCTCGGAGCATTGATCCTGGGCTACAACACAGCCAGTTGAAGCCTGGAAGTGCCGTCCGCACAGATGTAAACACTTGCTCCTGTGTTAGTGGGGTTCAGTAACATCAGCTGTTCCCCTGCTGTGTGGATGGCAAAGTCTCCTGCTGCCTCCAAGCTCACACTACAATGCTTTTTCTCCTCGCTCCAAGTAGGCCTCCTCAGCCTGCTCGGAGCATTGATCCTGGGCTACAACACAGCCAGTTGTAGCCTGGAAGTGCTGTCCGCACATATATAAACACTCGCTCCTGTGTTAGTGGGGTTCAGTAATGCCAGCTGTTCCCCAGCTGGGTGGATGGCAAAGTCTCCTGCTGCCTCCAAACTCACACTACAACGCTTTTTCTCCTCGCTCCAAGTAGGCCTCCTCAGCCTGCTCGGAGTATTGATCCTGGGCTACAACACAGCCAGTTGTAGCCTGGAAGTGCCATCCGCACAGATTGAAACACTCGCTCCTGTGTTAGTGGGGTTCAGTAACGCCAGCTGTTCCCCTGCTGTGTGGATGGCAAAGTTTCCTGCTGCCTCCAAACTCACACTACAATGCTATTTCTCCTCGCTCCAAGTAGGCATCAGCCTGCTCGGAGCATTGATCCTGGGCTTCAACACAGCCAGTTGTAGCTTGGAAGTGCCGTCCGCACAGATTGAAACACTCGCTCCTGTGTCTGTGGGGTTCAGTAACGCCAGCTGTTCCCCTGCTGTGCGGATAGCAAAGTCTACTGCTGCCTCCAACATCACACTACTACTGACTTTTAACCGTGGTCCACTTAGGCCTCTGGCTGTACTGTCTCTAGTATTTCCCCTGGCCTCCAACCACGCCAGTCGCTGCTCTGATGTGCCGTCTGCACAATCTACACTTGTTCCTGTGTTATTGGGGCTCAGTCACGTCAGTTGATCCCCTGATGTGTGTCCGGCAATGTCTCCTGCTCTGTCCCCATTCCCATTAATAGTTATGGGAATGTGGACAGAGCAGGACACCTTGCCGGACACACATCAGGGGATCAACACTGCAGAGCAGCAACTGGCGTGGTTGGAGGCCAGGGGAAATACTAGAGACAGTAGAGCCAGAGGCTAAAGTGGAGCACGGTTACAATCAGTAGTTGTGTACAAGCAATATAAAACTCGCTCCTAGTTGGCCTCAGCCTGCTGCATGATTGACCCCTGGGCTTCAACATCGCATGTTGCTGCTCAGAAGTGTGTTTGCCACGGTTACTCCCTCCTGCCCAGCTGGGTTCCAGCACCGTCAGCTGTTTCTCGGCAGAGCCTTTGGCCTAGGTGCCTCCTTCTTGGTATCCGAGTTCCAGCAACGTCTGCTGGTCCTTGGTAGTGCTTTTTAGCACAGGTAACTCCTGCTTAGAAACCGTGTTCCAGCACCGTCAGCTGGTCCACGGTTGTGCCAATGGCTCTTGTTCCTTTTGCTGTCCCTCCGGGTTCCAGCACCGTCAGCTGGTTCTCGGCAGTGTCTTTTGCATGGGTACTCCCTCCTGCCCAGCCTGGCTCCAGCACGCCTGCTGTTTCCGGGTAGTGTCAACGTCACTTTGCCACTGATACGTTGTCCTGTTGTGCTGCGGTCGGGTTAGCCGAGTCTATGGTGCCTGCAGTTTCAGTGCTTCCTATGTGGGCTGCGGGTTCTGGTAAAAAAGGCTGGTTCCATAGTGCCAATAAGACAACCACCCCCTGTAGGACTGTGGGTTTTGGTAACTGCGGCCGGCTCGCGGCCTTGCAACTTTGTTTTTCATGGGTACCTTCTGCTACCCATCTGGGTTCCAGCACCGTCAGCTGGTTCTCGGCAGTGCCTTTGGCCTAGGTGCCTCCTTGTTGGTATCCGAGTTCCACCAATGTCTGCTGGTCCGTGGTTGTGCTTTGTAGCACAGGTACCTCCTGCTTAATAACCGTGTTCCAGCACCGTCAGCTGGTCCACGGTTGTGCCAATGGCTCTTGTTCATTCTGCTGCCCCTCCGGGTTCCAGCACCGTCAGCTGGTTCTCGGCAGTGTCTTTGGCACGGGTACTCCCTCCTGCCCAGCCTGGTTACAGCACGCCTGCTGTTTCCGGGTAGTGTCAACGTCACTTTGCCATTGATATGTTGTCCTGTCGTGTTGCGGTCAGGTTAGCCGAGTCTATGGTGCCTGCAGTTTCAGTGCTTCCTATGTGGACTGCGGGTTCTGGTAACAAAGGCTGGTTCCATAGTGCCAATAGGAAAAGCACCCCCTGTAGGACTGTGGGTTTCGGTAACTGCGGCCTGCTCGCGGACACGACACTTTGTTAATCATGGGTACCTTCTGCTACCCATCCGGGTTCCAGCAACGTCAGCTGGTTCCCGGCAGAGCCTTTGGCCTAGGTGCCTCCTTGTCAGTATCCGAGTTCCACCAACGTCCGCTGGTCCTTGGTAGTGCTTTGGAGCACAGGTACCTCCTGCTTAGTAACCGTGTTCCAGCACCATCAGCTGTTCCACGGTTGTCCCATTGGCTCTTGTTCCTTCTGCTGCCCCTCCGGGTTCCAGCACCGTCAGCTGGTCCTCGCTAGTTTCATTTGCTCTTGCAGCTTCTGCTACCCATCCGGGTTCCTGCACCGTCAGCTGGTTCTCGGCAGTGTCTGTGGCCTAGGTGCCTCCTTGTCGGTATCCGAGTTCCACCAACGTCTGCTGATCCTTGGTAGTGCTTTGGAGCACAGGTACCTCCTGCTTAGTAACCGTGTTCCAGCACCGTCAGCTGGTCCACAGTTGTGCCATTGGCTCTTGTTCATTCTGCTGCAACTCCGGGTTCCAGTACCATCAGCTGGTTCTCGCCAGTTCCTCAGCCTTCTTCTAACTTCTGCTACTTTTCAAAGTTCAAGCTTGTGGAAATGGTTTTTGATTCTCACTCTGGATCTCCATGACAATGACCCTGAAGACGACGACCCTGAAGACCACACAGAAGAATACCTAAAAGATGACCCTGAAGAAGATGACCAAGAGGACAAAAAACAGGAAGACAACCACCAAGATGCAGAACAACAAGAGACAGAAGACCAAGAAGCATAAAAACCAAAAGCAGATGAACATTAAGCATAAGACTAAAAATCTGAGCAAATGAGATTATCAAATTTATAAGCAGAAGAAGACTAAGCAGTGTATGGGGGTGAGTCCGTTCCTCCTCGTGGTGCCCCTGGAAAAGGCCTGCTACTGCAGGCCAAACTGAACGCGGACAAATCCTGTTGTGAATCTTTTGTGACAGGCTGAACGGAAGGTGTAATCTTCAAACTTTTCTAGATAACAACTACAGGAATGCCTGACACAAATAAGAATATGATGAAGAAGAATAGGAAGAAGATGAATATGAAGAAGAATAAAAGAAGAAGAAGAAGAAGAAGATACTGCTGCTGCTGAAGATGATGAAGGAGAAAGTGTGGGAGAAGTAAAAAAGAAGGTGAAGAGCATGGAAGTAGTGAAACATACATATCTGACAAAAAATTAAAGACTTTAACATAGTCAATATCTTTGTAACTACGAACGTCTTTAAAAAAAAAAAAAATTCCTGCTATTCCATTTGATTGGGCTAAACCTCTATGGCTTTAATGACTCCTACACCTCCCACAATACATTCTACATTATTATTAGTTGTTTTTCTTCATGTAGAATTAACCGACAGGGAAAGAAAGGGTTTTTTTAATTCCGATATTTCTGTTCCATTGACTTGAATAGGACTTCCGGGATCGGAATCGGCGATACCCGATACTTTTTTTTAGATCGGCTGATCCATTCCGATACGATATTTTTCAGTATCGGGTGGTATCTCTCAACACTAACCATGACATATTTAGAGTCATCATCAAGTATATTTCTGATTGGTAATGGTAATGCAAAGTTTTCATTTATATTATTTGGTTTACTGCTTGTTTAAACAATTAAAACAGTAAATTTATGTTAATACATTGATATATTATCAACATATACAAAAATAGATTGTGATAAGGAGTGTACTGCCGACACTTCTGTGATTATCAAAGCTGTGCCTGAAAATCTACCTGTGTGTTAGCTGATCATCAGTCAACTGTAGGAATACGGGTGCACACCAAAAAGATAAATCCAATATTGTCCGACAAAAAGAGAAAAAAGGTGGCACTCGCCATCCAATTAAAACATTCCTTTATTTAATCCATAAAATTGGTGCAGGGGAGGAGCGAAAAACTTTACAGATCATGTGCACAAAACTTCAGGATTGTCATTGAATAAACTTGCATAAGTATTACATTGCATTTTTGGACCATTTACGTGTGGAAAAAACGTATCAAATACGCAACGTGCGCACATAGCCTTAATGTTCATTTTGACTCCTTCCACATATCATTCCTGTATGTATTTCATAGAAAACGTAGTACACTGACTATGCAATATAAAAAAATCTAAAAACAAAGACAAATTTAAAAGCAAACTAAAAACAAATACATTAAAAAGTGATGAGAGAACAGCATAATCCACTCATTCACAGAAAAGGGTCAAAACTGCCGGAAAGCTCCCACCGGCAACAGGACTATTGGACACTACTCTACCGGTGGAGAAGTAGGTGCCGATCTTACCAAGTATCAGCACTCCTGCACTGATTAGACCTATTCACATATTAAACAATGCAGGTTCTTTTAACAGTGCAGGGGTTAATCCGCTCAGTTGAGAGCTCTTGGAAGCTTTCCTGCATTAAAGCTCTCAGCTGTTCACTGTTAGCCACTTCCATCTCCCATATAATCTGAGCCCCGGCAAGCACTCATTGCCAGAGTTAGCTTCATGCTGCATGGTTAGGAGATGGTAGTTTGTGGTTGTTGTTTGAGAAGGCATTTGTTGGATTTATCTGAAACTGTTGCTAGGTTTTGGGTGTGTGTTAATCCTTCTCCTACTTTGGATTTATCCCATCCCCAAACCTCAGTGTTAACCTCTATTGTTTGTGTGAGTATATTTGCATGTTTGAAATAATTTTGAACTGGAGGCGATAGGAGGTGGTGAGAGCTTGGATGTGCGGTTTTGAAGGACAGAGCAGTGTCAAGTGTAATTCTGGTAAAATTGGAAGTGTGATGTCATTTATTTTAAAAGATAGATCACGTAGAGAATATATGCAAAATTTTGTATAGGTAATTAATTCAGATTTGTAGACATCGAACTGGAGGAAGCGAGAAGAGAAGAAGGAGGATATGGCTGAAAGACACTCTGGGATTCTGGACAACAGAGAGGTAATGTCTGCGCCAGAGATGTAGAACAGAGTGTCATTAGCTTATAGATGGTACTGAAATCCATAGGACTTTATGAGTTGTCCCAGTCCAAAGGTATAGATGGAAAAGAGTAGGGGTCCTAAGACAGAGCCTTGAGTGACACCAACAGAGGGTGGGATGAGGAGGTAGTGAGGGAGTAGGAGATGCTAAATGTGTGTTTGGCAAGAAATGAGGAGACCCATCCTCTTCGACCGAGCATGCAGCTTCGGGAGGGATGCACATGGAGCGGTGAGGGAGGAAGGGGACACCCGCCTAGCCAGCCAGATGTGAGGGCGATCTGGCTGTGACATCTGTCACCCCATTGATCGCTAGGGTTGATTTGGCTGATATGGCTGGCTAGGCAGGTGTCCCCTTCCTCCCTCACCGCTCCATGTGCGTCCCTCTTGAAGCTGCGCGCTCGGTCGAAGAGGATGGCTGTCCCCGGTAGATGAAGCACCGATCTTCGGTCAAGGATATACGAGTAGCTGCGCTCCTCTGCAAGAACCTCCAAACAAGCTCAAAGTCCCACTGTAGGAGAAACGTAGGGTAGTAAAGAAATGAGGAGATCCAGAATAGAGCAAGGTCTTTGACTCCAAAGGAAGCGAAGATCTGTAGTAGGAGGCAGTGATCAACCGTGTTGAAAGCAAAGGACAGGTCTAGAGGGAGGAGTATAGAGAATTGCCTGTTAGCTTTTGCTGTAAGTACATAAGTTTCAGTCTACCACCCTACCCATGTCCTCCATTCTGCTGATGACCTGAGGTTAGCACCCTCAATAATCAGAACCTCCCACTCCCGTCTCCAAGACTATACACGCGCTGTGCCAATTCTTTGGAATGCACTTCCCAGGTCATTACAATTAATCCCCAATCCCTACAATTTTAAGCCTGCCCTGAAAACGCATTTATTCAGACTGGCCTACCGCCTCAACGCATTAACCTAACTATCCCTGTGTGGCACAGCCAAAAGTTTTACCATAACCAGGTTCCCCGCATCTTGTTCCTACATGCTTTATGCATCTATTCAGCCCTCTGTGTCTGTACTGTTACACACTTAACATTAAGGCTGGTCCAAACAATCAGGGCAATTGTTACCACCCACCTTTCGTGTCTCCTTTTTTTTTTTCCTTCATAGATTGTAAGCTTGCGAGCAGGGCCCTCATTCCTCTTGGTATCTGTTATGATCTATGTGGTTATTGTTATGCTGTAATGTCTATCATCTGTACAAGTCCCCTCTGAAATGTAAAGTGCTGCGGAATATGTCGGCTCTATAGAAAAAAATATATTATTATTATTTAGTATTTTTGGTCAGGGCAGTTTCAGTAGAATGATGGGGACGGAAGCCAGATTGTAGGTTGTCGAAGAGTGAGTTAGATGAAAAGTGAGAGGAACGTAGACGTGATGGTCAAGGAGTTTGGAAAGGAATGGGAGCAGCGATATGGGGTGATAGATGGACATATCGAGTGGGTAGAGTGATGGCTATTTTGAGGATAGGTGTGATCATGGCTAGAGTTGAGCATTCCGATACCGCAAGTATCGGGTATCGGCCGATACTTGCTGTATCGGAATTCCGATACCAACATCCGATATTATTTCAATATCGGGCACGGGCATCGGAATCGGAAGTTCAAAGTTGATTGACAGCCGAAATGACGTCATCATGATGCGCGGTGTGTGCGCATCATGATGCGCCGTCATTTCGGGCCTTCCGGGGGTCTCTGCCGGCCTGCCGGGGGGCTGTGTGGACTGCCCGGGGTCTGTACCGGCCTGACGGGGGGCTGTGCCGGCCTGCCGGTGGATTGTGCACCCTGTGGGGGTCTGTACCGGCCTGCCGGGGGGCTGTGCCGGCCTGCCGGGGGGCTGTGCCGGCCTGTGGGGGTCTGTACCGGCCTGCCGGGGGGGCTGTGCTGATGTCCGGGGGTCTGTGCAGGCATCGTCCGATGGGACTACAAGTCCCATCGGGTGATGCCTGCTACCATGACAGTGATTGACACATTAGCCAATGATGGGACAGTAGTAGTCCCATCATCCGGCTAATGTGTTAAATGTTAAAAAAAAAAAAAAAAAAAAATACTACATACATACATACTACATGCATGCTACATACATACTACATGCTACATACATACTACATATATACTACATGCATGCTACATACATACTACATGCTACATACATACTACATATATACTACATGCATGCTACATACATACTACATGCTACATACATACTACATACATACTACATGCATGCTACATACATACTACATGCTACATACATACTACATGCATGCTACATACTACATGCTACATGCATGCTACATACATACTACATGCTACATACATACTACATGCATGCCACATACATACTACATGCTACATACATACTACATATATACTACATGCATGCTACATACATACTACATATATACTACATGCATGCTACATACATACTACATGCTACATGCATGCTACATACATACTACATGCTACATACATACTACATACATACTACATGCATGCCACATACATACTACATGCTACATACATACTACATACATACTACATATATACTACATGCATGCTACATACATACTACATACACTCACTGGCCACTTTATTAGGTACACCATGCTAGTAACGGGTTGGACCCCCTTTTGCCTTCAGAACTGCCTCAATTCTTCGTGGCAGAGATTCAACAAGGTGCTGGAAGCATTCCTCAGAGATTTTGGACCATATTGACATGATGGCATCACACAGTTGGCGCAGATTTGTCGGCTGCACATCCCTGATGCAAATCTCCCGTTCCACCACATCCCAAAGATGCTCTATTGGATTGAGATCTGGTGACTGAGGAGGCCATTTGAGTACAGTGAACTCATTGTCATGTTCAAGAAACCAATCTGAGATGATTTGAGCTTTATGACATGGCGCATTATCCTGCTGAAAGTAGCCATCAGATGTTGGGTACATTGTGGTCATAAAGGGATGGACATGGTCAGCAACAATACTCAGGTAGGCTGTGGCGTTGCAACGATGCTCAATTGGTACCAAGGGGCCCAAACAGTGCCAAGAAAAAATTCCCCACACCATGACACCACCACCACCAGCCTGAACCGTTGATACAAGGCAGGATGGATCCATGCTTTCATGTTGTTTACGCCAAATTCTGACCCTACCATCCGAATGTCGCAGCAGAAATCGAGACTCATCAGACCAGGCAACGTTTTTCCAATCTTCTACTGTCCAATTTCGATGAGCTTGTGCAAATTGTAGCCTCAGTTTCCTGTTCTTAGCTGAGAGGAGTGGTACCCAGTGTGGTCTTCTGCTGCTGTAGCCCATCTGCCTCAAAGTTCGACGCACTGTGCGTTCAGAGATGCTCTTCTGCCTACCTTGGTTGTAACGGGTGGCAATTTGAGTCACTGTTGCCTTTCTATCAGCTCGAACCAGTCTGCCCATTCTCCTCTGACCTCTGGCATCAACAAGGCATTTCCGGCCACAGAACTGCCGCTCACTGGATTTTTTTTCTTTTTCGGACCATTCTCTGTAAACCCTAGAGATGGTTGTGCGTGAAAATCCCAGTAGATCAGCAGTTTCTGAAATACTCAGACCAGCCCTTCTGGCACCAACAATCATGCCACGTTCAAAGGCACTCAAATCACCTTTCTTCCCCATACTGATGCTCGGTTTGAACTGCAGGAGATTGTCTTGACCATGTCTACATGCCTAAATGCACTGAGTTGCCGCCATGTGATTGGCTGATTAGAAATTAAGTCTTAACACACAGTTGGACAGGTGTACCTAATAAAGTGGCCAGTGAGTGTATATACTACATGCATGCTACATACATACTACATACATACTACATGCATGCTACATACATACTACATGCTACATACATACCACATATATACTACATATATACTACATGCATGCTACATACATACTACATGCTACATACATACTACATACATATTACATGCATGCTACATACATACTACATGCTACATACATGCTACATACATACTACATGCATGCTACATACAATACATTGATACAATACATACATAGACATACAGTACATATAACATAGAGTAACATACTTACCAATACTTGTCACATTGTTCCCCGAAGCCATTGTCTTTTACGGAATAAATATTAACATAACAAACCACAAAAATACTCACCCATGATCCGAAGCAGTCCACGAGTGTGTCCCACGACGATCTTGGGTAGAGAACTGCAGCATCAGCTGATGCTGCCGCTCTCTACGGGCTGCAGGAATCCAATGACGGAAGGTAGGTATCCTTCCGCACTGTATTCCTCCGCCAATTAAAAAAAAAAAAGTCCCTAGTCTCACTTTATGGTAAAAGCTGTGTGGGAATTTCATACTATATGTATGTAGTATGTATGTAGTATGTAGTATGTATGTAGCATGTAGTATGTATGTAGCATGCATGTAGTATATATGTAGTATGTATGTAGTATGTATGTAGCATGTAGTATGTATGATGCATATATGTAGTATGTATGATGCATATATGTAGTATGTATGATGCATATATGTAGTATGTATGTAGCATGTATGTAGCATGCATGTAGCATGTAGTATGTATGTATGTATGTAGTATGTATGTAGCATGTAGCATGTATGTAGCATGCATGTAGTATATATATAGCATGTAGTATGTATGTAGCATGCATGTAGCATGCATGTAGTATATATGTAGTATGTATGTATGTAGTATTTTTTTTTTTATTTTTTTTTTTTTTTACATTTAACACATTAGCCGGATGATGGGACTACTACTGTCCCATCATTGGCTAATGTGTCAATCACTGTCATGGTAGCAGGCATCGCCCGATGGGACTTGTAGTCCCATCGAACGATGCCTGCACAGACTACCGGAGCCTGCACAAACCCCCCGGCAGGCCGGCACAGCCCCCCCGGAGCCTGCACAGACCACCGGCAGGCCGGTACAGACCCCGGGCAGTCCGCACAGCCCACCGGCAAGCCGGCACAGCCCCCCCGGCAGGCCGGTACAGACCCCGGGCAGTCCGCACAGCCCACCGGCAGGCCGGCACAGCCCCCCGGCAGGCCGGCAGAGACCCCCGGAAGGCCCATACAGACCCCCGAGAGGCTGTACAAGGGCAGAAAAGGGTTTTTCCAATTCCGATACCGGAAGTCTCATAGACTTGAATGGGACTTCTGGCATCGGTATCGGCGATACCGATACTTTTTTTAAAGATCGGCCGATCCATTCCGATCCGATATTTTGAAGTATCGGACGGTATCGCTCAACTCTAATCATGGCATGTTATAAAGCAGAGGGGAAGGTACCAGAAGTTAGTGATGGGTTGAAGAGATAGATTAGGGATGTGGTAAGTGTGAGGGTGAGGTTGGGGAGGAGGTGGGATGTGATCGGGTCAAGTGCACAAGTGGTGAGGTGTGATTTGGAGAGGAGTTGATTAAGCTGCCCTTCAGTGATGTTGAGAGGGAAGTTATGGGGTTAGTGCATTTGTCTAGTATACAAAGGGGTTGTGGTGGTCGAACAATAAAGACTTGCCTTGCTTGGTCTTTTATTTTTGAAGTCTGTGGCAAAGTCCTCAGCAGAGATGAGGGAGGTGGGAGGGGACAGTGGTGGGTGGAGGAGGGAGTTAAAAGTGTTGAATAATTGTTTGAGGTTGTAAGATAAGGAAGATACCAAGGATGTAAAGTAGGCCTGATTGGCAGAGGTGAGGGCAGAATTGAATGCGAGTGTTGCTTGTTTATATGTAGTGAAGTCATCTTGTGACTGTGTTTTCTTCCAACGCCGCTCTGCAATCTTGAATAACTGCCGAAACGTTTTAGTGATGGAATTGTGCCAGGGTTGTCTATTGATTCGTCGCATTCTGCTATTCATTAGAGGGGCGACCCAAGTTGATAGCCGATGCACAAGTGGCATTGAAGAAATGAGTGGCAGTGTCTGTGTCGACAAGTGAAGATATGGAGGACAGTGGCAGAATAGAGTCAGAGAGTGTGCGAGTGTCTAGGTGTGTGAGGTTTCTGCAGGGGTGCGCTAGTTGCTGGACATGGGTGACAGGTGAGGAGGAGAGGGATGAGAAAGTGGTAATAAATAGTATTTACTCCATTGGTTCATATTAGTCATGTGGTCAGAAAAGGTTTTCATTGCCTGAAAGCCTGTTATGAGTTCATTTTCTCCTTCACCTCTGATGTCTGATGAACTCCCTCTGCTGGTGAAAGGAGGTAGTGAAATTGATCTGGATGGGAAGAACCTGTCATCTGAACAGGTGGAGTGTGATTGGACATCTGGAATTTCTGAGTGGATATAAGGCAGCCGACGCCCTGCAGGGTTGCTGGTGATCCTTTCTGCTCTGAGCTCTGGCATCCAATTTAGTTCCTGTCTGCTAAAAGCTAAGTTTTTGCTCTGCTATTTTTCCATGAGATTTTGTCTGTTTACTTAGTGTTTGTGTTCAGCCTGCCCTTGTTGGGACGGGCTGAACTCCATTTTTGTCTCTGATCAGTTGATCTCTTTGCTCTGTCTTAAGAATATACCTGAGTGCTGATATAGTGATTTTGAAGTCTAGAGACTTCAGGGCCTTTTCTATCAGACGTGTTGGACATTATTTTTGGCAGGGTTTTTTGCGGATTGCAGCCAGCATCTTTTCTATCCTTTCCTATCTAGTTAGTTGGGCCCCATCATTTGCTCAGCCTGTCTTTCTGTCTGTATTTGTGTTTTCATCTGTTTTTCACCGACAATACATGTTAGGGGCTGTCTATTGCTTTGGGGTCTGCTCTGGGGCAGTTTAGAGTTCCCCTTTTTTCTTTAGGCTTATTTATCTCTCCGGCTGTGACAAGGGGTCTAGGGCACCGTAGGAACCCCCACAGCTACTGTTAGTTGTGGTGAATAGGATCAGGGGTCTGCAATCCGCTAGCTACCAACCTCTCCGGTTTTCTGGACTTAGCTTGTTTTTTTGTTTTTTCCTCCTCCGGTGACTCATTCATAACAGAATCACCAGCCATGCCGCAGATTCTAGGGTACTCAATAGCAGGAGAGAATTGAAAAAAAAAAAAAAAAAGTGTCAGAATTTTTTTTTTGTGTATATTTTTCCCTCTCTTTCTCTGGGGAATTTTTTCTCAATGGAGATTAAGCAATTGTCTGATCGTGTGGAGCAGCTCACGGCTGAAGTGCGGGGAATTTCCGCCTATCTTGCTCATTCACATGCTGCTGAACCAAAGATCCCTACTCCTGATGTGTTTTTTGGGGATCGGTCTAAATTTTTGAATTTTAAGAATAATTGTAAATTATTTTTTGCCTTGAAGCCTAACTCTGCGCAGCAGGTTAAAATTGTCATCTCTTTGCTGTGCGGTGATCCCCAGGATTGGGCGTTTTCTTTGAAACCTGATGATCCTATTCTAACTAATGTGAATGCATTTTTTCAAGCCTTGGGGTTGTTGTATGATGAACCTAATGCTATTGATCAGGCTGAAAAGGCCCTGTTGGCATTGAGCCAGGGTCAGGATTCTGCAGCGTTGTACTGTCAAAAATTCCGAAAGTGGGCGGTCCTTACTACCTGGAATGATGGTGCCTTGGCAGCTCTCTTTCGGAAGGGTTTGTCAGAAACCGGAAAAGATACTATGGTGGGATTTCCTGTTCCCTCTGGTCTTGACGATTGTATGTCATTAGCCATTCAGGTTGATCGGCGTTTGCGTGAACGCAAAACTGCACGAGAGGTGTTGCCACCTGTTGAACAAATGTCTGAACCTATGCAATGTGATAGAGTTTTGTCTAGGGTGCAACGTCAGGAGTTCAGAAGGCGTAATAAGCTGTGTTTTTTTTTGAGGAGATGCCTCTCATATTATTTCTGTCTGCCCTAAATGAGAGAAACGTTTTGCACACACATTTGCTGTGGGTGGTGTTCAACCTAAGTTTCTTCTGGCAATTACTATGATCTGCTCCCTGTCCACATTTTCCGCTAAGGCTTTTGTGGATTCGGGAGCAGCTCTGAACCTGATGGACTTGGATTTTGCTAAACGTTGTGGGTTTCCTATGACACCTCTGCGGACGCCTATCCCTTTGAGGGGTATTGATGCTACTCCTTTGGCGAAGAATAAACCTCAGTTTTGGACCCAGGTGGTAATGCGGGTCGCCCCAGACCATCAAGAAAATTGCAGATTTTTGGTGCTGCATAATTTGCATGATACCACTGTTCTGGGGTTTCCCTGGTTGCAAATCCATAATCCAGTTTTGGATTGGAAATCTTTGTCTGTGGTGAGTTGGGGTTGTCGGTGTGCCCTTAGTAACGCTCCTGTTTTCTCCACCTCTCCCCAGTCGCATGATGTTCCTGACTATTTGGCTGATTTTTATGATGTATTTAGTGAGAATGAATCTGCGTCTTTGCCTCCTCATAGGAGTTATGACTGTGCAATTGAGCTGAGCCCTGGGTGTAAATTTCCCAAGGGTCGACTTTTCAATTTATCTGTACCCGAGCACGAGGTTATGTTATCCTATATTAAGGAGTCGTTGGAGAAGGGTCATATTAGACCATCCTCTTCACCCTTAGGTGTTGTTTTTTTTTGTGGCCAAGAAAGATGGTTCATTAAGGCCTTGTATTGACTATTGTTCCCTCAACAAAATTACTGTTAAATATCAGCATCCGTTACCCCTGATTTCTGATCTATTCTCCAGCGTTAAAGGTGCTTGCTGGTTTACCAAGCTTGACCTCAGGGGGCATATAATCTTATTCGCATTAAGCATGGGGATGAATGGAAGACGGCGTTTAATACTCCGGAGGGACATTTTGAGTACCTGGTGATGCCTTTTGGGCTCACTAATGCCCCTTCTGTCTTCCAGTGCATCATGAATGATATTTTCCGAGAATTTGTGGATAAATTTTTGATCATCTATCTGGATGATATTTTTATCTTTTCCAGGGATTGGCACTCTCATGTGGAACATGTTCGGACTGTGTTCCGGATTTTGAGGGAGAATTCCCTGTATGTCAAAGGATCGAAATGCCTTTTTGGGGTACAGAGGATTTCATTTTTGGGATTTATTTTGTCTCCGTCAACTATTGAAATGGACCCGGCCAAGGTACAGGCCATTTATGATTGGGTTCAGCCCACTTCTTTGAAGGCCCTCCAGAAGTTTTTGGGTTTTGCTAATTTTTATCGGAAATATATAGCTAATTTTTCTGGTATTGCCAAACCATTGACTGATTTGACTAGGAAGGGTGCTGATGTGCTGAATTGGTCTCCGGAGGCTGTTTCTTCCTTTCAGGAGCTGAAGCGAAGGTTCACTTCTGCTCCGGTTTTGCGGCAACCTAATGTCTCACTCCCGTTTCAGGTAGAGGTGGACGCTTCTGAGATTGGTGCAGGAGTTGTTTTGTCCCAAAAATATTGTGTTTTTGTTTTTTCCTCCTCCGGTGACTCATTCATAACATAAGCCATAATCATCAGTATTACAGAAATAAACACGTGAAATAGATCACTCTGTTTGTAATAACTATATAGAATATATGAGATTCACTTTTTGTATTGAAGAACTGAAATAAATTAATTTTTGATGATATTCTAGTTTTGTGAAAAGCACCTGTATTCTTAGAGGAGGCATAAGTGAGATCACGTCCTTACCCTTCTCTTTCTATACCAATTGTCAATTTCTATTACACATCAGAAGGGAAGATTGGATTTTTCTGTCACTCTTAAGATTTCTGTTGAAATTTTAAAACATGAGAAGTTTAGCAAATACCTTTATTTTCATTGGTAACATGTATTCTATTGCAATACTTTTTAAAAGTAAAACTAGTAAAAAAAAAGTCAATAATGGGCGCAAAAGAAAAAAAGAAACTATTTTATGGATTGTAGTGTTCATTCCAGGTGTGTATGGTTCTTGCTCTTTTACAAAAGACGAGAGTCGGGTATGGGTTACCAAGCAGGTTCCATGGTGTAATGGTTAGCACTAGTATTGAGCGATACCATCCGATATTGAGAAATATCGGATCAGATTGGATCGGCCAATACCTAAAAAGTATCGGGTATCGCCGATTCCGATACCGGAAGTCCCATTCAAGTCAACGGGACAGAAATATCGGAATTAAAAAAAACCCTTTCTTTACTTGTACATCCAGTTCGGGAGGGGGGAAGAGTGTGGGCAGTGCGTGGGCGGACACTGTGCGTGTCTGTGTGTGCGGGCGGGGTCTGTGCGGGCCTCTCGGGGTTCTGTGCGGGCCTGCCGGGGTCTGTGTGGGCCTGCTGGGGGTCTGTGTGGGCCTGCTGGGGGTCTGTGCGGGCTACCGGGGGTCTGTGCGGGCTGCCGGGGGTCTGTGCGGGCCTGCCGGGGGTCTGTGCGGGCCTGCCGGGGGTCTGTGTGGGCTGCCGGGGGTCTGTGCGGGCCTGCCGGGGGTTGTGTGTGTGTGCAGGCATCGTCCGATGGGACTTCAAGTCCCATCGGGCTATGCCTGCTACAATGACAGTGATTGACACATTAGCCAATGATGGGACAGTAGTAGTCACATCATCCGGCTAATGTGTTGAATGTAAAAAAAAACCAAAAAAAAAACATACATACTACATACATACTACATATATACTACATTCATACAACATACATACATACTAAATACATACTATATATATACTACATTCATACAACATACATACATACTACATACATACTTTATATATGCTACATTTATACAACATACATACATACTACATACATACTTCATATATACTACATTCATACAACATACATACATACTACATACATACTACATATATACTACATTCAAACAACATACATACATACTACATGCTACATACATACTTCATATATACTAAAAAATACAACATTAGAGTTGAGCGACTTTTGGTTTTTTAGGGTCGAGTTTCGTTTCGTGAAACCCGACTTTTCCAAAAGTCGGGTCGAGCAAGATCGGCCGATTATAGGGAAAAGTCGGGGTCGTCCCGAAACACGAAACCCAATGTAAGTCAATGGGGAATAAAAGTCGGCAGTGAGAGGAGGACAGGAAACACACCTACAGTGCCCATTTGAATGCCAAAAGCATCAATTCTTCTTACTTAAGCTTGTCAACCTTAATTAACTTCATAATACAAGTTACGCACTGAAAAATGGGGGTTATTTGGCTAAAGTTGTGGGGGGGAGGGCTGGCTGCAGGTTTTCATGTGCCCTGGGCGAAAGAGCGCCCCTTTAACACATACCACAACTCATCATGCTCCGATACGGCAGAGAAATAGCGGTATAGTACAATGAAAAATACCTCACTTTTTACATCTCATGACGAGGCCCATCTATTTCTCCATACAGAATCATTGGTCCCATATAATGTTTGAAACAGTATATGATGAGCTCCACATAATGCTACAGTATATGTTGGTCCCCATGGATGAAGCTCCACTGTCTTATGGGCCCAAATAATGCTCCAAACATAATGGGCCCCATTTCTAATGCTCTAGTGTATAATGGGCCCTCTAAATGCTGCTCCAGTGTCTGATGTCCACCTTTGGAATGTTCCAGTGTATGGTGGGCCCCATCTATCATTCTCCAGAGTATAGTGCTCCCCAAAAATTGCTGTCCCAACATTGAAAACAATCAAATAAGTCTCCTCGCTAGGGAATCCCTGTACTTGTCTGGATTCCTCGTCGTCCCCATCTTCCATCTCACTGCACAGTATTTCAACTTTGCAAGTGCTGTGATCCTGGGCAAGCAGGGGGGCCCACTCGTTGGCGACGGCACTGGCACAGGGCCCCTGATAGTACGGTGGTGTGTCTGATGGCGGGTGGGCCGAACCTGCACTTTCATCTGCAGCTTCCTCTT
This sequence comes from Dendrobates tinctorius, assembly GCF_039654945.1. NCBI lineage: Eukaryota > Metazoa > Chordata > Amphibia > Anura > Dendrobatidae > Dendrobates > Dendrobates tinctorius. Next base: position 1,964,035 of record NW_027361818.1, on the reverse strand, counting down.
TGTCACCGTGTAAGATGGAACTGTATATGGGAAGGGTAACCTGAGTTTCATCAGGGTCAGATTCAGGTCGTGTAGCGTGCGAGGGGAATGTAGTGGTCTGGGTCAATGTACCAGCAGATTCATCGAGCAGTGGCTGGGCATCAGTGCACTTGTGTCGCCCCCAGGAGTACGGTCGCCACAGTGACATTACCTTCTTCCTAGGGAGTGTGATGTCATGCTTGGGAGCAATGAAGGATCTCTCTAGCAGGTTAACTGATTGGGCGGCGTTATTCCCACGAGTCATGACCCTCCAAACAGCGTTCATGAAGGCAAAGTGTTTGTTTTACGTGGGCAGTATGGTTGCAAAGCTGAACCTTAAAGGAATGTCCAGAAGGGCACCACCAGGAGTGGAGCCTACGGTTAAATTCGACTCCACCTGGGAAACCTCAACCATGCCAGCTACAGAACAGATGCACACATTGCAAGCTTAATTCCCTTAACGAACGAGACTCCGTCATGCCCCGCGGTCCGAGTCCGGCTTACTAGAGGGACACGTGAGGCTCTGGCACATGAGATTGGCCAATAACTGGTGTGTCATGCCCTTACATGTCCGTGGCTGCATGTGCGCTACACTGAAAAGGCCAGCGTTTGTCACTTACAGGTGCAGATAACCCGCTGAACAACGTTAGTGATGGGGATCACTGATTACAATTATTACCCGCGTACAATGATTTCCCAGTAAGTGCAGGTCAACCGCAGTTCCGGAATTAGGCCTAACCGTCATTCCTGAAAAAATGAAAAACTTACGTGTGCAAACCACAAGTGCTGTAGCTTGCTTAACAGCTCGCCAGCCGTTCTCACGCCCAGTATGGATTACACGTGATTGCACAAAGGTGAGAAAGGGTACCGTATCCCCAGATAACATGTATGGATAGCGTACACATTCAAAATATATGTCTATACATCAGGAGGCAGGCTCAGACGGTGTTAGGCCCAGTATGGATTGCACGTGATTGCACAAAGGTTAGAAAGGGTACCGTATCCCCGGATAACATGTATGGATAGCGTACACGTTCAAAATATATGTCTCAGGAGGCAGGCTCAGACGGTGTTAGGCCAAGTATGGATTGCACGTGATTGCACAAAGGTTAGAAAGGGTACCGTATCCCCGGATAACATGTATGGATAGCGTACACATTCAAAATATATGTCTATACATCAGGAGGCAGGCTCAGACGGTGTTAGGCCCAGTATGGATTGCACGTGATTGCACAAAGGTTAGAAAGGGTACCGTATCCCTGGATAACATGTATGGATAGCGTACACATTCAAAATATATGTCTATACATCAGGAGGCAGGCTCAGACGGTGTCAGGCCCAGTATGGATTGCACGTGATTGCACAAAGGTTAGAAAGGGTACCGTATCCCCGGATAACATGTATGGATAGCGTACACATTCAAAATATATGTCTATACATCAGGAGGCAGGCTCAGACGGTGTTAGGCCCAGTATGGATTGCACGTGATTGCACAAAGGTTAGAAAGGGTACCGTATCCCTGGATAACATGTATGGATAGCGTACACATTCAAAATATATGTCTCAGGAGGCAGGCTCAGACGGTGTTAGGCCCAGTATGGATTGCACGTGAATGCACAAAGGTTAGAAAGGGTACAGTATCCCCAGATAACATGTATGGATAGCGTACACATTCAAAATATATACACACAGAGAAAAACGGAGCAGAGAACAACATCCAATAAAAAACAATAATTTATTGATTCAAGTAAATGACAATACAAAAGTATACATATCAATAATGACTTAATAATAAAAAGGAAAAGGAGGGATACAAAGGCCAAAAACAAAGGTACACATGGTGGTCCTGTGACCAAGAGTTATAAGATGTATAAAGCGACAATATAGTATAATAAATCCTGGGCAAAAACCCATGCAGAGTATAATTAATATTGTCCAGAGCATTTAAACAAGTCAAATGCCCCTCAGTATTTAAATAGTGTCACTTACTCATGATCGCCAGTATGCCAAAGTGCACCTCTGTGACCCCCTGACACGCGTTTCGCGTTGAATGCTTTCTCAAAAGGGGTACATATAAATGCCATATCCTTAATGCTTATATAGTGTCATCAATCAGTGCCGGAGTATTTGGGCGCACGCGCCAATGACGTCACCCGCCAAGAACGTTAACTCCCACCCCCGTGGCCGTCACTAGACGGCGCGCATGTAGGTGGAACTCCACCTGCTGACGTCATACACATGCGCGCCAAGCTAATACAGATAGCCACGGGGGAAGGTGGGAGGGGCATGAGGCAAAGCGCGCGTGCGCACCATAGCCGCCATTTTGCTGAAGACCAAGGCGGCAGCCATATTGGAGAGGGTGAGAATCAGCCCAAATACACAGGAAAAAAGAAAGAAAATTAGAATGATCCAATGCTGAAATAGGCCGCAAGGGGGTAGTGCACGTATCGGCGCGACATTAGTGGTATTCAAGAGAATAATATAAAGTGCAAATGTGCATCTTCAGAATGACAAAGTGCAAATCTATATTTACATCATAAAATATTATGATACTAATATATACAAAAAATAGTGACAAAAAAATGATAAGGATGATACAAACACAAAAAATACACATATAATTTATATATACATAGAAAATAAACAATATGTGTGTATATAGGCAAAAAACTGAAATAACAAGAAACAAAAAAATCTTCTCATCCAATTAGACGGAATCCCTTGGTTTGTATTCAATATTCGATAGTGTCCCACATCCAGGAATTAACCCAAAATGGGATAATGGGGCATCATAACCAACATAGGTTCCGAAGAAATAAAATCCGGCAAGGCAAAAACTATAAAGGGAAAAACTAAAAGACAAAAAGACATGACAAAATTAAATGCGATATTAAAACGTGGGACGGTGGTGCAAATTCATTTTTAAGGGCATAAATTACATGCATACAAAGGCACACACATGTATATATGTATAAGCATAGATACATGAACGGACGCTGCCGCAGAGACTAAGACAAAGATGGGTAGAAAGGCAAAAAAGGGGGGGGAGTTTATTTCTAAAGAAAAGGGACGAAGGTAAGTTTTTCATTAAGTCCCTTAGGTGTAATAGTGTCAAGAGTCACTATCCACCTACACTCACGTTGTGCCAGAAGGCGGACCAAATTGCCACCCCTGACCCCGCCGTGAACCCTATCAATGCCCCTCACCCTAAGGCCACTGGGATCAGAACCATGGCATAAGAAAAAATGTCTTGGTAGAGTCTTGAGTAAAGTGGGATCCACAGCGTCCCTTGCGGCAGCGATGTCACGGACATGCTCGCGCGTCCGTACTTTTAACTTCCTCGAAGTGAGACCTACATAAATCGGGGGGCAGGGGCATGTTGCGTAGTATATTACGTGAGTTGTGTTACATGAGATGTACTCACGTATTCTGTACTCCCTGCTCCCATCAGATGTACTGAAGGTCCCACTTCTAAGGATATTGGGGCACGCGACACACGTGCCGCAGGGGTAACATCCGACCCTAGGATTACTCATATTGCAAATGAATTGCGACTTAGTTGTGTAGTGACTTTTGACCAAATGGTCTTTCAGGTTCTTCCCCCTACGCTGTACCATCAAAGGACGCTGTGGTAAATTCCCAGCCAAGGTCTTGTCCGTATGTAGGACTGACCAGTGTTTAGTTAATACATCACGAATCTGATCCCAACGACAGTTAGAAGTTGAAATAAATCTCACCTCCTTAGAATCAGTCAAGAGCTTCCTAGGTGAAGATACAAGAAGTTCTTCCCTTTTAGTACGCTTAGCACGTCTGTAACCCTCTCTAATGCAGCGATTACTGTAACCTCTATCACGAAACCGTTCAGTGAGGCAAGCAGAATGCTGTTCAAAGCGGGCCATAGTCAAGCAGGTCCGCCTGTTTCTTAGAAATTGTCCAACTGGGATGGCTTTAATCACAGAAAAATTGTGTGCCGAAGAGGCATGTAAAAGAGAATTCACCGCCGTTTCCTTACGATGTAAATCGGTCTCAATAGACCCATTGTCTGCCACACACAATTTAATATCCAAAAAATCAATACATTTCGCATGATGATTAAATGTAAATCTAAGGTTGAATGAATTCACACTAAGGGACTGCATAAATTTGGATAGGCTGGTCTCGTCACCCCTCCATATCATCAATACATCATCGATGTAACAAAACCAGCCCACCATCTGGTCCGCGGCGTGTGCCCCGTCCCCATAGAAAACCTGCCTCTCCCAAAAACCAAGAAACAGGTTTGCATAGGCCGGGGCACACGCCGCGCCCATTGCAGTCCCCTGTAACTGTAAATAAAATTTGTCTTTGAAAACAAAAAAATTTTTGGTCAAAGCAAACTCCAATAAATCCAGAATAAAATCAGAAAAATGGCCATCCCAGTTGGCAGTCTCAAGAAAGAAGCGGACCGCCCGAAGGCCATCGCTATGTCTAATAGAGGTATAAAGTGACTCTATGTCAATAGTTACTAAGAGCATATCTACCTCTAAGAACAACCCATCGACTTTGGTTAGGACATGAGTGGTATCTCTGACATAGGAGGGGAGCGTCTCAACCAAAGGTTTCAGATGGTGGTCAATAAATTTACAGATGTTTTCGCTCAACCCCCCTATGCCAGAGACGATGGGTCTTCCGGGAGGATTTCGGATATCCTTGTGCACCTTTGGAAGTAAGTAAAAGGTAGGTACCTTTGGATATTTGGGCACAAGGGCATCCAAAATCCTCCTCGGTACAATACCTGACTCATCAGCATGATCTAAGATGGCCCTCAATTCCAAAGAGAAAAGTACAGTGGGGTTGCCAGGCAGAATGCGATAGGTTTGTTTGTCCCTAAGTTGGCGAAATGCCTCCCTTTCGTACTTTTCTGTCGGCCAGATCACCACGTTCCCTCCCTTGTCAGCAGGTTTTATGACCACAGAATCAAGGGATTGCAGCTCTCTCAGAGCTTGTCTCTGCAACGCTGTAAGATTATCCCTACATACACTCCGTGATATCCTTCGCAGGTCCTCAGTGACCAATTTACAAAAGATATCCACCTGTGGGCATAATGACAAGGGAGGGAACGCGAGTGAACGTGGCATAATTGAACGTGGTACAATACCAATACCTACACTGTCAGATTGTTGTTCTTTCAAAAGATCCTCCAAATCAGCAACTGCTTGTTGTTCCACTGCATTAAAATCACCTTCCACACGGTGGTGTAATTTTCGTAGGATCAATTTGCGACAGAATAAGTGTAAGTCTTTCAAGACTGTAAAAAAGTCAAAGCCATTATTAGGGACAAAATTCAAGCCCAATTGTAACACCTCCAACTGTGTCTCAGAAAGGATATGTGAAGATAAATTTATTACCTGTAATCTAGAGTTTTTAACCCTACGTTCATGAGTGGGCGATATGTATTGCCTCCGTTTATTGGCATGACGCCCTCTGGTAACTCTGGTGGATATTGTTGTCCTAGGATTATCAGTCCCAGAAGTCTTTGTCTGGTCAGATTTGACACTAGCTTCATCAGCGGAAGTAAAAGATGATAATGAACCAGAGCGTGATTGAGGAACAGATTTCGCCCTGGTTATCCTATTCTTCCATCTATATACTTTGTTTTCCATAGACTCTGAATAATCTCTCTGTAATTTTTTGGACTTGACAGCACATATTTCCTGTTCCCATTTTGTCAGGTCCTTCTCTAGGTCTCCATTTAGTTTGTCCAAAGCGTCAACAGTTAAAGTCTCTTTTAGAGAGATTTGAATCACATCAATCTCTTTTTCCAATTCTCCCAGTTTTCTTTCATCCAACCTAACTAACAATTCCATAAAGCCCTGAGAGCACTTATTAGCAGTCTCCTCCCATTCTTTTTTAAAAGTAAGGTCCTCAACAGAAAATGCAGGAAAAATTTGCACCCGTAAACCTCTTGGAATTAAAGAGCGGGTGAGATATTGCCCCAAAGAAGCCTTGTTCCACCACAATCTCGTCCGTCTGTGCAACAGCGTCCTAAGTTTAGAAATTTGTTCCTTTGCACCACCACCATTCGTATTAAAAATACCAACAGTATCCTCCTTAAAAACCTCCTGAAGTTGAGACAACCACGTTTGGTCTCGAGCACGGTAATCCATTTGCTTATGACTAGTAGCTGTGAATACACAGAAATCACATATGAAAACAAGAAATAGTCAAAAATAAGCATATATAAATTATAATAAATACTGAAGAAAATAACTTCAATCCAAAAAAATAAGGCCAAAGCCTAGAAGTAATCAGAAGAGGAAATGCTCCCATTGAGAGTACACACAGAGAAAAACGGAGCAGAGAACAACATCCAATAAAAAACAATAATTTATTGATTCAAGTAAATGACAATACAAAAGTATACATATCAATAATGACTTAATAATAAAAAGGAAAAGGAGGGATACAAAGGCCAAAAACAAAGGTACACATGGTGGTCCTGTGACCAAGAGTTATAAGATGTATAAAGCGACAATATAGTATAATAAATCCTGGGCAAAAACCCATGCAGAGTATAATTAATATTGTCCAGAGCATTTAAACAAGTCAAATGCCCCTCAGTATTTAAATAGTGTCACTTACTCATGATCGCCAGTATGCCAAAGTGCACCTCTGTGACCCCCTGACGCGCGTTTCGCGTTGAATGCTTTCTCAAAAGGGGTACATATAAATGCCATATTCTTAATGCTTATATAGTGTCATCAATCAGTGCCGGAGTATTTGGGCGCACGCGCCAATGACGTCACCCGCCAAGAACGTTACCTCCCACCCCCGTGGCCGTCACTAGACGGCGCGCATGTAGGTGGAACTCCCGGAAGACCCATCGTCTCTGGCATAGGGGGGTTGAGCGAAAACATCTGTAAATTTATTGACCACCATCTGAAACCTTTGGTTGAGACGCTCCCCTCCTATGTCAGAGATACCACTGATGTCCTAACCAAAGTCAATGGGTTGTTCTTAGAGGTAGATATGCTCTTAGTAACTATTGACATAGAGTCACTTTATACCTCTATTAGACATAGCGATGGCCTTCGGGAGGTCCGCTTCTTTCTTGAGACTGCAAACTGGGATGGCCATTTTTCTGATTTTATTCTGGATTTATTGGAGTTTGCTTTGACCAAAAATTTTTTTGTTTTCAAAGACAAATTTTATTTACAGTTACAGGGGACTGCAATGGGCGCGGCGTGTGCCCAGGCCTATGCAAACCTGTTTCTTGGTTTTTGGGAGAGGCAGGTTTTCTATGGGGACGGGGCACACGCCGAGGACCAGGTGGTGGGCTGGTTTTGTTACATCGATGATGTATTGATGATATGGAGGGGTGAGGGGTGACGAGACCAGCATATCCAAATTTATGCAGTCCCTTAGTGTGAATTCATTCAACCTTAGATTTACATTTAATCATCATGCGAAATGTATTGATTTTTTGGATATTAAATTGTGTGTGGCAGACAATGGGTCTATTGAGACCGATTTACATCGTAAGGAAACGGCGGTGAATTCTCTTTTACATGCCTCTTCGGCACACAATTTTTCTGTGATTAAAGCCATCCCAGTTGGACAATTTCTAAGAAACAGGCGGACCTGCTTGACTATGGCCCGCTTTGAACAGCAATCTGCTTGCCTCACTGAACGGTTTCGTGATAGAGGTTACAGTAATCGCTGCATTAGAGAGGGTTACAGACGTGCTAAGCGTACTAAAAGGGAAGAACTTCTTGTATCTTCACCTAGGAAGCTCTTGACTGATTCTAAGGAGGTGAGATTTATTTCAACTTCTAACTGTCGTTGGGATCAGATTCGTGATGTATTAACTAAACACTGGTCAGTCCTACATACGGACAAGACCTTGGCTGGGAATTTACCACAGCGTCCTTTGATGGTACAGCGTAGGGGGAGGAACCTGAAAGACCATTTGGTCAAAAGTCACTACACAACTAAGTCGCAATTCATTTTCAATATGAGTAATCCTAGGGTCGGATGTTACCCCTGTGGCACGTGTGTCTCGTGCCCCAATATCCTTAGAAGTGGGACCTTCAGTACATCTGATGGGAGCAGGGAGTACAGAATACGTGAGTACATCTCATGTAACACAACTCACGTAATATACTACGCAACATGCCCCTGCCCACTGATTTATGTAGGTCTCACTTCGAGGGAGTTAAAAGTACGGACGCGCGAGCATGTCCGTGACATCGCTGCCGCAAGGGACGCTGTGGATCCCACTTTACTCAAGATTCTACCGAGACATTTTTTGTTATGCCATGGTTCTGATCCCAGTGGCCTTAGGGTGAGGGGCATTGATAGGGTTCACGGCGGGGTCAGGGGTGGCAATTTGGTCCGCCTTCTGGCACAACATGAGTGTAGGTGGATAGTGACTCTTGACACTATTACACCTAAGGGACTTAATGAAAAACTTACCTTCGTCCCTTTTCTTTAGAAATAAACTCCCCCCCCCCCTTTTTTTGCCTTTCTACCCATCTTTGTCTTAGTCTCTGCGGCAGCGTCCGTTCATGTATCTATGCTTATACATATATACATGTGTGTGCATTTGTATGCATGTAATTTATGCCCTTAAAAATGAATTTGCACCACCGTCCCACGTTTTAATATCGCATTTTAATTTTGTCATGTCTTTTTGTCTTTTAGTTTTTCCCTTTATAGTTTTTGCCTTGCCGGATTTTATTTCTTCGGAACCTATGTTGGTTATGATGCCCCATTATCCCATTTTGGGTTAATTCCTGGATGTGGGACACTATCGAATATTGAATACAAACCAAGGGATTCCGTCTAATTGGATGAGAAGATTTTTTTGTTTCTTGTTATTTCAGTTTTTTGCCTATATACACACATATTGTTTATTTTCTATGTATATATAAATTATATGTGTATTTTTTGTGTTTGTATCATCCTTATCATTTTTTTGTCACTATTTTTTGTATATATTAGTATCATAATATTTTATGATGTAAATATAGATTTGCACTTTGTCATTCTGAAGATGCACATTTGCACTTTATATTATTCTCTTGAATACCACTAATGTCGCGCCGATACGTGCACTACCCCCTTGCGGCCTATTTCAGCATTGGATCATTCTAATTTTCTTTCTTTTTTTCTGTGTATTTGGGCTGATTCTCACCCTCTCCAATATGGCTGCCGCCTTGGTCTTCAGCAAAATGGCGGTTATGGTGCGCACGCGCGCTTTGCCTCATGCCCCTCCCACCTTCCCCCGTGGCTATCTGTATTAGCTTGGCGCGCATGTGTATGACGTCAGCAGGTGGAGTTCCACCTACATGCGCGCCGTCTAGTGACGGCCACGGGGGTGGGAGGTAACGTTCTTGGCGGGTGACGTCATTGGCGCGTGCGCCCAAATACTCCGGCACTGATTGATGACACTATATAAGCATTAAGGATATGGCATTTATATGTACCCCTTTTGAGAAAGCATTCAACGCGAAACGCGCGTCAGGGGGTCACAGAGGTGCACTTTGGCATACTGGCGATCATGAGTAAGTGACACTATTGAAATACTGAGGGGCATTTGACTTGTTTAAATGCTCTGGACAATATTAATTATACTCTGCATGGGTTTTTGCCCGGGATTTATTATACTATATTGTCGCTTTATACATCTTATAACTCTTGGTCACAGGACCACCATGTGTACCTTTGTTTTTGGCCTTTGTATCCCTCCTTTTCCTTTTTATTATTAAGTCATTATTGATATGTATACTTTTGTATTGTCATTTACTTGAATCAATAAATTATTGTTTTTTATTGGATGTTGTTCTCTGCTCCGTTTTTCTCTGTGTGTACTCTCAATGGGAGCATTTCCTCTTCTGATTACTTCTAGGCTTTGGCCTTATTTTTTTGGATTGAAGTTATTTTCTTCAGTATTTATTATAATTTATATATGCTTATTTTTGACTATTTCTTGTTTTCATATGTGATTTCTGTGTATTCACAGCTACTAGTCATAAGCAAATGGATTACCGTGCTCGAGACCAAACGTGGTTGTCTCAACTTCAGGAGGTTTTTAAGGAGGATACTGTTGGTATTTTTAATACGAATGGTGGTGGTGCAAAGGAACAAATTTCTAAACTTAGGACGCTGTTGCACAGACGGACGAGATTGTGGTGGAACAAGGCTTCTTTGGGGCAATATCTCACCCGCTCTTTAATTCCAAGAGGTTTACGGGTGCAAATTTTTCCTGCATTTTCTGTTGAGGACCTTACTTTTAAAAAAGAATGGGAGGAGACTGCTAATAAGTGCTCTCAGGGCTTTATGGAATTGTTAGTTAGGTTGGATGAAAGAAAACTGGGAGAATTGGAAAAAGAGATTGATGTGATTCAAATCTCTCTAAAAGAGACTTTAACTGTTGACGCTTTGGACAAACTAAATGGAGACCATGAGAAGGACCTGACAAAATGGGAACAGGAAATATGTGCTGTCAAGTCCAAAAAATTACAGAGAGATTATTCAGACTCTATGGAAAACAAAGTATATAGATGGAAGAATAGGATAACCAGGGCGAAATCTGTTCCTCAATCACGCTCTGGTTCATTATCATCTTTTACTTCCGCTGATGAAGCTAGTGTCAAATCTGACCAGACAAAGACTTCTGGGACTGATAATCCTAGGACAACAATATCCACCAGAGTTACCAGAGGGCGTCATGCCAATAAACGGAGGCAATACATATCGCCAATCACGAACGTAGGGTTAAAAACTCTAGATTACAGGTAATAAATTTATCTTCACATATCCTTTCTGAGACACAGTTGGAGGTGTTACAATTGGGCTTGAATTTTGTCCCTAATAATGGCTTTGACTTTTTTACAGTTTTGAAAGACTTACACTTATTCTGTCGCAAATTGATCCTACGAAAATTACACCACCGTGTTGAAGGTGATTTTAATGCAGTGGAACAACAAGCAGTTGCTGATTTGGAGGATCTTTTGAAAGAACAACAATCTGACAGTGTAGGTATTGGTATTGTACCACGTTCAATTATGCCATGTTCACTCGCGTTCCCTCCCTTGTCATTATGCCCACAGGAGGATATCTTTTGTAAATTGGTCACTGAGGACCTGCGAAGGATATCACGGAGTGTATGTAGGGATAATCTTACAGCGTTGCAGAGACAAGCTCTGAGAGAGCTGCAATCCCTTGATTCTGTGGTCATAAAACCTGCTGACAAGGGAGGGAACGTGGTGATCTGGCCGACAGAAAAGTACAAAAGGGAGGCATTTCGCCAACTTAGGGACAAACAAACCTATCGCATTCTGCCTGGCAACCCCACTGTACTTTTCTCTTTGGAATTGAGGGCCATCTTAGATCATGCTGATGAGTCAGGTATTGTACCGAGGAGGATTTTGGATGCCCTTGTGCCCAAATATCCAAAGGTACCTACCTTTTACTTACTTCCAAAGGTGCACAAGGATATCCGAAATCCTCCCGGAAGACCCATCGTCTCTGGCATAGGGGGGTTGAGCGAAAACATCTGTAAATTTATTGACCACCATCTGAAACCTTTGGATGAGACGCTCCCCTCCTATGTCAGAGATACCACTGATGTCCTAACCAAAGTCGATGGGTTGTTCTTAGAGGTAGATATGCTCTTAGTAACTATTGACATAGAGTCACTTTATACCTCTATTAGACATAGCGATGGCCTTCGGGCGGTCCGCTTCTTTCTTGAGACTGCCAACTGGGATGGCCATTTTTCTGATTTTATTCTGGATTTATTGGAGTTTGCTTTGACCAAAAATTTTTTTGTTTTCAAAGACAAATTTTATTTACAGTTACAGGGGACTGCAATGGGCGCGGCGTGTGCCCCGGCCTATGCAAACCTGTTTCTTGGTTTTTGGGAGAGGCAGGTTTTCTATGGGGACGGGGCACACGCCGCGGACCAGGTGGTGGGCTGGTTTCGTTACATCGATGATGTATTGATGATATGGAGGGGTGACGAGACCAGCCTATCCAAATTTATGCAGTCCCTTAGTGTGAATTCATTCAACCTTAGATTTACATTTAATCATCATGCGAAATGTATTGATTTTTTGGATATTAAATTGTGTGTGGCAGACAATGGGTCTATTGAGACCGATTTACATCGTAAGGAAACGGCGGTGAATTCTCTTTTACATGCCTCTTCGGCACACAATTTTTCTGTGATTAAAGCCATCCCAGTTGGACAATTTCTAAGAAACAGGCGGACCTGCTCGACTATGGCCCGCTTTGAACAGCAATCTGCTTGCCTCACTGAACGGTTTCGTGATAGAGGTTACAGTAATCGCTGCATTAGAGAGGGTTACAGACGTGCTAAGCGTACTAAAAGGGAAGAACTTCTTGTATCTTCACCTAGGAAGCTCTTGACTGATTCTAAGGAGGTGAGATTTATTTCAACTTCTAACTGTCGTTGGGATCAGATTCGTGATGTATTAACTAAACACTGGTCAGTCCTACATACGGACAAGACCTTGGCTGGGAATTTACCACAGCGTCCTTTGATGGTACAGCGTAGGGGGAGGAACCTGAAAAACCATTTGGTCAAAAGTCACTACACAACTAAGTCGCAATTCATTTTCAATATGAGTAATCCTAGGGTCGGATGTTACCCCTGCGGCACGTGTGTCGCGTGCCCCAATATCCATAGAAGTGGGACCTTCAGTACATCTGATGGGAGCAGGGAGTACAGAATACGTGAGTACATCTCATGTAACACAACTCACGTAATATACTACGCAACATGCCCCTGCCCCCTGATTTATGTAGGTCTCACTTCGAGGGAGTTAAAAGTACGGACGCGCGAGCATGTCCGTGATATCGCTGCCGCAAGGGACGCTGTGGATCCCACTTTACTCAAGACTCTACCGAGACATTTTTTGTTATGCCATGGTTCTGATCCCAGTGGCCTTAGGGTGAGGGGCATTGATAGGGTTCACGGCGGGGTCAGGGGTGGCAATTTGGTCCGCCTTCTGGCACAACGTGAGTGTAGGTGGATAGTGACTCTTGACACTATTACACCTAAGGGACTTAATGAAAAACTTACCTTCCTCCCTTTTCTTTAGAAATAAACTCCCCCCCCTTTTTTTTGCCTTTCTACCCATTTTTGTCTTAGTCTCTGCGGCAGCGTCCGTTCATGTATCTATGCTTATACATATATACATGTGTGTGCCTTTGTATGCATGTAATTTATGCCCTTAAAAATGAATTTGCACCACCGTCCCACGTTTTAATATCGCATTTTAATTTTGTCATGTCTTTTTGTCTTTTAGTTTTTCCCTTTATAGTTTTTGCCTTGCCGGATTTTATTTCTTCGGAACCTATGCTGGTTATGATGCCCCATTATCCCATTTTGGGTTAATTCCTGGATGTGGGACACTATCGAATATTGAATACAAACCAAGGGATTCCGTCTAATTGGATGAGAAGATTTTTTTGTTTCTTGTTATTTCAGTTTTTTGCCTATATACACACATATTGTTTATTTTCTATGTACATATAAATTATGTGTATTTTTTGTGTTTGTATCATCCTTATCATTTTTTTGTCACGATTTTTTGTATATATTAGTATCATAATATTTTATGATGTAAATATAGATTTGCACTTTGTCATTCTGAAGATGCACATTTGCACTTTATATTATTCTCTTGAATACCACTAATGTCGCGCCGATACGTGCACTACCCCCTTGCGGCCTATTTCAGCATTGGATCATTCTAATTTTCTTTCTTTTTTTGTGTATTTGGGCTGATTCTCACCCTCTCCAATATGGCTGCCACCCTGGTCTTCAGCAAAATGGCGGCTATGGTGCGCACGCGCGCTTTGCCTCATGCCCCTCCCACCTTCCCCCGTGGCTATCTGTATTAGCTTGGCGCGCATGTGTATGACGTCAGCAGGTGGAGTTCCACCTACATGCGCGCCGTCTAGTGACGGCCACGGGGGTGGGAGGTCACGTTCTTGGCGGGTGACGTCATTGGCGCGTGCGCCCAAATACTCCGGCACTGATTGATGACACTATATAAGCATTAAGGATATGGCATTTATATGTACCCCTTTTGAGAAAGCATTCAACGCGAAACGTGCGTCAGGGGGTCACAGAGGTGCACTTTGGCATACTGGCGATCATGAGTAAGTGACACTATTTAAATACTGAGGGGCATTTGACTTGTTTAAATGCTCTGGACAATATTAATTATACTCTGCATGGGTTTTTGCCCGGGATTTATTATACGATATTGTCGCTTTATAGATCTTATAACTCTTGGTCACAGGACCACCATGTGTACCTTTGTTTTTGGCCTTTGTATCCCTCCTTTTCCTTTTTATTATTAAGTCATTATTGATATGTATACTTTTGTATTGTCATTTACTTGAATCAATAAATTATTGTTTTTTATTGGATGTTGTTCTCTGCTCCGTTTTTCTCTGTGTGTACTCTCAATGGGAGCATTTCCTCTTCTGATTACTTCTAGGCTTTGGCCTTATTTTTTTGGATTGAAGTTATTTTCTTCAGTATTTATTATAATTTATATATGCTTATTTTTGACTATTTCTTGTTTTCACATTCAAAATATATGTCTATACATCAGGAGGCAGGCTCAGACGGTGTTAGGCCCAGTATGGATTGCACGTGATTGCACAAAGGTTAGAAAGGGTACCGTATCCCTGGATAACATGTATGGATAGCGTACACATTCAAAATATATGTCTCAGGAGGCAGGCTCAGACGGTGTTAGGCCCAGTATGGATTGCAAGTGATTGCACAAAGGTTAGAAAGGGTACTGTATCCCCGGATAACATGTATGGATAGCGTACACATTCAAAATATATGTCTATACATCAGGAGGCAGGCTCAGACGGTATCAGGCCCAGTATGGATTGCACGTGATTGCACAAAGGTTAGAAAGGGTACCGTATCCCCAGATAACATGTATGGATAGTGTACACATTCAAAATATATGTCTCAGGAGGCAGGCTCAGACGGTGTCAGGCCCAGTATGGATTGCACGTGATTGCACAAAGGTTAGAAAGGGTACCGTATCCCCAGATAACATGTATGGATAGCGTACACATTCAAAATATGTCTCAGGAGGCAGGCTCAGACGGTGTTAGGCCCAGTATGGATTGCACGTGATTGCACAAAGGTTAGAAAGGGTACCGTATCCCTGGATAACATGTATGGATAGCGTACACATTCAAAATATATGTCTATACATCAGGAGGCAGGCTCAGACGGTGTCAGGCACAGTATGGATTTGACGGCCCAGATTACACAGCGGAGGAGCAGGGAGAGGTAAAGATTGCAAATGCTGGGGCCCTGCCCAAGCAAGGGGGGCCCACTCGTGGGCGTCGGTACTGGCACTGGGCCCCTCATAGTACAGCGGTGTGTCTGACGGCGGGTGTGCACCACCACCGTCAGAGACACTTGATTGCACTATGAGGGACCCTGTGCCAGTGCCCGCGCCCAAGAGTCAGCCTACCCACCTGTCCAGGGCAACGGCACTCGCACGGTGTCGTGCGCTAGGTGGTGACCCCGGCCATGGGGGGGAGGCAGCACAGTTAGGGAGTTTTAGAAAGTGGCATATGTTGATGTTGGACATTCAGCTGATGCAAAAGGCGAAATAGGTGAAGTCCCAGGAAGAGGTGGACCAAAGCAAGCCATTTTTCTGTCACCCTATGTGTCATCAGGGGAAGGTGGGAAAAAATCCTTGGAAACCCATGCATGGTTCATTTTAATGAAGGTTAGATCATCCACATTTTGGGTTGACAGACGGGTCCTTTTTTCTGTCAGGATTGATCCAGCTGCACTGAAGACTCTTTCCGATAGCACACTTGCAGCTGGGCAACCGAGCTCCTGTAAGGCATATTGTGCCAATTCAGGCCAGGTGTCCAGTTTAGCGGCCCAATAGTCAAAGGGGAATGACCTGTGTGGGAGAACATCGATATGGGAGGAAAAGTAGTTTGTAACCATAGTTGACAACTGCTGTCTCATGTCACTTTCCATCGATGCAGTATTACCAGTTGTGTGAGCGGTATTTGAAAAATCAGTCCACAACATTGTCATGAAACCCCTGTCTCCAATGCCACTTCTGCTGTGTGCACCACGAACACCTCTGCCAAGCTGCCACTGGCCCGTACGGCTCGTGTGAGAACCATCACCGCTGCTGTGTGCTGGGAATGCCTCAAGCAATCGATTTACCAGAGTTGCTTGTTTATTAGCCAATATTAGGTCAAGGTTCTCCTGTGGCATGATGTTTTGTAATTTGCCTTTATAGCGTGGATCCAGGATGCTGGCCAACCAGTAGTCGTCATCGTTCATCATTTTGGCAATGCGGGGGTCCCTTTTTAGGATCTGCAAGGCATAATCTGACATGTGGGCCAATGTTCCCGGTGTCAATGATGCACTGCGAGTGCTGGGTGGAGGAGCACTTTCTGGCAAATCCACATCCCTCCAGTCACGCACAAACCCTGTACCAGACCTTGCCACGCCAACATTTTCACTTGCCCCACGAGATGCATCCTCCTCCCCTAAGTAATCATCCCCATCATCATCCTCCTCCTCCTCTTCTTCCTCCACCTCGTCCAGGAGAGGTCCCTGAGCAGACAATGGCTGAATGTCATCAAGGATTCCCTCCTCCTCTTCCTCCTCATCAACATTGGCTGCAGACGCCTGCTCCTTAAGGTGCATCAAAGTTTGCATGAGCAGACGCATAAGTGGGATGCTCATGCTTAGGATGGTGTCGTCTGCGCTTACCAGCCGTGTGCATTCCTCAAAACACTGAAGGACTTTACAGAGGTCTTCAGCTTCGACCACTGCACACCTGTCAACTCCATGTCTGCTCTCAAAGTGCCTGGCCGTGTATCCTCCCACAAATGCATTATGGCCTGCCTCTGCTCGCACAGCCGCTCCACCATGTGCACCATGTCCACCTTGTTGCAATGTCGATAATGAGGCGGTGGTTGGGAAGGTGGAGCAATCGCTGCAGCTTCTGCATGCGAACGGAGTGTACAGGCGACCGGCGGATGGGCGCGCACAGTCTTCGCACCTTCTGGAGCAGGGCTGTTAACTCCGGATAATTTTTGAGGAAGCACTGCACCACCAGGTTCAAGGTGTGAGCCAAGCAAGGTATGTGGCTGAGTTGTGAAAGGGCTATGGCTGCCACAAAATTACGGCCGTTATCACTAACTACCTTGCCTGCCTCAAGATGTACACTGCACAGCCATGACTCAGTTTGTCGCTTCAAGTACTCGGCCAGCACCTCGGCGGTGTGTCTGTTGCCCAAACACATCATCTGCAACACAGCCTGCTGACGCTTTCCACTAGCTGCTCGATAGGGGGACACATCGTGTGCAACAGTGGCAGCTGCAGATGGAATGCTCGTACGACTGCGCTCTGTGGACGAGCTTTCGCTTCTGGAGGAGGAGGAGGAGGGTCGAATGCCTACAGCCAACTGTTTCCTATACCGTGGGCTAGGCAGCACTGTCCCACCACCGCTGTCCCCTGTGGACCCTGCATCCACCACATTAACCCAGTGCGCAGTGATGGACACGTAACGGCCCTGGCCATGCCGACTGGACCATGCATCAGTTGTGAGGTGCACCTTTCTGCTCACTGACTGCTTGAGTGCATGGACAATGCGGTCTTTCACATGATGGTGGAGGGCTGGGATGGTTTTGCGAGAGAAGAAGTGGCGACTGGGTAGGTCATAGCGTGGTACTGCATAGGCCATGAGTTTGCGGAAAGCTGTGCTTTCCACCAACCGAAAGGGCATCATCTCAAACGAGATTAGTTTGGCAATGTGGGCGTTCAAACCCAGTGTACGCGGATGAGAGACTGAGTACTTTCTTGACCTACTCATAGTGTCTGGGAGGGTGAGCTGGACTTGAGAGCTGCATATGGTGGAAGTAGCGGTGGACAGGGCGGACTGAGAGAGGGTTGATGATGGTGATGGAGTTGTTGTTCTTTCTGATGGCCTAGAATCAGTCTTTCGTTGATATAACAGTGGGATTCCCTGACTGCTGTGGCCTTGCAACGACACCTCAACATTTGCTGCTGTGCTAACCGGTGGGCTTACAGTGGGGGAAACAATGTAGCGTTGCTGACTACCTTCGTTGTGATCAGTTGCACATGTGGCACTTGAGGTTTGGTGTTGTGTCCACGCTTGCAAGTGCATGCTGGTTAAATGTCTAAGCATGCAACTGGTATTCAAATTTTTCAGATTTTTCCCTCGGCTAAAGGTCTTTGCGCACTTCTTACAGATAACCTTGGCCTGATCATGAGGATTTTGTTCAAAAAAGTGCCACACTGCACTCTTCCTACTTTGGCAGACATTTTGCGGCCTAGCACGCTGTGATCTTTTGACCCTCTGGACAAGCTGTCCAGCAACTCTTTTGATGTTTGGAACCTGTCTTTGGAGTGCTCCGGGCCTGCCAGATAACAGCTGTTGCGATGTCGATGTCTGCTGTGGATGCTCCTCATCTGAGCTATTGGAAGCAGCACCCTCTTCCCCCAATGGATACCAATCTGGGTCAACAACTGGGTCATCCATCACCTCCTCTTCTATGTCATGTGCACCTTCCTCTGTGTCACCGTGTATGGTGGTATAGTGTGCGGGAAGGGGCTCCTGAGTCTCATCAGGGTCAGAATCTGGCTCTGTACACTGCGAGGACAATGTAGTGCTCTGAGTGAATGTACCAGCAGAATCATCCATCAGCGGCTGTGCATCAGTGCACTCCATGTCAGATTCATCTTGGCCTGGGTAATTCACCATTTGACTTGATAATCCAGGCATGGTATGTGAAAACAGCTCCATGGAGTAATCAGCAGTATGGCCTGCGTCATCCTTCAATCTTGGTTGGGGTGAAGGACACAAGGAAAGGTGTGGTTCATGAACATGAGCCTCCAATGACGACTCAGTGCTTTTACTTTTTACAACTGAAGAAGAGGAGGCGATAGAGCTGGAGGCTGAGTCAGCAATGTAAGACAAAACTTTTTCCTGATGCTCTGGCTTTAAAAGCGGTTTGCCAACTCCTAGAAAACAAAGCGTTCGAGGCCTTATGTAGCCAGACGATGACGCAGGCTCAACACCTCCTGCATTCGGTCCTATTTTGCTCTTGCCACTACCATCAGATCCACCACCAACACCATCATTACCAGCTGCCAACCCCCGCCCAATTCCACGGCCTCTTCCACCAGCCTTCCTCATTTTTGGTAGAAATGTAGACAAAATCCAACAAACTATATAGTAATGTAAAACAAGGTACAAGGTGTCTATAGGACAGGGGAGATTTTGAATTTCTGCAGACACTTGTGGACACTGGACACTTTTGGATTGTGTGAGGCCCACTGATATCTGAGCGCTATGTGACAGGCTCGATGGCACAGCTGTGACCAAAGTGACTAGAGGATAAGGGAGATTTTGAATCTCTGCACACACTTTTGGACACTGGACACTTTTGGATTGTGTGAGGCCCACTGATATCTGAGCGCTATGTCACAGGCTCGATGGCACAGCTGTGACCAAAGTGACTAGAGGATAAGGGAGATTTTGAATCTCTGCACACACTTTTGGACACTGGACACTTTTGGATTGTGTGAGGCCCACTGATATCTGAGCGCTATGTCACAGGCGCGATGGCACAGCTGTGACCAAAGTGACTAGAGGATAAGGGAGATTTTGAATCTCTGCACACACTTTTGGACACTGGACACTTTTGGATTGTGTGAGGCCCAATGAATATCTGAGCGCTATGTGACAGGCTCGATGGCACAGCTGTGACCAAAGTGACTAGAGGATAAGGGAAATTTTGAATCTCTGCACACACTTTTGGACACTGGACACTTTTGGATTGTGTGAGGCCCACTGATATCTGAGCGCTATGTCACAGGCTCGATGGCACAGCTGTGACCAAAGTGACTAGAGGATAAGGGAGATTTTGAATCTCTGCACACACTTTTAGACACTGGACACTTTTGGATTGTGTGAGGCCCAATGAATATCTGAGTGCTATGTGACAGGCTCGATGGCACAGCTGTGACCAAAGTGACTAGAGGATAAGGGAGATTTTGAATCTCTGCACACACTTTTGGACACTGGACACTTTTGGATTGTGTGAGGCCCAATGAATATCTGAGCAACATGTGACAGGCTCGATGGCACAGCTGTGACCAAAGTGACTAGAGGATAAGGGAGATTTTGAATCTCTGCACACACTTTTGGACACTGGACACTTTTGGATTGTGTGAGGCCCAATGAATATCTGAGCGCTATGTGACAGGCTCGATGGCACAGCTGTGACCAAAGTGACTAGAGGATAAGGGAGATTTTGAATCTCTGCACACACTTTTGGACACTGGACACTTTTGGATTGTGTGAGGCCCAATGAATATCTGAGCGCTATGTGACAGGCTCGATGGCACAGCTGTGACCAAAGTGACTAGAGGATAAGGGAGATGTTGAATCTCTGCACACACTTTTGGACACTGGACACTTTTGGATTGTGTGAGGCCCACTGATATCTGAGCGCTATGTCGCAGGCTCGATGGCACAGCTGTGACAAAAGTGACTAGAGGATAAGGGAGATTGGATTGCTTTTAAAAAAGCAGTTTGCGGAGCAGTGGGTAAACAGCAATGCCAGCCTGTCAGGAAGCCTTAAAAGGCAGCCCAACAACCAACACCACTGATACACCACAATATAGCCTCCCCTTGCACTGCACACACAGTGACTGGTGTGTTGTGCAGGCCAAATTGCTAGCAGCAGAAGCAGTTTTTTTTTCTTCTCAGCAGGACAAAAAAAAAAAATTGGGATTGCTTTTAAAAAAGCAGTTTGCGGAGCAGTGGGTAAACAGCAATGCAGGAATGTCAGGAAGCCTTAGAAGGCAGCCCAACAACCAACACCACTGATACACCACTATATAGCCTCCCCTTGCACTGCACACACAGTGACTGGTGTGTTGTGCAGGCCAAATCGCTAGCAGCAGAAGCAGTTTTTTTGTCTTCTTCCCTGACTAACGCTCTCCCTACAGAATCAGCAGCAACCTCTCCCTATACTGAGATCGAAAGAAGTAAGATGGCGGTCGGCGTGCACGCCCTTTTATACCCCCTGTGACGCCCACCAAAGCAAGCCAATCACTTGCATGCCCTTCTGAAAGATGGTGGTGACCCCTGCCTATGTCATCACGTTGCCCACAGTGTCCGTGGATCCTGATTGGCTGAAAAAGAGAGCAAAACAAACTTTTGAAATGCGACTTTGGCGCGTAAGTCGCCGACCTCGTGGCCGACCTCATCCTAGGGTCGGGTTTCGTTTCATGAAAACCGACTTTGCCAAAAGTCGGCGACTTTTGAATTTTTTCGACTCGTTTCGCTTAACTCTATACAACATACATACATACTACATACATACTTCATATATACTACATTCATACAACACACATACTACATATATACTACATTCATACAACATACATACTACATATATACTACATTCATACAACATACATACTACATTTATACTATATTCATACAACATACATACAACATACATACTACATATATACTACAATCATACAACATACATAAAACATGTTACAGACATACAACATACATATTACATACATACTACATACAATACATTCATACATTCATACAATACATACATATAGACATACAGTACATATAACATAGAGTACATACTCACCATCACTTGTCACTTTGATCCCCGAAGCCAGTGTCTTCTTTACAAAAAAATTTAAAATAACAAACAAGCGATATACTCCCTGATCTGCAGAAATCCACGAGTGTCCCACAATGATCTCCCATGGAGAACAGCAGCATCAGCTGATGCTGCCGCTCTCTAGGGGCCCCAGGAATCCAATGACGGGAGGTAGGTATCCTTCCACACTGTATTCCTCCGCCACTGTAAAAAAATAGTCCCTAGTCTCACTTTTGGCATTGCTGTGTGAGAAAGTTCCCACGCAGCTTTAGCCATAAAGTGAGACCAGTGAATTATAGTAGCCTCTCAGTGATGCAGTGCAGGAGATCATCGTGGGACACTCGTGGATTTCTGTGGATCAGGGAGTATATCGCTTGTTTTTTATTTTACATTTTTTTGTAAATATGACACTGGCTTCGGGGATCAAAGTGACAAGTGATGGTGAATATGTACTCTATGTTATATGTACTGTATGTCTATATGTATGTATTGTATGAATGTATTGTATGTAGTATGTATGTAGTATGTTGTATGTCTGTAGCGTGTTTTATGTGTGTTGTATGTATGTAGTATGTATGTAGTATGTACTATGTATGTATGTTGTATGAATGTAGTATGTATGTTGTATGAATGTAGTATATATGTAGTATGTATGTAGCATGTACGTTGTATGAATGTAGTATATATGTAGTATGTAGTATGTATGTTGTATGTGTGTTGTATGAATGTAGTATATATGAAGTATGTAGTATGTATGTATGTTGCATGAATGTAGTATATATGTAGTATGTATGTTGTATGAATGTAGTATATATGAAGTATGCATGTAGTATGTAGTATGTATGTTGTATGAATGTAGTATATGTAGTATGTATGTAGTATGTATGTTGTATGAATGTAGTATATGTGTAGTATGTATGTAGTATGTATGTATGCTGTCTGAATTTAGTATATATGTAGTATGTATGTAGTATGTATGTTGTATGACTGTAGTATATATGTAGTATGTATGTATGTAGTATGAATGTAGTATATATGTAGTATGTATGTAGTATGTATGTTGTATGAATGTAGTATATGTGTAGTATGTATGTAGTATGTCTGTATGCTGTCTGAATTTAGTATATATGTAGTATGCATGTAGTATGTATTGTGAGAATCATGTGGGAATAGTGGATGAGGGCAGGTATATCTCGCCCAGATTCCTTTCCTATGTGGCCTAGTCTGGTCAGTATCGCACCTGCTTACTAATGAATAATGGGAGGTGGATATAAAAGAATGCCAGGTTGTTGTGTGAGGGTCTCAGCCTGGGAACACAGAGAGCCTGCCTGTGTGAGAGACACACGTGAGTGAAAGCAGTGCCCACTGCAACTGTGGTTTGGCTGGACGGGAGAAGCCCGCCAGTTGGTAGTTAGGTTGTCCATTGTTTAGTTAGTGCCGGACAGGCAAGGATTTGTTTTATGTTTTATTTCTTTATGCATTGCTTTCACCGTTAATAAACCTGACCCAGGGTCAGTTATACATGAATCCCAGCTCTGCGCCTGAGTTTCATGCTGAACGCACGTGACCTTTGACCCCAGGAAAGGCAATCCCGGAGTGTTTTATCACATTGTGGTGGAGAACGCGGGCATCACATTGCAAGCATGAGCATGGAGGACGTGGTGAAAGCGCTGGTACAGTCCACCGCCGTCCAGCAAGAAGCTAATCGGGTGATGATGGCCCAGCTGAAGGAGTTGGTGGACATGACAGTTACCGATCGTTCGCTTCTCCAGCAGGTGGCGCAGCGCTTGGCAAGCTTACCTGAGCTTAACCTGGAAGCCGAGTCGAGAGTGATTCATGTGAGTTGGTACTGGCAGAAAATGACGACCGAAGATGACGTCGAGGCATACCTGACCACGTTTGAACGGACGGCGATGCGAGAAAAATGGCCGAAGGCACGATGGGCCGGCCTGATTGCCCCGTTTCTTTCCGGTGAGGCCCAAAAGGCTTATTATGACTTATAGCCTGAAGCCGCGCAGGACTTTGACAAATTGAAAGCCGAGATCTTGGCCCGGCTGGGAGTGACGACCGCTGTCCGTGCACAGAGAGTGCATCAATGGACTTATCAGCCGGATAAACCACCGCGGTCACAGATGTTCGACCTGATCCACGTGACGAAGAAGTGGCTACAACCCGAGGTGTTGACAGCGCCAGAGATAATCCAGAGAGTCGTCATGGACAAGTACCTGAGAGCGCTACCGCCAGCCCTGAGGAAGTGGGTAAGCCATGGAAATCCTACGACGGCAGATCAACTGGTGGATCTGGTTGAACGTTACTCCGTGGCGGAAGGACTCCGAGACGACGCTACCCCACCTCGTTCTTCATCATCTCCACGTGGAACTGGTAAGACTGTTCCAGGGAGTAGGGGAGATGGAAAAATCCCTAAGACAGTGGGGGAGGAAAATGGGACTGCCCGCACTGCGAGGCCGAGAGTAACGAACTATGGTCTAAGCAAGGGGCCCGTTAGGTGTTTCCGCTGCCAAGAGATGGGACATATTGCTGCGAACTGTCCGCTCACTACTGAACCCATGCAGTGCGACGTCACAGACTCTAAAAACCGCATGTCTATGGTTGCACGGGTAGTGAGTGTGAATGCTGGTCAAAAGGCGGTGGAAAAACACTTGTGTGATTTAACTGTTGATGGAAAAAATGTGGTGGCATTGTTAGACTCGGGAAGTGTGGTGACTCTGGTGAAGGCCAGTCTGGTGTCAACCCCGACTGAACCATCAGACAAATTTTCTGTAACATGTGTGCATGGAGACACCTGTTCGTACCTCACCACGGTCATATGCATTACTACTTCCTATGGGTCTGTGCAACATAAAGTGGGAGTTGTCCCGGCGTTATTGCATGATGTTATCCTGGGCCGGGATTTTCCCCACTTCTGGCAATTGTGGGAGAATCAGTTGATACCCCAGGGTAATAGTGTACATGATTCTTCTCCCAGGGCGCGTATGGGTCCCGAACCCCTGGAAGAGGTTTCCCCGGAAGACTCTGGGGAAGAGTCTGTGGGAAATGACCTGCAGTTCCCGTTTTCAGTCATGGCGGGTGATACAGAGGAGACCAGGGAAGAGGAGGAGGCCGACAGCCGTCCACCTCCCCGTTTGCCGGATTTAGAAGTTCAGAAAGATGACTTCCAAAGCGAGCAAATAAAGGATCCTACCCTTTCTCAGGCTAGTACAAATGTAAAAGTGATAAATGGGGTACCCGTAGAACCTGGCTCTAGGCTGGCATATCCTTACATGGTTCTGGAGAATGATTTACTCTATCAGAGAAAAAGGGGGAAGATACGGTGCAACTATTAGTCGTGCCAAAACCCTACCGGCGCCAGGTGCTGGACCTGGCCCACAGACATGTGATGGGAGGTCACCTGGGAGTCCAGAAAACCACCGAAAGGATATTACACTGTTTTGTTTGGCCAGGCATGCATCACGATATTCGAGTATATTGTGAGTCTTGTCCTGACTGCCAAGCCTCTGCACCTAAGCCCCGTTTCTGTAGCCCTTTGGTACCCCTACCTATTATTGAAGTCCGGTTTGAGAGGATTGGGATGGATTTAGTTGGACCCCTTCCACGGTCTGCACGTGGACACCAACATATCCTGGTCATCTTGGATTATGCCACTCGTTACCCGGAGGCCATCCCTTTGCGTAACACGGCCACCAAGACGATTGCCAAGGAACTGGTGCATGTGTTTAGTTGGGTCGGTATACCAAAACAGATACTCACCGACCAGGGGACCCCCTTTATGTCCAGGGTAATGAAGGAGCTCTGCCGATTGTTACAAATCGAACCGTTACGCACATCCGTGTATCACCCTCAAACAGACGGGTTGGTCGAACGGTTCAATAAAACTCTGAAGCAGATGCTGAGAAAGGTGATAGACAAGGATGGGAAGAACTGGGACTATTTACTTCCGTATTTGCTTTTTGCCATCAGGGAAGTACCCCAGTCTTCCACGGGATTCTCGCCTTTCGAGTTATTGTACGCCCAACGTCCTCGCGGACTGTTAGACGTTGCAAAAGAAACCTGGGAGGGTCAGGTCACTCTGTTTAAAACAGTGATAGATCACGTCACACAAATGCAGGACCGTATTGCGGCTGTTATGCCTATCGTCAAAGAACACATGATACAGGCTCAAGGAGCCCAAAAAAGAATCTATGATAGGGGCGCCAAGATCCGTACGTTTGCACCCGGAGATAGGGTGTTGATCCTGGTCCCCACGGTGGACAGTAAGTTCCTGGCAAAGTGGCAGGGCCCCTTTGAGATCAAGGAAAGAGTTGGTGAAGTAAACTACAAAGTATACCAGGCAGGTAAACGGAAACCTGAACAGATTTATCATGTAAATCTGATAAAGCCCTGGAAGGATCCGTCTGCCTTGTCAGCGGAGCTGGCCCGTCCTGTCTGCTCGCATACCGTACCGGAGGTACGGGTTGCAGAAACTCTCTCGGAGCGGCAAAAGACTGAGGTCAGGCAGTTTCTACTTCACAACCAAAAGTTTTTCTCAGAAAAACCCGGGCAGACTATGCTAATGAAACATGACATCGTAACGGAACCTGGTGTCACAGTTCACGTAAAGCCCTACCGAATCCCGGAAGTGCGCCGTGAAGCTGTTTCCCGAGAAGTGAAGGCAATGTTAGAGTTAGGAGTCATTGAGGAATCGCACAGTGCGTGGTCCAGCCCGATTGTGCTAATTCCTAAACCGGACGGCACCATCCGGTTCTGCAATGACTTCAGGAAACTGAATGCGGTCTCAAAATTTGATGCCTATCCTATGCCCCCGGTCGACGAGTTAATAGATCGGTTAGGAAAAGCCCGGTATATTACGACCCTAGATCTAACAAAGGGGTATTGGCAGATCCCTCTGGCTGAGGCTGCCAGAGAAAAGACGGCATTTGCTACGCCGGAAGGTTTATTTCAGTATGTGTATATGCCGTTTGGACTGCACGGGGCACAGGCGATCTTCCAGAGACTGATGGATTGAGTCCTGAGGCCGCATAGGCAGTACGCTTTGGCCTATTTGGATGACATTGTCATTTACAGCTTGGACTGGGAGACTCATCTCCAGAAAGTACAAGCTGTGATTGACGACCTGTGGGAGGCAGGTCTAACCGCGAACCCCAAGAAATGTCACATCGGGCTAGAAGAAGCCCGGTATTTGGGGTATGTAATTGGGAGGGGTGTTGTTAAACCCCAGGTTGATAAGATTCAGGCGGTTCAGGACTGGCCACAACCTGTCAACAAGAAGCAGGTGCAAGCCTTCCTGGGGATCGCCGGCTATTATCGCTGGTTCATACCGAATTTTGCAGCCATCGCAACCCCCCTGACGGATCTTACAAAAGGGAAAGACTCCGTCATGATTAAATGGAGTTTAGCGGCTGAAGAAGCCTTCCATAGCCTAAAACGGGCACTTTGCTCTCAGCCCGTACTGGTGACTCCGGACTTCCGTAGCGAGCTTGTGGTACAAACGGATGCCTCTGATACCGGTATCGGGGCCGTACTCTCACAAGTGAGGGACGGAGTGGAACACCCAGTCCTCTATCTCAGCAGGAAGCTGAATAAACACGAGCAAAGGTATGCAATCGTAGAAAAAGAGTGCCTTGCCATTAAGTGGGCTCTAGAGGCCCTCAAATATTACCTGGTGGGCCGAAAGTTCAGGCTGATCACTGACCATGACCCTCTCAAGTGGATGCACTTGAACAAGGAACGGAATAGCCGGGTGACCCGGTGGTTCCTTGCCCTGCAGGCCTACACTTTTACGGTGGAGCACTGCCCAGGGGTACAGATGGGAAATGCAGATGCCCTGTCCCGAGTGCACTGTTTGGTGGGTGTCATTGCTCGACCGGAGTGGTCTGAGCAGAGGGGGGGGATATGTGAGAATCTTGTGGGAATAGTGGATGAGGGCAGGTATATCTCGCCCAGATTCCTTTCCTATGTGGCCTAGTCTGGTCAGTATCGCACCTGCTTACTAATGAATAATGGGAGGTGGATATAAAAGGATGCCAGGTGGTTGTGTGAGTGTCTCAGCCTGGGAACACAGAGAGCCTGTCTGTGTGAGAGACACACGTGAGTGAAAGCAGTGCCCACTGCAACTGTGGTTTGGCTGGACGGGAGAAGCCCGCCAGTTGGTAGTTAGGTTGTCCATTGTTTAGTTAGTGCCGGACAGGCAAGGATTTGTTTTATGTTTTATTTCTTTATGCATTGCTTTCACCGTTAATAAACCTGACCCAGGGTCAGTTATACATGAATCCCAGCTCTGCGCCTGAGTTTCATGCTGAACGCACGTGACCTTTGACCCCAGCAAAGGCGATCCCAGAGTGTTTTATCACAGTATGTATGTTGTATGACTGTAGTATATATGTAGTATGTATGTATGTATGTTATATGAATGTAGTATATATGTAGTATGTATGTATGAATGTAGTATATATGTAGTATGTATGTATGTAGTATGTATGTATGTTGTATGAATGTAGTATGTATGTAGTATGTTTGTAGTATGTATGTTTTTTTTTTTACATTCAACACATTAGCCGGATGATGGGACTACTACTGTCCAATCATTGGCTAATGTGTCAATCACTGTCATTGTAGCAGGCATAGCCCGATGGGACTTGTAGTCCCATCGGACGATGCCAGCACACACACACAACCCCCGGCATGCCCGCACAGACCCCCGGCATGCCCGCACAGACCCCTGGCAGGCCCGCACAGACCCCTGGCAGGCCCGCACAGACCCCCGGCAGGCCCGCACAGACCGCGCATCATGATGCCCACAGACCGCGCATCATGATGACATAATTTCAGCAGCCAATCATAGCCACAACACTGGCTCATTGGATTATGGGAACTTCAGATTCCGGTATCCGATATTGTAAAAATATCGGTACTCAGTATCGGAATTCCGATACAGCGAATATCGGCCGATACCCGATATTTGCAGTATCGGAATGCTCAACATTAGTAAGCACTCTGGACTTTGAATCCAGCAATCTGGGATCAAATCTTGGTGGAACCTAAAGTTTTTGTAGACTTTCTTGGTGTCTTTGGCTTAGATTATAATTAGTGATGAGCGAGTATACTCATTGCTCGCGTGTCCTCCGAGTATTTTGGCGTGCTCGGAGATTTAGATTCTGTCGATGAAGCTGCATGATTTGTGGCTGCTAGACAGCCTGAATACATGCGTGGAATGCTTGTTTTTTAGGAATTCCACACATGTATACAGGCTGTCCATCAGCGACAAATCATTCAGCTGCGTCGACAGAATCTAAATCTCCGAGCACGCCAAAATACTCGGAGGACACCCGAGCAATGAGTATACTCGCTCATCACTGGTTATAATATCTCCCCAAGTACACTGGCTTAAAGAAAAAGTCTCATCCAAAGATTATCTACTTAAAACAGGTTTTTATGTTATATGTATTTGTTTTACTTCAGGCTAATTCATATGTGTTGTTTTTCAGATCACACTCCTCATAGCTCCCTACTGTTTCCTACTGTTCAGATTTAGTCCTGTTGTCCCAGGAGATCCACTCACGCTGTGCGAAGTCTCTCCTGCCATCTTTTCACTACTCTGTAGCTCCTTCTCTATCCATAGGCTGTGTGCACACGCTGCGGATTCCGCTGCGGATCCGCAGCGGTTTTGGTCCTGCGGATCCACAGCAGTTTCTGCTGCATTGTACAGTACCATTATAACCTATGTAAAATGAAAACCGCAGTGCAGACACTGCGGAATTTTCCGCGCGTTTTTTCTGCGGTTTTAAATCGGCAACATGTCAATTGTTTGTGCGGATTCCACAGCGGTTTGGCACCTGCTCCATGGCAGGTGCCAAACCACAGGGGAAAACTGCAGGTCTTTTGACCTGCGGATTTACCTGTGGTTTTTGACAAGTCCGTGCTGAAAATTCCGCAGTACAATCTGCAGCATGTGCACACACCCTTAAATCTGGGGGGAAAACTGGCTTCTGTCTGTTCTCTACATACCTAATTTCAATTAACTAATTCACTATTGTTGCCTCATGAGATCTGATCTCCATGGGGTTCATACACCTAACATGCAAGGAAAGACTAGAAGCAATGGGATGAAACTGAATGGCAGGAGACACAGATTAGATATTAGGAAAAACTTTTTGACAGTTAGAGTGATCAATGAGTGGAACAGGCTGCCACGAGAGGTGGTGAGTTCTCCTTCAATGGAAGTCTTCAAACAGAGGCTGGACAGACATCTGACTGGGATGATTTAGCGAATCCTGCTTTGAGCAGGGGGTTTGACCAGATGGCCCAGGAGGTCCCTTCCAACTCTACCATTCTATGATTCTATGCAAAAGTGATTAGCCCCAGCATGCACTGTCAAGAACGCTCGTAAATTACAGGCGGCATTGAAATGTATAAATGCAATAATTGTTGGATATCCCAGATTGTTACTCGAGCGCAGTAGTTGAAATGCAAGTGACTATGGAAAACTTAGAAAAAAGTGAAAGGATGCAAAAGTCTGCAAGTGCTGGTGCTGGTGGTGGTGAAAAAATCTACCCCCAAAATGTAACAAAAGTATATCTTTACATGAAATGTGTCACAGAAGTGGTGCTAGTGTAAGGTACAGCAGGAATGTGGGATGCAGTGATGAGCGGGAGGCAGATCAAGAGTTAAAAGGAATTTAATGCAATGGATAATCCACACAGAGAGAATAGGGAAGGTATGGAAGGTTAAGGTTCAGAAAGATAGCAAGTGCTCAAAACATGGGTAAACTTATCAGTCTGATATTTCCAGAGGATGGAGGCTTGGAGATCTTGTGGTGGCGTCAAAGGAGACATGTGAAATTTCTGTCCTGGTCCTGGAGGAACGTGAGGCACTGTCTCCTGACAGCCACAACATTTCCTGGCTCTCCTAGGCGTAGGTTTACAGTACCATAATACAAGATCATATAATTATGTGTAGTTGGAACCCGAACATTTTTCCTACTAATTGACATTGACGGAGACGTTGATCAGGATTGTGTTCAAATGTCCAGTTTGGGCTGAAAACACCGGTGTCCTATTTCTGTCTTGTAAACTATTTTTAGGAGAACCAAGAAGGGTATCATGTTCTTTCGATTCTTTTTCTGTCTGCTCACTGGGAAAAAAAATTATATCATAAGATTTCAATTGGTTCCATGGTGTAATGGTTAGCACTCTGGACTCTGAATCCAGTGATCCGAGTTCAAATCTCGGTGGGACCTGAATTTATTTTCGTTCCTAATTTCTTGAATTTGCCACTTGTCAATTTCTATTGAGGTCAGAAGGGAAGATTGGATCTTTCTGTCGCTGTTAAGATTTCAGAAGAAATTTGAATGTGTGAAAAATTTGCCCAATATCTGCCTTAAAAATATTTATTCAAAATAATCTTTATTAAAAATCTTCATTTACACTGGTAACAAAACACATGTAACATTAGCAATTAGAAATATATTTAATAATGATTATAAGTAAGTCGCAGGAGACCGTACTTAAAATTCAGTTGGCAACAATTACTAATCCAGCGCCTTAGAACACTCGGCCTTCCTACCTGATACGTTCCCACAATGTTTCACTTGCTGAAGGTGTCATTCAACGTGTCAAATTGCATTTTGACTAAAGTGTTTGAATAATATATGTGCCCGTTAGGTAAGAAAAATGGCAAACATTTCCGTCACTTTCTTAGGCCACATGAACATATCCAGTGTTTGGTGAGTTTTTTACCCCAGTATTTGTTGTAAGCCCAAACGAGGAGGGGGTGAAAAATGCAGAAATGGTGGAAATGTTTCCATTATGCTTTTCCTCTGACCGTTCCACTCCTGGTTTTGGCTTACAAATAATGGTGTAGAAAATAATAATAATAATAATAATAATAATTTTTATTTCTACAGCGCCAACATATTCCGCAGCACTTTACATTTCAGCGGGGACTTGTACAGACAATAGACATTACAGCATAAGAATAATCACATAGATTATAACAGATACCAAGAGGAATGAGGGCCCTGCTCGCAAGCTTACAATCTTTGAGGAAAAAAGAAAAGGTAGACACGAAAGGTGGGTGGCAACAGTTGCCTTCATTGTTCGGACCAACCATAATGTTAAGTGTGTAACAGTCCAGGCACAGAGGGCTAATAGATGCATAAAGCATGTGGGAACATGATGTGGGGAACCTGGTTATGGTAAAACTTTTGGCTGTGCCACACGGGATAGTTAGATAATGTGCTGAGACGGTAGGCCAGTCTGAATAAATGCATTTTTAGGGCACGCTTAAAATTGTAGGGATTGGGGACTAGTCATATTGACCTGGGAAGTGCATTCCAAAGAATTGGTGCAGCAAGTGTACAGTCTTGGAGATGGGAGTGGGAGGTTCTTATTATTGAGGATGCTATCCTCAGGTCATCAGCAAAATGGAGGGCACGGGTAGGGTGGTAGACTGAGATGAGGGAGAAGATGTAGGGTGGTGCTGAGCCATGGATTGCTTTGAGGGTGAGGGTAATAAGTTTGTACTGGATTCTGGAGTGGATGGGTAGCCAGTGTAATGACTGGCACACGGTAGAGGCATCGGTGTAACGATTGGCGAGGAATATGATCCTGGCTGCAGCATTCAAGACAGATTGGAGGGGGGAGAGTTTGGTAAGAGGGAGACCGATTAGAAGAGAGTTACAATAGTCAAGACGAGAATGAATAAGAGAAACAGTAAGAGCTTTTGCGGAGTCAAAAGTAAGAAAAGGTCGAATTCTAGAAATGTTTTGGAGGTGCAGATAACAAGATAACAATTGCCACATGGGTTTTTTTTGCCTTCCTCTGGATCAACATGTTAGGGCAAGTTAGGATAGGAAATGGGTTGAACAAGATGGACTTAAAGTCTTCCTTCAACCTTAATTACTATGTTACTATGTTACTATGTTACTATGTAAGAGAGAGCCAGTGATTGGATGTGGGGGGAGAATGAAAGCTCGGAGTCAAGTAAGACCCCAAGACAGTGGGCATGTTGCTGGGGAGTAATAGTAGAACCACACACGGAAATGACAATGTCAGGTATAGGTACATTAGTAGAGGGAGGAAACACAAGGAGTTCAGACTTTGATGGGTTCAGTTTCAGATATAGTGAGGACATGATGTTAGACACAGTGTTTAGACAATCGCTGGTGTTTTCTAAAAAGGCAGGCGTGATGTCAGGACAAGAAGCATATAATTAGGTGTCATCAGCATAGAGATGGTACTGGAAACCAAATCTACTGATTGCTTGACCAATAGGGGCAGTATACAAAGAGAAGAGGAGGGGGCCTAGAACCGATCCTTGAGGAACCCCAACAGTAAGTGGAAGATGAGAGGAGGAGGAGCCAGCAAAAGATACAGTAAAGGAGCCGTCAGAGAGATAGGAGGAAAACCAGGAGAGAATGGTGTCCTTGATGCCGATGGCGTAGAGCACAGTGGGGAGGAGCTGGTGATCCACAGCATCAAACGCTGCAGAGAGATTCAAGAGAATTAGCATAGAGTAATGACTGTCATGAATGGGTCACCGAGGAGAAAAAGGCAAAGCAAGCTAAGTCACAGAAAACCAGAGAGGTTGGTAACTAGGCAGATTGCAGACCCCTGATCCTAACCACACAGCTAGCAGCAGCCATGGAGCGTACCTACAATGATCCTAGATGCCTTGTCACGGCCGGAGGACTAAATAAGCCTGAAGCATGAAAAGGGGAAAACTAACTGCCCCAGAGCAGACCCCAAAGGAAAGACAGCCCCCACACATGTATTGATGGTGAAACAAGATGAAAGCACAAACACAGGCAGGAAAATCGGCTGAGCAAGCGATGGGGCCCAAACTAACTAGAAAGGGCAGGAAAGGAAAGACACTGTCTGCAATCTGCAAAAAACCCTACAAAAATAATGTCCAACACTTCTGATAGCAAAATTAACCCTGAAGTCACTAGACTTCTCCCACTATATCAGCACTCTGAAATATTCTGAGACAGAGCAAAAAGAGGCCAATCTAATAAGGGACAAAAAGCAAATTGGCAAATACAGATAAATAAGAGAGGAAATTCAGCGCAGACCAAGCCGGGGCTGGATGACCACACAAAAAACTGAATAGACCAACAAAATCAAGTGTGAACATTAGCAGAAAACTTAGCTTTAGATGACTTGAACAGAGCTGAAAACCAAGACCTGACAAGCCAGAAGGAATCACCAGCGTCAGAATAGGGCGTCGGCTGTCTTAAATCCAGTCTGAGATTCCTGAGGTCCAATCGTCATCCTCCTTATCTGGTGGCAGATCTCTACTGATTAAATCAGCCTCACTACCTCCTGTTACCACCAGAGGGAGCCTGGAAGGAGAACTCACAACTGGTGGACCAGAGAATGAACTCACAACAGTAAGCCCCCTTGAGGAGGGGTCATCGAACCCTCATCCACGCCACCAGGCCGATCAGGATGGGCCCGGTGAAAAGCACGAACCAATCTATTGGCATGAATATCAGAGGCAGAGACCCAAGAATTATCCTCCTGGCCATAACCCTTCCAATTGACCAAATACTGGAGTCTCCGTCTAACCAAACAAGAATCCAATATTTTCTCTACCTCATATTCCACATTGCCTTCAACCAACACAGGGTCAGGAGGTGCTGCCATAGGAACCACTGGCTTAACCAACCTCTTCAACAGAGATTTGTGAAATACGTTATGGATCTTGAACGTAACTGGAAGAGCCAATCGAAATGAAGCAGGATTAAGAATCTCCAAAATCTTATAAGGTCCAATAAATCTTGGCTTAAATTTTGGAGATGCAACCTTCATAGGAATATTCTTAGATGACAACCAAACCATATCACCCATTTTAAACCGGGGACCAATGGTCCTATGCCGGTTGGAAAATAGCTGGGCCTTTTCCTGAGAGAGTGAAACTTATCCACCACTTGGTCCCATATCTGCTGCATTCTCTCAACCACAGTGTCCACACCTGGGCAGGACGAAGATTCCTCTTGCCCTGAAGAGAATCGAGGATGAAACCCTAAATTACAGAAAAAGGGTGACATCAAAGTGGCAGAACTAGCTCTATTATTCAGTGCGAATTTGGCCAAGGGCAAAAATGAGACCCAATCATCCTGATCAGCAGATATAAAACATCTCAAATAAGACTCCAACGTCTGGTTTGTTCTCTCAGTCTATCCATTGGTCTGAGGATGAAATGCGGAGGAGAAGGATAACTGAATTCCCAGATTGGAACAAAAGGCTTTCCAGAATCTGGAAACAAACTGGACTCCTCTGTCAGACACAATGTTCTCAGGAATCCCATGTAACCAAACCACCTGTTGTAAAACAAGGGCACCAACTCAGCGGAAGATGGCTTTGAGAGTGGTACAAGATGGACCATCTTTGAAAATCTATCACAAATCACCCAGATAACAGTCATTCTATGAGAGGCAGGAAGATCAGAAATAAAATCCATTGAGATATGGGTCCATGGCCTCTTGGGCACCGGCAGGGGCATCAGCAACCCACTAGAACGAGAACAGGGTTTAGACCGAGAACAAGTCTCACAGGACTGTACAAAATTCCTGACATCACGAGATAAGGCAGGCCACCAAAAAGACCGACTCACCAAATTTCTGGTACCAAAAATACCTGGATGACCAGCCAATGCAGAGCAATGAATTTCAGACATCACTCTCTTTCTCCACTGGTCAGGAACATACAATTTTACCATAGGGCAACGCTCAGGTTTATCCTCCTGAAATTCCTCCAGGGTGCGTCTCAAATCAGGCGAAATGGCAGAAAGCACCCCCTCACCTAGGATGGTAGTAGGCTTGGTCACATTAAGAGAATCGGCAAAGAAACTCCTAGAAAGGGCATTTGCCTTAACATTCTTAGTGCCTTGAAGAAAAGAGGCCACAAAATTAAAACGCGTGAAAAACAATGCCCATCTAGCCTGTCTAGGATTCAAGCGTTTGGCCGACTCCAGATAAATCAAATTCTTGTGATCGGTGAGGACCACAACTTGATGTCTAGCTCCCTCTAACCAACGTCTCCACTCCTCAAATTCCCATTTCATGACCAACAATTTCCGATTCCCCACGTCATAGTTGCGTTCAGATGGGGAGAACTTTCAAGAAAGGAAGGCACAGGGATTCATCTTAGAAGTCACAGCGTCTTTTTGGGACAAAACAGCTCCTGCACCAATCTCAGAAGCATCTACCTCCACCTGAAATGGAAGTAAGACATCTGGTTGCCGTAAAACTGGAACTGAAGTAAATCTCTACTTAAACTCCTGAAATGCTGAGACAGCCTCAGGAGACCAATTCAGCACATCAGTGCCCTTCTTGGTCAGTTCAGTCAGTGGTTTGACAATACCAGAAAAATTACCTATAAATTTACGATAGAAATTAGCAAAACCCAAAAACTTCTGGAGGGCCTTCAAAGAAGTAGGCTGAACCCAATCATAAGTGGCCTGTACCTTGGCCCGGTCCATTTCAATTGTCGATAGAGACAAGATAAATCCCAAAAATGAAATCCTCTGTACCCCAAAAAGGCATTTCGATCCCTTAACAAACAGGGAATTCTCCCTCAAAATCCGGAACACAGTCCGGACGTGTTCCACATGAGAATCCCAATCACTAGAAAAGACCAAAATATCATCCAGATAGATGATCAAAAACTTATCCACAAAGTCACGGAAAATATCATTCATAAAGGACTGGGAGACAAAAGGGGCATTAGAGAGCCCAAAAGGCATCACCAGGTACTCAAATTAAATATTATGTCAGATGAACAATAAAAATATGATACCATTAGGATGGCAGATTATATAAATAGAATATGAATCAGTGTCTTATTTAAACAAAAAAGCACAAAGAATGTATTGATAGGATATAAGTATGTAAAGGGTTATGTGGTAACAAGCCTACTGCTTTCAATATGTAGTATGACAGAGTCCAAAATAGCAGAGAGAGCCAGGCAAATTAATAACAAAGTGCTGAGATTAAAAACAGAGTAACAGAATAGACATCACCACCTGCAGAATGTGGTGCAAAACCCCGACGCGCGTTTAGTAGAAAAACCTTCATCTGGGGGTTATATACGATTAGTCCCCAATCCCCACAATTTTAAGCGTGTCCTGAAAACGCATTTATTCAGACTGGCCTATCGCCTCAACACATTAACCTAACCTATCCCTGTGTGGCAGAGCCAAAAATTTTACCATAACCAGGTTCCCAGCATCATGTTCCCACATGCTTTATGCATCCATTAGCCCTCTGTGTCTGTACTGTTACACACTTAACATTATGGCTGGTCCATACAATCAGGGCAACTGTTACCACCCACCTTTCGTGTCTACCTCTTTCCTCATAGACTGTAAGCTTGCGAGCAGGGCCCTCACTCCTCTTGGTATTTGTTATAATCTACTGTATGTGATTATTGTTATGCTGTAATGTCTATTGTCTGTACAAATCCCCTCTGAAATGTAAAGTGCTGCGGAATATGTCGGCGCTATAAAAATAAAATTTATTATTATTATTATTATTATTATATCAAGCCTTCAGAGAAGACTCTTTATGTGCACATCTGACCAGTCATAAATGATGAAAGTGCTGGGGATTGTGTAACAGTGTGTACCTAAACTAAAAATCATGAGTGAATGTGAGAAAGAAAATAAATCTAAATCAATATGTGATAAATATAGTAAAATAAAAATACATATGAATATGTCAACAGACATGAAAAAAATAAGTAAAATGCTGTGAAGGAGCGTGAAAACATAAAACATTAATGACTGAGCAAATTAGATAAATAAACTAATGAAAGTAGTGAAAATATGAGAAAAATACATAAATAAATATGGATAGATCCATATTAGATATATGTGAACGTGTTATCACACACACACGTAGACATAACCATATATAAATGGCATCAAGACCAAGCTCGAAGAAATGGTTCCATGGTGTAATGGTTAGCACTCTGGACTCTGAATCCAGTACAAATCTCGGTGGGACCTGAGATTTTGGTAATTTCTTAAAATTTTGTTGCTTTTATATTAAGAAGTCTCAATGATACAAACTGGTAATACCCTGAAGTAGGGGAAATCGCATCATTTTGCCAAATATAAGATTGTAATAAGCGATAATTTCAGCAAACATATTCTCATGGTAAAACACACATAACATTATCAATTCGACATATAGTTTATGAGTCTGTAAATGAAGTCATGGGAGGAAATAGTGATAAAAATCATGCAGAAAAACTACAAAAATTAAAGATGGCTGGACCATGCACGACAAGCACTTTGTACTGATTGTGTCCCCCTAATGATTGTAGTTTGTGATCAGGACTCTCGCTCCTCCTGTAACTGGTGAATTATGTGTTACTCTGTAATGTCTTTATTGTCTGTACATGTCCCCTCTTCTTGTACAGGACTGTGGAATAAGTATGCGCTATATAAATAAAGTAATACTATAATAAAAGCAATACAACATTTTCAAATCTAAGTTCAAGAAACTACCAAATACAGTAAAAAAATAAAAGAAAATGTTTGTAACAATAAGAGGAATATAAAAATATAAAAGCTGAAATCACCCACCTTTTCCCCCATGAAATTGCACATATTGAGCAATGCTGCATCCATACAAGCCCAATCTATCCAAATCTGAAACTAATTAACGAGATAGGTAAATGGCGTAATGAGAAAAAAAACTAAAAGCCAGAAAGGCAGTTTTGCAAGAATCAATCAAAATGTCATATCTTAAATGCACTTTTTCCACTATTCTGCCTCACTTGGGAATTTTTTTCTTAGTTTTTAGCACAGCATGATAAAATGAATGGTGTCATTCAAAAGTGCAACTTACCATGCAAAGTAAGTCCTCATATGGGTATATCAACAGAAAAAATAAAAAGTTATGGCTCTTGAAAGAAGGGTTGGTGAAAAGGAAACCTCAAAATTGTCACAAAGAGAAGGGGTGAAATACCATCACAATGGCCAACCCAAACTAAAGACAAAGCACTAATTAGATGAACAAAATACACTGCTCAAAAAAATAAAGGGAACACCAAAATACCACATCTTAGATATCTCTGAATGAAATATTCCAGTTGCAAATTTTTATTCATTGCATAGTGGAATGTGTTCAGAACAATAAAACATAACAATTCTCAATGTAAATCAAAATGAATATCCCATGGAGGTCTAGATTTGGAAGGATACTCAAAATCAAAGTGGAAAATCAAATTACAGGCTGATCCAACTTCAGTGGAAATGCCTCATGACAAGGAAAAGATGCTCAGTAGTGTGTGTGGCCTC
The DNA here is from genome assembly GCF_039654945.1 of Dendrobates tinctorius. Taxonomy (NCBI): domain Eukaryota; kingdom Metazoa; phylum Chordata; class Amphibia; order Anura; family Dendrobatidae; genus Dendrobates; species Dendrobates tinctorius. The sequence goes on along the minus strand of NW_027361818.1, from coordinate 1,924,933 downwards.
CACATGCCTGTATGACCTCTCTACAATGCCTGGGCATGCTCCTTATTAGGCGGTGGATGGTCTCCTGAGGGATCTCCTCCCAGACCTGAACTAAAGCATCCGCCAACTCTTGGACAGTCTGTGTTGCAACATGACGCTGGTTGTTGTCAGCTCATTTTCTCGTTCACCTTTGCTGTCCGATGAACTCCCTCTGCTGGTGAATGGAGGTCGTGAAACTAATTTGGATGGGAGGGACCTGTCACCTGAACAGGTGGATTGTGATTGGACATCCGGAATCTCTGAGTGGATATAAGGCAGCCGACGCCCTGGAAGGTTGCTGATGATTTCTCTGCTCTGAGCTCTGGCCTCCAGTTCAGTTCCTGTCTTCTAAAGCTAAGTTTTGCTCTGTTATTGTTCCATGAGATTTTGTCTGATTTGCTTAGTTTTGTGTTCAGCCAGCCCCGGCTGGGGCTTTGCTGAATTTCCATTTTTGGCCCTGATCGGTTAAATCTCTTTTGCTCTGTCTTCAGAATATATCGGATTGCTGATATAGGGATTTTGGAGTCTAGTGACTTCAGGGCCGTTTTTCCTATCAGACGTGTTGGGACTTTTTTGGTAGGGTTTTTGCGGATTGCAGCCAGCATCTTTTCTGTCCTTTCCTATCTAGTTGGTTGGGCCCCATCATTTGCTCAGCCTATCTTTCTGTCTGTGTTTGTGTTTTCATCTGTTTTCACCGACAATACATGTTGGGGGCTGTCTATTGCTTTGGGGTCTGCTCTGGGGAAGTTTAGATTTCCCCTTTCTTTCTTTAGGCTTATTTAGTTATCCGGCTGTGAAGATGAGTCTAGGACCACCGTAGGAACGCTCCACGGCTACTGTTAGTTGTTGTGAATAGGATCAGGGGTCTGCAATCCGCTAGCTACCAACCTCTCTGGTTTTCTGGACTTAGCTTGCATTTTTGTTTTTTCCTCCTCCAGTGACTCATTCATAACAGTTGGTGGATGGAGTGAGACATGATGTCCCAGATCTGCTCAATCGGATTCAGGTCTGGGGATCAGGCGGGCCAGTCCATAGCTTCAATGCCTTCATCTTGCAGGAACTGCTGATACACGCCAGCCACATGTGGTCTGGCATTGTCCTGCATTAGGAAGAACCCAGGGCCAACCACACCATCATATGGTATCACAAGGGGTCTGATGATCTCATCTCAGTACCTACTGGCTGTCAGGCTACCTCTGGTGAGCACATGGAGGGCTGTGCGGCCTTCCAGAGAAATGCCACCCCACAACATTACTGACCCACAGCCAAACTGGTCATGCTGAAGGACATTGCAGGCAGCAGATAGCTCTCCATGGCATCTCCAGACTCTGTCACATCTATCACATGTGCTCAGTGTGAACCTGCTTTCATCTGTGAAGAGAACATGGTTCCAGTGGTGAATTTGCCAATCTTGGTGTTCTGTGGCAAATGCCAAGCATCCTGCACAGTGTTGGGTTGTGAGCACAACCCCATCTGTGGACATTGGTCATTCAGACCATCCTCATGGAGTTGGTTTCTAATCATTTGTGCAGACATATGCACATTTGTGGCCTGCTGGAGGTCATTTTGCAGGGGTCTGGCAGTGCTCCTCCTGTTCCTCCTTGCACAAAGGCAGAGGTAGCAGTCCTGTTGCTGGGTTGTTGCCCTGCTATGGCACCCTCCATGTCTCCTGGTGTACTGGCCTGTCTCCTGGTAGCGCCTCCAGCCTCTGGACACTACGCTAACAGACCTGAGCCACTTGTGCGGGTTGTAGAGTATGTCTCATGCAATCATGAGTATGAAAGCACAACCAACATTCAAAAGTGACCAAAACATCAGCCAGAAAACATTGGTACTGAGATGTGGTCTGTGGTCCCCACCTGCAGAACCACTCCTTTATTGAGGGTGTCTTGATAATTGCCAATAATTTCCATCTGTTGTCTATTCCATTTGCACAACAGCACGTGAAATTGATTGTCAATCAGTGTTGCTTCCTAAGTGGACAGAATCAACGGCTACTAAAGGTAACATCCTCACCTGTGACCTGTTTGCTTACAATCAGTGTGTGCATAAAAGTTGAGTGAGTTTGTGGATCCAGACAGACTCTTGCATCTTTCATCCATACACTGACATTTCTGGATTGTGAGTCATGGGGAAGCAAAAGAATTGTCAACAGATCTGTGCGAAAAGGTAATTGAACTGTATAAAACAGGAAAGGAAGACAAAAAGATATCCAAAGAATTGATATTGCCAGTCAGCAGCGTTCAAACAGTAATTAACAAATGAAAAGGCAGGGTTTCTGTAAAAACAAAACCACGGTCAGGTAGACAAATAAAAATTTTATCCACAACTGCCAGGAAAATTGTTTGGGATGCAAAGAAAAACCCACAAGTAACATCAGCTGAAATACTGGACTCTCTGAAAACTAGTGGTGTGGCTGTTTCAAGATGCACAATAAGGAGGCACTTGAAGAAAAATAGGCTGCATGGTCAAGTCACCAGAAGAAAACCATTATTGTGCAAAAGCCACAAAGTATCTTGCCTACAGTATGCAAAACAGCATAGAGACAAGCCTCAAAACTTCTGGAACAAGGTAATTTGGAGTGATGAGACCAAAATTGAACTTTTTGGCCACAGCCATAGACCTTACATTTAGAGAGAGGTCAACAAGGCCTATGATAAAAGGAACACCGTTCCTACTGTAAAGCACAGAGGTGGATTGCTGATATTTTAGGGATATGTGAAATACAAAGGCACAGGAAACTTGGTCAAAGTTGAAGGAAAGATAAATGCAGCGCATTATCAGCAATTACTGGAGGGAAATTTGCAATCATCAGCCCGGAAGCTGCGCATGGGTCGTACTTGGACGTTCTAGCATGACATTGATTCCAAAACACAAGCCCAAGTTGTCTTTGGCTACAGCAGAACAAAGTGAAGGTTCTGGAGTGGGCATCTCAGTCAACTGACCTCAATATCATTGAGCCTCTCTGAAGAGATCTCAAGCACGCAGTTCATGCTAGACAGCCCAGGAATTTACAGGAATTGGAGACTTTTTGCTAAGAAGAGTGGGCAGCTTTGCCATTTGAGAAAATAAAGAACCTCATCCACAACTACCACAAAAGACTTCAAGCTGTCATTGATGTTAAAGTGGGCAATACACGGTATTAAGAAATGAGGTATGTGAACTTTTAATCAGGGTCATTTGGATGTTTTGGGTTGTCATTCTGATTTTAAAAGAGACAACAAAGTAGTTTGACCATAAATGGCTTCACCCAACCACTAACCATGAGTGGAGAAAAATATTTGGTGAAATTCATATTCTCTGAAAACAGGCCAAGAAAGCAAAAATTCTGTTTGTAAACTTTTGAGCACAAGTGTAGTTAACCACAAAAAAATTCTTTACAGCAGCATTGGCATTCGAACCCATGCCCACAAGGAGACGAGAGCCTTAACTCAGCAACTTAGACTGCTTGGTAGCTTAGATAAGTGGTTTCATGGTGTAATGGATAGCACTCTGGACTCTGAATCCAGCTATCTGCGATCAAATCTCGGTGGGACCTGTGTGTTTTGCTTAACTTTATAATTTTTTTATTCACAAATCTCAGTAATACAAACTGGTAATACTCAGAAGTAGGGAAATTGTCATCATTTTGTCCGTTTTAAGATTTCTGATGAAATATGAATAAATGAGAATTTCAGCAAATATATTTTAATGGCAAAACACAAATTACATTCCAAGTCTTACAGGATAAGACTTTGCCCACAAACAGCAACCTTGCACGCCTTCAGAATCCTCCAGGATGGAGAAAGTAAAATGTGAAGAAGAAACAGAGAGTGGTGGTCATGGGGGATTCCCTGTGTAGAGGAACAGAGGCCGCTATCTGCAGACTGGATATAACTTCAAGAGAATTGTCCTGTCTTCTAGGTGCAAAAATGTGTCTGACAGGATATCAGGACTCTTCAGACCTACAGATGACTACCCATTCCTGCTACTACATGTGGGGACAGATGACACCGCAAGAAATGACCTGGAAACCATCTGCAGAGACTTTGCATGATTCCCGGTGGATGGCCATGGAACAAGGAGGTGGAATAAGATTCTGCAGGTGAACAACTGGCTACGTCGATGGTGCCGTCAGCACGGATTCGGATTTCAGGATCACGGAGTGAATTACCTATACGATGGACTACTTGCTAGAGATGGGGTGCACCTTACGAAGACTGGAAAACATGTATTTGGAAGTCACCTTACTACACTCATCAGGAAAGCTTTAAACTAGAACAATGTGGGAAGAGAAGCAAAAGGCTAGAAAAAGCCATACACCTGAGAAATGCTATTGAGAACTCTGCTATTAGAAGTGGAAAGGAAGAACAAAGACAAAAGAATCTAAATAAAAATATTGGAGAAAGGGAAATATTTCTATACTAATGCACAAAGCATGGGCAACAAACAAGGAGAGCTGGAACTACTAATGCAGGAAAAGAAATATGATGTCATTGGAATCACTGAAACTTGGTGGGACAATACACATGATTGGAATACAAGGCTAGAACGATACAACTTATTTGCTAGAAACAGACTTGATAAACGAGGAGGAGGTGTCGCATTGTATGTTAGAAACGCGTATATCTGCACAGAGATCCAAGCTTCCGAGACTGGGAGTTCTGTGGAAACTGTTTGGGTAAGAATACAAGGACAAAACAATGGAAAGGAAACCATTGTAGGCATTTACTACAGGCCGCCTGTGCAAGCTGAAGATATGGATGAACTCTTATGCATCAAATGGCCAAGTTCTCCAAAAATTATGACATAGTTGTCATGGGAGATTTCAACTATCCTGACATTTATTGGGAAACTCTCTCAGGAAAAACCTACAGGTCAAGGAAATTCTTACCCTCTCTTGCTAGCAACTTTATCTTCCAAAACGTAGGGGAGAAAACAAGGGGAACTGCTACCTTGGATCTAATCCTTATAAACAGGGAGTAAATGGTTGAGGAGGTAAAAGTGGCTGGGACCCTAGGAGGTAGCGACCATGCTATTTTAGAATTTTGGATCACTAGAGGAGGAAGACCTGTGAAGACTCAGACATCAAGGTTAGATTTCAGAAAGGCAGATTTTAAGGGATTCAGAAAGAGAATTGGAGGGATTCAATAGCTGGATATCCTTAAGGACAAAAATGTCTAGGAAGGATGGGAAATCTTGAAAAATGAAATTCTCACAGCACAATTGTTAACAATTCCGAAAAGAGGGAAGAATAGGAAGCATTTAAGGAAACCAGGATGGATGAACACAGAACTTAAGCACATGCTAAAAAGGAAGAAAGAAATGTTTATAAAATGGAAAGAGGGAGGCATACAGTATCTAGAGAAGAATATAATGCTGTCTGCAGAACCTGCAGGGCACAAATCAGATTACTAAAGCTGACAATGAATGAAAGCAATAATAAAGGATTTAGGGGATATGTCAAAAGTAAAAGAAAAGTCAAAGATTCTATAGGATTTTTACAGGATTAAAATGATGAAATGGCAAGCCAGGATGTTGAGAAGGCTGAACTTTTAAATTCCTATTTTGCATTTGTTTTCTCTCAGAAAGGAAATGTAGCATCAACTGTTCTTCACTGTCCTATTAAGGGAAAAGAAGAATCCAGGATATCTATAAACAGAAAGATAGTGAGGAAACACTTAGCTAACCTAAATGAATTCAAGTCTCCAGGTCAAGATGAATTACACCCCAGACTACTGAAGGAGATAGCAGAAGAAATTTTTGAACCCCTCTCCATAATCTTTGAAATTTCTGGGAGAACAGAAGACCCAGAAGACTGGAGAAGGGCAAATGTTGTTCCTATCTTCAAAAAGGGGAAGAAGGTGGACCCAGGCAACTATAGGCCGGTGAGTCTGACTTCTATACCAGGAAGATCTTTGAACAAATTATTAAACAACATGTAAGTACGTAACTAGATAAGAATGAAGTGATTAAACAGAGTCAGCATGGGTTTGTAACTAATAAGTCATGTCAGACTAACTTAATTTCCTTCTATGACAGAATCACTGATTGGGTGGAACAGGGAAATGCTGTAGATATAGTAAATCTTGACTTCAGCAAAGCATTTGACAAAGTATCTCACACAGTCCGTAAATGGCTGTAGATCCAGCTGGAAGAATGTCTCAATTGGGGTACCACAGGGCTCTGTCCTGGGCCCTGTATTGTTCAACATCTTTATCAATGATTTAGATGAAGGAATTGAGGGTAAAGTGATTAAATTTGCTGATGACACAAAGCTAGGAGGGATAGCTAATACTAGAGAAGAGAGAGTATTCAAAAATATATAAATAAACTGGAGCAGTGGGCAGCAACTAGCAGAATGGTTTTTAACAGGGAAAAATGCAAAGTACTACATCTGGGCAATAAAAATGAAAAAAGCATATACAGAATGGGAGGAATAGGGCTAAGCAACAGAACATGTGAAAAAGACTTGGGTATACTAATAGATCATAGACTGAATATGAGTCAACAGTGTGATGCAGCAGCAAAAAAGACAAATGCAATTCTAGGATGTATTAACAGAAGCATACAGTTTAGATCACGTGAAGTCATTATTGCTCTCTACTCCTCTTTGGTCAGACCTCATCTGGAATACTGTGTCCAGTTTTGGGCAGCACATTTTAAAAAAGACATCAACAAACTGGAGCAAGTTCAAAAAAGAGCGACCAGAATGGTGACCGGTCTGCAAACCCTGTCTTATGAGGAAAGGTTGCAGGATTTGGGAATGTTTAGCTTGCAAAAGAGAAGACTGAGAGGAGACTTAATAGCTGTCTACAAATATCTCAAGGGCTGTCACTTGTAGAAGGATCATCTTTATTCTCATTTCCACAAGGAAAGACTAGAAGCAATGGGATGAAACTGAATGGGAGGAGACACAGATTAGATATTAGAAAAAACTTTTTGACAGAGTGATCAATGAGTGGAACAGACTGCCACGAGAGGTGGTGAGTTCTCCTTCAATAGAAGTCTTCAAACAAAGGCTGGACAGACATCTGTCTGGGATGATTTAGCGAATCCTGCTTTGAACAGGGGGTTGGACCAGATGGCCCAGGAGGTCCCTTCCAACTCTACGATTCTATGACTCTATGATTCTACATTATCAATTAAGAATACAGTTGATGAGTCTGTTAAATAATTCATGGGAGGCCATAGTGATAAAACAGAAAAGGGAACGGAATTTAAGTTGATTTTTAGCATTCATTTGTGGTCATAAAATTAAAAAAAGGAAATAATGTGAAAATAGATATATCTAATATATAAAGCTCAAAGTGTGTATGTATGTATGTATGTATGTATGTGTGTATGTGTGTGTGAGTGTGTGTGTATGTCCGGGATAGGCATCCGCACCGTCACAGCTACAGCCACAAAATTGGGCACAGTCACACGTCTGGACCCCGAGAGCGTCCTAAGCTATGTTGTGAGGCAAAATTTTAACCCCGCGCGTTCCAATTCACCAAACAATTTTGCCCCTATCTACATACTGGGGGAAAAGTGTGTGCGCATCAAACCCCACCCCTCATTATGATGTCACAATGGTTGCCATGGGACGCTGATGTCATCAATCCCCGCCGCTCATTATGATGTCATAATGGTTGACTATGGGATGGAGGATGTGTGATGGGTATATGGGCACTGGACTGTGGGATGGAGGATATGTATGTCGGGTATATGGGCACGGGCCTATGGGATGGAGGATATGTATGATGGGGATATGGGCACGGGACTATGGGATGGAGGATATGTATGACGGGTATATGGGCACTGGACTGTGGGATGGAGGATATGTATGACGGGGATATGGGCACGGGACTATGGGATGGAGGATATGTATGATGGGTATATTGGCACTGGACTGTGGGATGGAGGATATGTATGACGGGTATATGGGCACGGGCCTATGGGATGGAGGATATGTATGACGGGTATATGGGCACTGGACTAAGGGATGGAGGATATGTATGACGGGGATATGGGCACAGGACTATGGGATGGAGGATATGTATGATGGGTATATGGGCACGGGCCTATGGGATCGTGGATATGTATGATGGGTATATGGGCACGGGACTATGGGATGGAGGATAATTATAATTTGCTATAACTAACCACAGTTAGTTTCTATGCCCGGGCAGCGCCGGGCTCTTCAGCTAGTATCTTTATATTTTCATATAAATAATTTGATATTCAATTGTGAAGAGACTGGCAGGAAAACACACGTATCATTACTAAATATAAATTATTATTTATGATGATGGTTAATAAGTCACGAGATATTGAAAAAGAGCTACTTGGCAGCGGTAGGATTCGAATCCACGACCCGAAGAGACTGGAGCCTAAGGCTAAGTGCACACGTACCGGAACTCTCGCGGAAATTACAGCGAGAATTCCGGAATTCCAGTCCGCGGGAAAATCGCATTGTAAATTCCCGCGATTTTCCCGCGGAAAAACTAGCATTTTGCAAGCGTAATTAGCTTGCAGAATGCTAGCGTTTTCCAAGCGATCTGTAGCATCGCTTGGAGAACTGATTGACAGGTTGGTCACACTCATCAAACATAGTGTTTGACGAGTGTGACCAACTTTTTACTACTGAGACTGCCTATGCAGCATCAGTAGTAAAAGATAAAATGTAAAAAAAAATAAAAAATGGTGTTATTCTTACCTTCCGACGTCCCGCGCATCCGTTCCCAGTAATCCTTTGCGAAAATGTCCGCGATGACGTCCGTTCTCGCGGGATCGCGACGTCTCGCGGTTATTCGCGATGACGTCGCGCGAATGACTGCAAGACTCCGCGATCCCGCGAGAACGGACGTCATCGCGAGCATTTTCGCAAAGGACTACTGGGACCGGAGCGTGAAGAGAAGCGGGAAGGCTGCGCGGGACGTCGGAGGGTGAGAATAACAATATTTTTTATTTTAAATTCTATTTTTTACAGGGATATGGTACCCAAAGCCCGGAGGACAGTCTCCTCTCCTCCGGACCATGGGTACCATCCGCAATTGTTCTGCTTATTTTCCGCATGGTGTGCACAGCCACATGCGGGAAATAAGCGGAACAATGCATTCCTATGGGTGCGGGATCGCCGCGATTCCGCAAATTAATGAGCATGCTGCGGTTTTTACCGCGAAGCGATTCCGCTGCGGTAAAAACCGCAGCATTAGCACAGCATTGCGGAATCCCATAGGAATGCATGGGATGCTTATTTTTTGCATTTTCGCGGCAAAATCGCGCGGTTAAAACCACCGCGGAAACGCGAAAAAAACGCCACGTGTGAACTCAGCCTAAGACCGCTCGGCCGCGCTACCTGTGTCAGTGCTAGTGATCCATTGTGCCATCTTACAAGGAAATAATTGCTAATTGTGTGCTAATGTATAGTAATTATTGAATTCAGCATGTAATATACTCACTGTCAGGCCTCCGCTATGTGATCACAGACATAATCATATTAATGCTGGATCTTCATATTCATCCTTTATTGGCTGGTGTGAATGCTAGAAACAGTGTATTTCTGTGCAGTGGAAACTAAGCAAGATATGGGGCTACAGTGATCCTCCTCACACATCACTGACTTCTGTCTCTGATAGATGGGAGTGTCATATATCCAATCTCATTTACTAATGTTACTTGCATCTTAAAAACATCTCCAGAATCCAACCTTTTCTCACCTTTGAAACTGAAAAACCTCCTAGATCGGGGTCACACTTGTGAGTGTGGTGTGAAAAACTCACTCGAGACTCTCACATCATTACCCGGCACTGCCGTCGGCACTTGGGACCGGAATGTGCGGCTGCACAGATATACATGCATACATCGCATCACAATGGCAAGTGTGACCCCGGCCTTACTGTGGCTCTTATTCATTCTTGTCTGGATTATTGCAGCTCTCCACTGATCAGTTTCCCTCTCACCAAACTTACTCCTCTCTAATCCATTCTGAATGCAGCACCCAGGGTTGAATTTCTGCTCAACCGCTACACCGATGCCTCCACCCTGTGCCAGTCATTACACTTGTTGCACATTTGCTACAGAACATAATACACTACAAACTCATCTCTCACACACTAAGTTCTCCACAGTTCCACATCACTAGATAGTAGTGTGGCTGAGCGGTCTAAGGTGCTGGATTAATGCTCCAGTCTTTTCTGGGTGTGGGTTCGAATCCCACCGCTGCCAAGTTGCTCTTTTTCAATATCTCGTGACTTATTAACCATCGTCATCAATAATAATTTATATTTGGTAATGTTATGTGTGTTTTCCTGCCAGTCTCTTCACAATTGAGTATCAAGTTATTTATATGAAAATATAAGGATAAATATTATCTATTTTCAAATTATTTCCTTTTTTTAATTTTATGACCACAAATGAGCTTCTCCCTCACTTTTGTCTATCACCATTCCCCCTGCTCTTCATTCTGCAACTAATCTAAAATTATCATCCTCTGTAATCCAAACCTCGCACCTCCAAGTCTTCTCTTGTGCTGCTCTAGTTTTCTGGAATGCAAAATACCAGACAATCCAACTAATATCTAGCCACCACATGTTTAAGTGTACTTTAAAAACACATCTCTATAAACAGGACTATCATCTCACTTCACTAATCCTACTCTTTGCTGTATCTGTAACAAAAGCAAAAAGGTTATCCGCACTGCTGCAGCACCTGTGGCCAACACACCTGACTGAGTTAGTTCAATGCTGAATACATCCGACCCCGGGCTCTCGGGTGCCAACCAATATTTTTGAGTAATACAGGCAAAGTCCGTGAAAAGTGAAGCCAGGGTGGCACGCAACATCCCATTAAAAATCAACTTTATTAAAGTTGCTTAAAATATCAAAGGCAGGAGAGTCTAATGTGAAGCTCAATGGATGGCAGCCATTTGGTGCACTGTGCGCTTCTACGGGTCCTGAAGGGAAAGGAAATGACGAGGTCCATACACTTGACACCAGTGTAGGACCTCCCCCTTCATGACATCACCTCCATGGGGGAGAAAAAAAGCTCTCGCCTATTCAATAGATACACAACACACAAATAACAGGGTGTACAAGTTTCTAATAATAAAGTCCATTGTCTGTGCTCTTTTAGTCATTACATTGTTTATTGTACCGTTTGGATTTGCTCTTTTTAGCTATATCTTGTGTGTCTATTGAATAGGTGAGAGCTTTGTTTCTCCCATATGGAGATGATGTCATGAATGGGGAGATCCTACATCGGTGTCAGGTATATGGACCTCATCATTCCCTTTCTCCCTCAGGACCCGTAGAAGCGCACAATGCGCCAAACATCCATTGAGCTTCACATTGGACTCTCCTGCCTTTGATGTTTTAAGCAACTTTAATAAAGTGGACTTTTTAATGGGATGCTGAGTGCCACCCTTGCTTCTCTTTTCACGGACTTTGCATGATTAACTCTTTGCTGTTCCCTCTTTTTACATTTTTCTCAAAATTTAGTCCCATCTTCTCATCTATCTCCATTACCTCCATGCACCTAGTAGCACTTGCTGACGGCACTTAAACAGACACAGTCTGATGATCGGGTCATGCAGCTTATTTAAAATTCCCTATTTATTACAATTATGGCCGGGCTCTACACAAGCACATTCTACTTAATGTGTCCCCCATATTTGCTTATAGATTGTAGCTTGTGATCAGGACCCTCGCTCCTCCTGTAATGGATGATTTGTGTGTTATTCTAAAATTTCATTATTGTCTGTACAAGTCCCGCTCTATTGTAAAGTGCTGCAGACTTTGTTGATGCTATATCAATGATAAAATTAATACTATAACACTTTATTTATGGTTGTAAAAAAAATAATAACATTGTGGCCCGTACGGGGATCGAACCGGCGACCTTGGCGTTATTAGCACCACGCTCTAACCAACTGAGCTAACCGGCCATGTGAAATGATGTTGTTCTAGTCTCTTTGAGGACGTGGGTTTGAATCCCACTGCTATCAGGAGACAATTGTGAGCTGCTTTTTTTTCTTTTTTCAGTACAATGTGGTCTCTCACGATATATTTAGCATCATCATCATCAAGTATATCCCCCAATAAAAATATAAGTTGGCAGCAGATGGTCATTCAACTCCTTGGAAATCTCGGCCAGACTACCTGACAAGTTTCCACAATATTTCATTTGCTGAAAGCGTTGTCCTGCGTGCGAAAAATTGCATATCGGATAAAGTGATTGAAAAGCACATGAGTTCAAAAGTTGATTAAGAAAAATGACAAACATTCCATCACTTTCTTACGCTCTACTTTATGCCCTTGAACTTCTGTCATCCTTTGCCTTCTTGACAGAGAGAAAACAGGTTCCAGTCCCTTTTATAGCAAGATGTTTCATTAGTTGACCAAATGGGTCAAAACATTTTCTACTCTTTTCTTTATCGAGATGTCATCCCATTAGCTGACCAAAACAGTTTGCATGAGGAAACAGGAGAAAGATCATCTGAGGATCATGTGATAACTCCATTGATCACTTATTCGGAAGACATTTTGACACTAAATGGTGGAAGGATACTTTCCACCCCATCATTATGGCAAAGGACAAGAAAATCAAAGAAGGACTCAAATAGTAATGGCACTTACAGTTCTTAAGCAAATATTCCATAAAAATGATTAACAAATGAGGAACCAGCAGGTGGCGCCACATCACAAAAAACAAACAGAAAGAGCAGAAGATAAGGGAAAAACTCTGTTAGTAATAAAAATTCCAAACAAGGGAAGAAGCAAAAGTCAAGATCATGTCATATGAACAATATAAATATGATACCATTAGGATGGCAGATTATATAATTAGAATATGAATCAGTGTCTTATTCAAGCAAAAAAGCACAAAGAATGTATTGATAGGATATAAGTATGTAAAGGGTTATATGGTAAAAAGCCTACTGCTTACAATATGTAGCAAGATAGAGTCCAAAATAGCTGTCTACAATTATCTAAAGGGCTGTCACATTGTAGAAGGATCAACTTTATTCTCATTTGCACAAGGAAAGACTAGAAGCAATGGGATGAAACTGAATGGGAGGAGACACAGATTAGATATTAGAAAAAACTTTTTGACAGAGTGATCAATGAGTGGAACAGGCTGCCACGAGAGGTGGTGAGTTCTCCTTCAATGGAAGTCTTCAAACAGAGGCTGGACAGACATCTGACTGGGATGATTTAGCGAATCCTGCTTTGAGCAGGGGGTTGGACCAGATGGCCCAGGAGGTCCCTTCCAACTCTACGATTCTATGATTCTAAAATAGCGGAGAGAGCCAAGTAAATGAATAACAAAGTGCTGAGATTAAAATCAGAATATGGCTATGTGCACACGTACGGAATTCCCACGGATTGTAAGCATTTTTGCCACATTTTTTCCGCCGCAAAAATGCTGCCAAAACGCATACAAAAAACAACCCATTGAATTCAATAGCATTTTGCACATGCTGCGGATTCGCATCGTGGAAAAATACGCAGCATGCTCATTCTTTTTGCAGAATTGCGGGGATTCCGCACACATAGGCTATGCCCACAATGCGCAAAGTAAGCGAAAAATGTGCAGATGGTACCCAGGGTCTGGAGGAGAGGAGACTGTCCTCCGGGCCCTTGAACCATATCCCTGTTATAAAAAGAATTAAAATAAAAAATCTTGATATTCTTACCTTCCGGCAGCCCCCGCAGCGTCCCCAGGCCTCAACGATGCTCCCGGCAAGTCTCATTCACAGTGATGCCTGCGACAATGACCTTTGATAACATAGCGGTCTCACGTGATGCTACATCATCTGGGGTCGTTGTTGCAAGGCATCGCTGGGAACGAGACTTGCCGGGAGCATCGCGCAGACTGGGAGCGCTACGAAGGTGAGAATATCAAGATTTTTTATATTTTAATTATTTTTATCATTATATTTTTTACTACTGATGCTGCATAGGCTGCCTCAATGGTAAAAAGTTGGTCACACTTGTCAAACACTATGTTTGACGAGTGTGACCAACCTCTCAATCAGTTTTTCAAGCGATGCTACAGAACTAAATATGTTCCTATCTTTGAGTCTAAATCTGTCTCATGAATGAAATTAAGCAGTATTTAAAGAAATATTACTAGATGTTTCTGATGACATCATTTGCAGATATTAGGAATCTCTGTATCGGTTGCAGAAAATCCTCTACACCAAATTTCTTTCAGCAATAAAAAGTCAATCTAATATATAAAGCTCAAAGTGTGTGTGTGTGTGTGTGTGTGTATGTATGTAGGTATGTATGTGTGTATGTATGTGTGTATGTCTTGGATAGGCATCCTCACCATAGCAGCTACAGCCGCAAAATTTGGCACAGTCGCACGTCTGGACCCCGAGAGCGTCCTAAGCTATGTTGTGAGGCGAAATTTTAACCCCGCGTGTTCCAATTCACCAAACAATTTTGCACCTATCTACATACTGGGGGAAAAGTGTGTGTGCGTCAAGCCCCGCCCCTCATTGTGATGTCACAATGCCCCTATTTGCATACTGGGGAAGCAGTGTGTGCGTATCAAGTCCCGCTCCTCATTAAGATGTCACAATGGTTGCCATGGCGACGCTGATGTCATCATAGGTTGCAAGCCCTGCCGCCGCTCATTATGATGTCATAATGGTTGACTATGGAATGGAGGATGTGTGATGGGTATATGGGCACCAGACTATGGGATGGAGGATATGTATGATGGGTATATGGGCACCAGACTATGGGATGGAGGATATGTATGATGGGTATATGGGCATGGGACTATGGGATGGAGGATGTGTGATGGGTATATGGGCATGAGACTATGGGATGGAGGATATGTATGATGGGTATATGGGCATGAGACTATGGGATGGAGGATGTGTGATGGGTATATGGGCACTCGACTATGGGATGGGGGATATGTATGACTGGTATATGGGCACGGGATTATGGAATGGCGAATATGTAAGATGGGTATATGGGCACGGGACTATGAGATGAAGTATGTGTGATGGATATATGGGCACTCGACTATGGGATGGCGAATATGTATGATGGGTATAATGGCATGGGACTATGAGATGAAGGATGTGTGAGGGGTATATGGGCACTCGACTATGGGATGGAGGATATGTATGATGGGTATATGGGCACAGGCCTATGGGATGGAGGATATGTATGATGGGTATATGGGCACGGGACTATGGGATGGAGGATAATTATAATTTGTTATAGCTAACCACAGTTAGTTACTATGCCCGGGCAGCGCCGGGCTCTTCAGCTAGTATCTAATATATAAAGCTCAAAGTGTGTATGTAAGTGTGTGTGTGTGTATGTCCGGGATAGGCATCCGCACCGTCGCAGCTACAGCCACAAAATTTGGCACAGTCACACGTCTGGACCCCGAGAGCGTCCTAAGCTATGTTGTGAGGTGAAATTTTAACCCCGCGCGTTCCAATTCACCAAACAATTTTGCCCCATCTACATACTGGGGGGAAAAGTGTGTGGGTGTCAAGCCCCGCCCCTCATTGTGATGTCATAATGCCCCTATTTGCATACTGGGGAAGCAGTGTGTGCGTATCAAGCCCCGCCCCTCATTAAGATGTCACAATGGATGCCATTGTGACGCTGATGTCATCAAAGGTTGCAAGCCCTGCCGCCACTCATTATGATGTCATAATGGTTGACTATGGAATGGAGGATGTGTGATGAGTATATGGGCACTGGACTATGGGATGGAGGATGTGTGATGGGTATATGGGCACTGGACTATGGGATGGAGGATATGTATGACGGGTATATGGGCATGGGACTATGGGATGGCGGATATGTATATGGGCACGGGACTATAGGATGGAGGATGTGTGATGGGTATATGGGCACTGGACTATGGGATGGAGGATATGTTTGATGGGTATATGGGCATGGGACTATGGGATGGAGGATGTGTGATGGCTATATGGGCAACGGACTATAGGATGGAGGATATGTATGTCGGGTATATGGGCACGGGACTATGAGATGGCGGATATGTATGATGGGTATATGGGCATGGGACTATGAGATGAAGGATGTGTGATGGGTATATGGGCACTCGACTATAGGATGGCGAATATGTATGATGTGTATATGGGCATGGGACTATGGGATGGAGAATGTGTATGATGGGTGTATGGACATGGGACTATGGGATGGAGGATGTGTGATGGGTGTATGGGCACTCGACTATGGGATGGAGGATATGTATGATGGGTATATGGGCACGGGCCTATGGGATCATGGGTATGTATGATGGGTATATGGGCACGGGACAATGGGATGGAGGATAATTATAATTTTCTATAACTAACCACAGTTAGTTACTATGCCCGGGCAGCGCCGGGCTCTTCAGCTAGTTAAAGTATATAAACTGGTTCCAAAAAGACATTGGAGAACCATCAGCATTGGCAAATATTTTGATGGCCGCATAAGACAAAGGACTTGAAATTATCATGTTCCCAGTTTATTGTTTTACCTTTGAAAAGATTGGATTTTGCTCATGAAATATTAGTGAAAACAAAATATAGAATAAGCTGGGAATAATTAAAAAATGCAGATTAATAGCCTGGCAGTGTGCGGTGTGCAACCACAATTTTACCCATGAGAAACAAATGGTCAACAAAATCACTGCATTCCTCAATATAGAGTCCATTCATATCCTTCTACTCTTTGATCTCAGACCACTCCTTTATCTTCAGTAAGTCAGTCAAGTTTTAATGCTCATGGCTGTGTATTTCAGTAGATATTCAGGTGAACTTAGACCAAAATCTTCTTACAGGCTCTTCCTCTGTGTTCACATGGCAATAACATTTGATAAATTATTCCACAGTTGGCTGTGATGGCCGAGTGGTTAAGGCTTTGGACTTAAAAACCAATAGGAAATCCCCGCACAGGTTTAAATCCTGTTCACAGCGCAGTGTTTTACTTGGTCAAAACTTTGGACCTTCTCAAAAAGAGAAAAATAATATATACAGTATATTATTAAAACGGGCCAATTGATATGAAAATGGGACAACTCCAACATGTTTGAGTCGAAATCTGCCTCAAGAATGAAATTAACAAGTATGAAAACTTAAAGAAATATTACTAGATGTTTCCCATGATATTGATGACATCATCAGCAGATATTAGGAATCTTTGTGTTGGTTGCCGAAAATCCTCTACACCAAATTTTTTCAGCAATAAAAAGTCAATTAAAGTATATAAACTGGTTCCAAAAAGAAAACTGAGAGCCATCAGCAATGCCATATATTACTAGATGTTTCCCATGATATTGATGACATCATTTGCAGATATTATGAATCTCTGTATCGGTTGCTGAAAATCCTCTACACCAAATTTCTTTCAGCAATAAAAAGTCAATTAAAGTATATAAACTGGTTCCAAAAAGACATCGGGGAACCACCAGCATTGGCAAATATTTTGATGGCTGCATAGTTAAGACAATGGACTTGAAATCTTCATGTTGGATGAAATCATGTTCCCAGTTTATTGTTTTACTTTTGAAAAGATTGGAGTTTGCTCATGAAAGATTAGTGAAAACAAATTAAAGAATAACTTGGGAATATTTAAAAACGCAGATTAATTCCCTGGCAGTGCGCGGTGTCCAAACACAATTTTAACCATGAGAAACATGTGGTCAACAAAATCTCTGCGTTTCTCAATATACAATCCATTCATCTCCTTCTACTCTTTGATCTCAGACCACTCCTTTCTCTTCAGTAAAGGTACTGTCACACTTAGCGATGTACCAGCGATCCCGAACAGCGATATGACGCGGTCAGGATCGCTGGTACATCGCTAAGTGATCGCTAGTGAGCTGCCACACAGGCAGATCTCACTAGCGACATCGCTGAGGACGGGGGTCGCTACTTACCTGTCACACCAGGCGATCCTGTGTCCTCCCGCCCGGCTCCACGCGTCGCTCGTCCTCACAGCAGGAAGCGCCGCAGGAAGCAGACGACGAGAAACAGTCCTGAACGTTCTCGCGCGATCAGCGATAACCAGAGGGGGAGCAGGTCGTAGGTAAGTATCAGACACAGCGATATCGCTAGCAATATCGCTATAACGTCACTAGTTATAGCGATATTGCTAGCGATATCTCTTAGTGTGACATGCCCTTAAGTCAGTCAAGTTCTCTTGCTCATGGCTGTGTCCTACAATAGATATTCATGCGAACTTAGGCCAAAATCTTTTCACAGGCTGTTTTCTATGTTCACATGGCAAACACATCTGATAAAGTGAGCCTATAATTGGCTGTGATGGCTGCAAATCCCCACACAGGTTCAAATCCTGTTCACAGTGCAGTGTTTTACTTGGTCAAATCTTTGGACCTTCTCGAAAAGAGTAAAATAATATATACAGTATATTATTAAAATGGGCCAAGTGATATGAAAATGGGACAACTCCAACATGTTTGACTCAAAATCTGCCTCAAGAATGAAATTAAGCAGTATGAAAACTTCAAGAAATATTACTCGATGTTTCCCATGATATTGGTGACATCATTTGCAGATAATAGAAATCTATGTATTGGTTGCTGGAAATCCTCTACACCAAATTTCTTTCAGCAATAAAATGTCAATTAAAGTATTTAAACTGGTTCCAAAAAGACAACTGAGAACCATCAGCAATGCCATATATTTTGATGGCTGCATTTTTAAGACGATGGACTTGAAATCTTCATGTTGGTTGAAATAATGTTCAGTTTATTGTATTAGCTTTGAAAAGATTGGATTTTGCTCATGAAAGATTAGTGAAAAGAAAATATAGTGAATGTTGGGAATAATTAAAAAAAATGCAGAATAATTCCCTGGCAGTGCGCGGTGTCCAACAATAATTTTAACCATGAGAAACATGTGGTCAACAAAATCACTGCGTTTCTCAATATACAATCCATTAATCTCCTTCTACTCTTTGATCACAGACCACTCCTTTCTCTTCAGTAAGTCAGTCTAGTTTTCATGCTCATGGCTGTGTAGTTCAGTAGAGATTCAGGTGAACTTAGATCAAAATCTTCTCACAGGCTCTCCCTCTGTGCTCACATGGCAAAAACATCTGATAGATTATTCAACAGTTGGCTGTGATGGCCGAGTGGTTAAGGTGTTGGACTCGAAATCCAATGGGGTATCCCCGCACAGATTCAAATCCTGTTCACAGCGCAGTGTTTTACTTGGAAAAAATCTTTGGACCTTCTCTAAAACAGTAAAATAATATATACAGTATATTACTAAAATGGGCAAAGTGATATGAAAATGGAACAACTAAACATGCTCCTATCTTTAAGTCTAAATCTGTCTCATGAAAGAAATTAAGCAGTATGAAAACTTAAAGAAATATTACTAGATGTTTCTCATGACATTGATGACATCATTTGCAGATATTATGAATCTCTGTATCGGTTGCTGAAAATCCTCTACACCAAATTTCTTTCAGCAATAAAAAGTCAATTAAAGTATATAAACTGGTTCCAAAAAGACATCGGGGAACCACCAGCAATGGCAAATATTTTGATGGCTACATAGTTAAGACAATGGACTTGAAATCTTCATGTTGGATGAAATCATGTTCCCAGTTTATTGTTTTACCTTTGAAGAGATTGGAGTTTGCTCATGAAAGATTAGTGAAAACAAATTATAGAATAAGTTGGGAATATTTAAAAGCGCAGATCAATACCCTGACAGTGCGCGGTGTCCAAACACAATTTTAACCATGAGAAACATATGGTCAACAACATCCCAGCATTCCTCAATATACAATCCATTCATATCCTTCTACTCTTTGATCTCAGACCACTTCTTTCTCTTCAATAACTCAGCAAAGTTTTAATGCTCATGGCTGTGTATTTCAGTAGATATTCAGGTGAACTTAGACCAAAATCTTCTCACAGGCTCTCCCTCTGTGCTCACATGGCAAAAACATCTGATAGATTATTCAACAGTTGGCTGTGATGGCCGAGTGGTTAAGGCGTTGGACTTGAAATCCAATGGGGTATCCCCGCATAAATCCTGTTCTCATCGCAGTGCTATACTTGGTAAAACTGTAGACATTCTCGAAGAGAGTAAAATAATATATACAGTATATTATTAAAACAGGCCAAGTGATATGAAAATGGGACAACTAAGCACATTTGACTCGCAATCTGCCTCAAGAATGAAATTAAGCAGTATGAAAACCTCAAGAAATATTACTCGATGTTTCCCATGATATTGATGACATCTTTTGCAGATAATAGAAATCTATGTATTGGTTGCTGGAAATCCTCTACACCAAATTTCTTTCAGCAATAAAAAGTCAATGAAAGTATTTAAACTGGTTCCAAAAAGACAACCGAGAACCATCAGCAATGCCATATATTTTGATGGCTGCATTTTTAAGACGATGGACTTGAAATCTTCATGTTGGATGAAATCATATTCCCAGTTTATTGTTTTACATTTGAAAAGATTCGATTTTGCTCATGAAAGATTAGTGAAAAGAAAATATAGTAACAGTTGGGAATAATAAAAAAAAATGCAGATTAATTCCCTGGCAGTGTGCGGAAACCAAAGACAATTTTAACCATGAGAAACATGTGGTCAACAAAATCTCTGCGTTTCTTAATACACAATCCATTCATCTCCTTCTACTCTTTGATCTCAGACCAATCCTTTCTCTTCAGTAAGTCAGTCATGTTCTCTTGCTCATGGCTGTGTCTTTCAATAGATATTCATGTGAACTTAGGCCAAAATCTTCTCATAGGCTGTTCTCTGTGTTTACATGGCAAAAACATCTGATAAAGTGAGCCTATAATTGGCTGTGATGGCCACGAATTCCCACACAGGTTCAAATCCTGTTCACAGTGCAGTGTTTTACTTGTTCAAAACTTTGGACCTTCTCGAAAAGAGTAAAATAATATATACAGTATATTATGAAAATGAGCCAAGTGATATGAAAATTAGAGTTGATCGAAACGGGTAGAATAACAGTTGGCCATGATGGCTGAGTGGTTATGGCATTGGACTTGAAATTCAATGGGGTATCCCCGCACAGGTTCAAATCCAGTTCACAGCGCAGTGTTTTACTTGGTCAAAACTTATACAGTATATTATTAAAATGGGCCAAGTGATATGAAAATGGGACAACTTAACAAATCTGCCTCAAGAATGAAATTAAGCAGTATGAAAACTCCAAGAAAATATTACTAGATGTTTCCCATGATATTGATGACATCATTTGCAGATAATAGAAATCTATGTATTGGTTGCTGGAAATCCTCTACACCAAATTTCACCAAAAGTATTTAAACTGGTTCCAAAAAGACAACTGAGAACCATCAGCAATGCTATATATTTAATTGACAAGGCAACTGTTAGGTGGATTCATGGCTTAGTGATCGGACTTAGTGATCGGACTTAGTGGCTTAGTGATCGGACCCAAAGAGTGGTCGTAAATGGCTGCACATCCAGTTGGAAGAATGTCTCAAGTGGGGTACCACAGGGCTCTGTCCTGGGCCCCATATTGTTCAACATCTTTATCAACGATTTAGATGAATAATTATGATGATATAATGATGATGATAATTATGAATAATGATGAATAATGAATGAATAATTATGATGATGATTAATTATGATGATAATTGACACAAAGCTAGGAGGGATAGCTAATACTAGAGAAGAGAGAGAGAGGATTCAAAAAGATATAAATAAACTGGAGAAGTGGGCAGCAACTAACAGAATGGTTTTTAATAGGGAGAAATGCAAAGTACTACATCTGGGCAATAAAAATGAAAAAAGCATATACAGAATGGGAGGAATAGGGCTAAGCAACAGAACATGTGAAAAAGACTTGGGTATACTAATAGATCACAGACTGAATATGAGTCAACAGTGTGATGCAGCAGCAAAAAAGGCAAATGCAATTCTAGGATGTATTAACAGAAGCATACAGTTTAGATCACGTGAAGTCATTATTTCCCTCTACTCCTCTTTGGTCAGACCTCATCTGGAATATTGTGTCCAGTTTTGGGCACCACATTTTAAAAAAGACATCAACAAACTGGAGCAAGTTCAGAAAAGAGCGACCAGAATGGTGACCGGTCTGCAAACCCTGTCTTATGAGGAAAGGTTGCAGGATTTGGGAATGTTTAGTTTGCAAAAGAGAAGACTGAGAGGAGACTTAATAGCTGTCTACAAATATCTCAAGGGCTGTCACATTGTAGAAGGATCAACTTTATTCTCATTTGCACAAGGAAAGACTAGAAGCAATGGGATGAAACTGAATGGGAGGAGACACAGATTAGATATTAGAAAAAACTTTTTGACAGTTAGAGTGATCAATGAGTGGAACAGGCTGCCACGAGAAGTGGTGAGTTCTCCTTCAATGGAAGTCTTCAAACAGAGGCTGGACAGACATCTGACTGGGATGATTTAGCGAATCCTGCTTTGAGCAGGGGGTTGGACTAGATGGCCCAGGAGGTCCCTTCCAACTCTACGATTCTATTGTTAAGGGGAGAATATATGGCACATGAATATATACAAGAATCAAAACTGTACCACTATATAGACGCTTTGCTGAATATTAGGATCATGTTGCTTTAAGATACTTCTGATCTTCTGCTGAATTGTTTTGTATGACCCACCTAGGCTTCATGAAATACCGCAATACTGGGTGGACTAGGGTGGATCGGGTTAAAGAACAATACTTATGTACACGGTGATTGTGTACAATATGAGAACAGTAAACAGTAACTTGGAAACGTACATAGTGATTGTGTATGATATGGGAACAATAAATAGTAACTTAGAAATGTACCCATGATGTAACACGATGAGATAGCACAATATCTGTATAAAAGCTGCTCACTTTGGATTAAAGACAGAGAAGAATCATATTGACATGATACACCTTGTCTTGTGTATTCTTTTCTCCGTGCACGTATAATCCCTACCAAAGATCCAATTTCATAGAATCATAGAATCGTAGAGTTGGAAGGGACCTCCTGGGCCATCTGGTCCAACCCCCTGCTCAAAGCAGGATTCGCTAAATCATCCCAGTAAGATGTCTGTCCAGCCTCTGTTTGAAGACTTCCATTGAAGGAGAACTCACCACTTCTCATGGCAGCCTGTTCCACTCATTGATCACTCTAACTGTCAAAAAGTTTTTTCTAATATCTAATCTGTGTCTCCTCCCATTCAGTTTCATCCCATTGCTTCTAGTCTTTCCTTGTGCAAATGAGAATAAAGTTGATCCTTCTACAATGTGACAGCCCTTTAGATATTTGTAGACAGCTATTAAGTCTCCTCTCAGTCTTCTCTTTTGCAAACTAAACATTCCCAAATCCTGCAACCTTTCCTCATAAGACAGGGTTTGCAGACCGGTCACCATTCTGGTCGCTCTTTTCTGAAATTGCTCCAGTTTGTTGATGTCTTTTTTAAAATGTGGTGCCCAAAACTGGACACAATATTCCAGATGAGGTCTGACCAAAGAGTAGTAGAGGGAAATAATGACTTCACGTGATCTAGACTGTATGCTTCTGTTAATACATCCTAGAATTGCATTTGCCTTTTTTGCTGCTGCATCACACTGTTGACTCATATTCAGTCTGTGATCTATTAGTATACCCAAGTCTTTTTCACATGTGCTGTCACTTAGCCCTATTCCTCCCATTCTATATATGCTTTTTTCATTTTTATTGCCCAGATGTAGTACTTTGCATTTCTCCCTGTTAAAAACCATTCTGTTAGTTGCTGCCCACTTCTCCAGTTTATTTAAATCTTTTTGAATCCTCTCTCTCTCTTCTCTAGTATTAGCTATCCCTCCTAGCTTTGTGTCATCAGCAAATTTAATCAGTTTACCCTCAATTCCTTCATCTAAATCGTTGATAAAGATGTTGAACAATACAGGGCCCAGGACAGAGCCCTGTGGTACCCCACTTGAGACATTCTTCCAACTGGATGTGCAGCCATTTACAACCACTCTTTGGGTCCGATCACTAAGCCAGTTATGAATCCACCTAACAGTTGCCTTGTCCATTCCATACTTAGTCATTTTTTCAATAAGTATTGTATGAGAGACTTTGTCAACTGCTTTGCTGAAGTCAAGATATACTATATCTACAGCATTTCCTTGATCCACCCAATCAGTAATACCGTCATAGAAGGAAATTAAATTAGTCTGACATGACTTATTAGTTACAAACCCATGCTGACTCTGCTTAATCACTTCATTCTTATCCAGGCATTGACATCCAAGTATTGGCCACAGACAATTAAGACGGGCCACACCATAGTGCGGCAGAATCCACAGTTGGCGCTCAAACAGTGGGGCTCAGGACGATACCAGATGATCACAGCCGCAACAAAATCTCCCCCAGGACGGACGTCTTTCCAGCAGGACGAGGCTGCAGCTCGAGACCTGGTGAGAAAATATATCATCTTACCTACCCTTCTGTATTCACGTCCGGCTGGGAGGAGATAGTTGGCTGTCTTCTCTGAACCGTTAAACTGACCACGTTTGAAAGTCCTGAGCCTACGGACCCGGTCAGGTATATAATTCCTTAATTGTCTGTGTGTATTGTCCGGTCTAACCAATTCAGAGGGTGTATCTAGAATCTGTCAAGTATCTGTTAAAAACTATTTCAAACTGCACTAGGGCTACTAGAAACAAACAGAGCAGAGTACAAAGGGGTTGTTCACACTGGGTTATCACCCTGGTTCCGACCTTAGACGGTCGAAGAAGTTATATATATAATATATATACACATATAGGTGCTCACGTCCGGCCATACGCCCACGGTATAAACTGGGCCCGGTGACGTGAATGACACGGCATATATATATATTTTTAAGGAAAGAGGTGATTACTATTTTTCCCCCTCTGCTGAAATATCAACCACCTATCTAGAGGTGATTACCACTATTTACTACAAGTCCTAGCACCAAAAACCCACCCTGGTCACGATTTCCTTAATTGTCTGCCTTATCTGCTTTGCCTCTCTGCTTTGCTGTTTTGGTTGTTTGCATACGTGATTGTTACCTCAGCCAGCCTGAAAAGGAAAAAATATAGATAGGGAGACGTACTGAGCAAATTCACTGTCACTCTGGTTCCGGTCCTGCTCTCGGCTTGACTGATGATCGCAGAAGTCTGAACTGTGTCTCTCCCAGTGGGCAAGTGGGAGTAGGGGCTTGATTACTCTGAGTGATTTTCCAACCTCTAAGTGGTTGGTGACTTCTTGCGGGTTTCCCACCGGACATCATCTGGCTAAGATGATGGTGTTTTAGCTGCAGAATAGGTTCATAAGTTATACGGGTGGAAGGGTAATTATACTAATTTCAATTACCGTGTTGATGTGACTGAGTGATTGCTCTCTCCCTGAAAAGTATGGTTTGCCCAGGTGTAGATTTTTCACCTCTACAAATCAGGCTGGCATATGGATAGGTAAATTGCGAATTGTTTTGGTGTCAAGGATTCGCAGTATTTGATGTCAGTACCAGTTTTAAATTCATTGTCTTTTGTCTTTTGTAGTGTGTATGATTTGCCGGCAGGAGGCGTACTAGCATGTGGTTAAGGCCTCTTTCACACATCCGGTTTTCAGCATCAGGCGCGATGCGGCGAAAAGTGTAAAAACCGGATCCGGTTTTTCCCCCATTCAGATTCATTATCGCCGCATCACGCCTGATGCCTATGCGGCATATCCGGTTTTTGCCTGATCCGGCAAAAACAGCCGGTCCGGCATCTGGAAAAAACGTTCTCTGCAACGTTTTTTCTCAGCGCCGGACCGGCTTTTTCCACAGCGCATGCCCGGACTCTGTGAATGTTAACCCCACAAGTGCCCGGCGAGAGAGAGAGAGATCTCTCTCTGTCACCCGGACACTTGTGAGAGATCTCTCTCGCCGGGCACTTGTGGGGTTAACACTCACAGTGTCTGGGTGAGAGAGATCTCTCTGTGGGGTTAACCCCACAAGTGCCCAGCAAGAGAGAGAGATTCTCTTGCCTGGACACTAATGTTAACCCCCCATGTCTCTCTCTCTCCACCCCCCTCCCCTCTCCTCCCCTCCCCTCCCCTCTCCTCTCCTATCCTCTCCTCCCCTCACCTCCCTTTCAGCAGCTGTCTCATTGGCTGCCTCTGTCCTGCGGCTCCTTTAATAACGTCCGAGCCGTATCATCTCGCCGCACACACATCCGGTGTCACGGCTGCAGGCTGGATCCGGCGGCCCGGCTTTTCGCCGCACGCCGCCGGACCCCACACACCGGATGTGTGAAAGTAGCCTAAAATTTTTGAATGCATTCTATGTGTGTATACATATATATATATGTTGTGAAATTAGAGAATTGGATAAACTGGTTTTGTTCTGCATACTATAATTATAAGGTTAGTTGTTTCAGGTAGAAAGAGAATTACTTGAATGGTAATTGCTTTGATTTGTACAGATATCTCTGTGAGATCCGAGGTCTATTGTTACTTTTTAGTTATTGTTTACTAATGTCACTACATTTCTCTATGAGATGGTTTTCCTTGAAATGTTTTGGAGCAAAAATGTTGAGGAAACAGAAATTTTAACAATTTATCAGGTATTTTTATACTACGCAGTTTCTGGATACACAAGATTTGTTAAATACTCTGGTGTTAGTTGTTGGTTAATTCCCTATATTACTGTGTTCAAGATAGCTAGACATCACTATGTTTACTGAAGACCCCTTTACTCGGACATAAGGAGTACATACTGCTTTTACAGTCACATATCCCACTGTTCATAACCCCGTGAGAATTTGTTTCAAGACGCACACATACATATGTTTTTCAGATATACTCAGAATTCAGATGATAGAATGGGTGGGAGCAGTCAGTCAATATCTATAAGACAGATATGACCCATAGTGGAGTGAGAAAGAAAATGTACGTTAAGAAACCCTCCGATCACGAGGGGAGGAGCATTAGATAAGAAGGGATAGAAGAATGTGTTAATGAGTGGAGAGCAGCGTCCCAGCCTCAGGTATTATGAGGTGTTACAGGACCCTGAAGCATTTTATAAGATGGCAGAGGAAGTTAGGAAAAAAAAAAAAAAAAGGCATGAGGAGAGGAATATAACAAGATTGCTGAATTTTGTGCAAAACTATTTTTTACACAGGAAGATGTCAGTTGCAATATCTGCATTACATTCATTTATACTTCTATATACATTCCCGATGACTGGACAAGTGCCAGCCGTCAAACACAGAATGCAGAATATCATGAGACTTGTTCTGACTGTCAGATGACCAACACAAAGAGCCGTAACTTCTTTCCAACTATTTATATAGACGGCACGTCTTATGCTGCATCCTGTCCAGCATCCATTATAGTTTTATTAATTAATGTAGTTTATGAAAAGAATAATGAAGAAAAAGATGAATATGACATGGAGGTATATAATTAAACAGAACAGGAGAAGACAGGAAATAAATAGCTCAGACTGATAATCTATATTATTTATCGGTATATGGTGGGGGGACATAATCATCATCATCATCTTTTAAGCCTTAAAGCTCATACTTTTGTAGACAATCTACTCTACGCAAGGACTCCTGGAAATACCAGGAGACAGATACCCTAGTAAGCAGCTTGCCAGACCCCCCATTCTCCAGGATGTCATGCAGGGAAAAGGAGAACCTGTGGATAGTTTCTTCCACCGATGTAACAAAAAGTTTCTGGATCTCAGATTTGAAATGCAAATTAGTCCCCATTTGGAAGAAGCTTGACACCCACCAATACAGAGCTCCAGATTTTAATAGGGTATTGGCATACTGATTCCACAACTCATGAAAGTACGTATACTCTTGCAGCCCCCCCCACAAAAATACAATAGAGAAACAACATCTCTCACCCAGACAGAGGTTGAGGATACTCCTCTCAAATTCCTGGTGGGTCCCGATGCAATCAGAAGAGTAATCGGGGATATTGATCTACTTGCTGAAGAAGTATGTAGTCTTTTCTTTTTTTACTGGACACATCTGTAGATCATGTGGGCGTTGAACTAATGGCACTGATCCCAGACTCAATATTGGCAGGATGAAAATCCAGTTTGTAAAGGTGGGGCCGAAGCCAGTAGCCCTGCTGCCAAGGAAATTGCAATATTCACCCTCAATTTCATAATTTGTAATTATTTCTATGAAGTTATGGATGATACATGATTTGTGTGCTGTCAATGAAGTTATAGTACTGAACACATCTATGGTGCCAAACCCAAACAATTCTATTTATTTTTCTATGGTTTACGGTGATTGACCTGGCCAATGCTTTCTTCAGTTTATTTCTACATGCTGCAAGCCAGTACCTGTTTGTTTTTACGTATGATGCCAGCAATATATTTGGACTATGATGCCTCAAGGGGCACAGTATAGCCTCTCTATGTTCACCCGAGCCATGACCATGGTCCTGGAGCCCTGGAAGAGGATACATCCCACAGCCACTTCATTTTACAATACATATGGATGACCTCTGACCCTGACTGAAGACAGCCAAGACAATACTGCTCTTCTAAACATGCAACCTTTTTATATCTATTTTAAGGTTAACCAAAGAAGGCATCAATGCGTTTTATATGCTAAATTGCAATCACATTTTCACAGCTCTAGGACTGCCAGGCTATACCGAACTGTTTTGTCTGTTTGTCATGAAGAAGCCTGACCATGTAAATGGAGTCCTAACACAGCTTCACGGAGGAAGACAATGCCCTCCTGGCTTCTCCTCTCCAAGACTTGACCAAGTGACTCGTGAAGTCCAAACCTGCATGAGAACCGTGTTTGCAACCCACCTGTGCTGGACAAAGCTTCTGATATTTTTATGGGTCACCAGTTGAAGATCCTGGCCCAAAGCACCTGTCTGCAATGCCCTACTCTGCTCCTGGACAACGTCACCATCTCCAGATGTGCTGTCCATAATCCAGCTACTCTTCTACCTCTGCCAAAGGGGGGAGGAAGATGGAGGATGAAAACCACATCTCTGACACATTAGTGGAAGAGGTAGTCGACTCTGAAATGGCTGAACGCGATTGTCTTGCTGTCATGAGGCGAGAGAACACCTGGAAGATCCTGACCTGATGCTCTTTGTGGATAGACCAAGGTATGCAGACCAAGAAGGCCGTTCGCACACTGGTATAGCAGTAGCCACAGAAGTAACTTGCTGCCAGCAAAACCACTGCCTACATCCAAAGGCAGGACTGCGGGCCTTGACAGAAGCATACGAGAGGTCCACTCAACATGAAGCTATCAAGATCAATCTGGAGGGAAAGAGACTTCATCACGGCTAACAGAACGCCGGTCAGACACCACCGCCGGTGGTAAAAGTAAAAGCACACACACTGGAGACACTTCAAGGGAAGCAGTGGGCAACAGGCTAGCTGAAGTAACAGCAAAAGAAGCAGCAGTAATACCGGTTGACACGGAAACAGAGGAAAAGGAATAACACTCCAGAAACAAGTATCCAAGGAAGAAAAGAAGAAATGGACCTAAGATGAAGTTATACAGGATGAAATACGCCTAAGGATGAACAAGGAAAATGTAAGGCCTCGAACAAAACTCTACATACTTGATTCTATACAGGAAACAGGGAAGTCATAGCATAAGAGTTTAGTCTTTCCCTTGGGTCACATACACGCACAAGTACACACATAATAGCAGGTCCAACAAAACTCTGCATTATAAGATCCTACTTGTAAATATTCACAGTTTAGGATTATATTTTGTTCTTTATAATTGCCTATATGTAGACTAAGTTTAAAAACATGTGACTAAAATGCATTTTCGAGTCTTTTCATCCATCCCAGATCCTGAGGACATAGGAGCCCACCAGATCCTGCCCGGTGACTGAGTCCTCATCACCAAGAGGTTCAACAGACGTACCCTTGAACCTAGAGATGACAGCCTGTTCCAAGTCCTGTCAACTATCGCAGCAGTCCATGGGTCCTCGCTTCCCACTGCAAGGAGATGCCGGATCCAGAGTCCAGTAGCGGCTGCCACTCTTCATCCATCTGGCACTTATCCTTTTCCTAGCTCAAGGGGTAGTCAGTCACCAAGGGGTAGTCACTCATGAGAAGGGCATACTGACTTTCTGGTATAATGTCTCCACCCCAAGAGTAACATATCAATTTGACTACTGTCTCACAATAAGAATGTCCAGGCCCCATGGCACTGTTTCATATCGGGTTTAATACACAATTCATCTGTGTCACTACTGCTGAAATAGGGGAAGGTTCAAACTGGGAGGATTAGTCACTTGTTGGGTGGCACACTGGTGAAAGTGACTGGAGACATCAACCAGCCCAGGCCCTACAGCAAAGGGACAAATGGGGAATAAGCCTATTAAGTCGCATGACCCTGTCCAAAGCCCATTTTAAGGGTCAGAGTGGCCTTCCAGATTCAATACTCCCCGTCACTGCCGCTCACTGCCCCAAGGAGGGATGCATAGTTCTGTACCTTACTATTGACAACCCTTCAGAGAATGAGCAAGGGTTATATGTACTAGGCTCAAGTACTAAACTTGGGAGGGAAAATGGTGACACAAAAGGTAAATTTTGGCTAAGAAGCATAGATACCAGTGGGGGTACACAGGGAGCACCTGACAAATTCAAAGTCGAGAACGAGACAATAGTTGTGTTTAAACCCACCATCCCCGTAAATAAGAATGCAAAGCGGATAAACTATTTATACAATAATCAACAACGGTTTATAAAATACACTGGGGATGCCATAAAGGCAATTATTGACCCATTAAGTTTGCAAAAGTTATTTTATGTCCTTTGATCATATTTTCTTTAATTCTATGCTGCATAGTTCCATGCCTTAAGAAAATGATGATGAAAACTATGGAAACCACAGTGATGACCATGCATGCCGATTTTGAAGATCCCCTGTATGAAAGATGTCCTAATGAAAACATGCAAGCACCCCCTCCGGAATATGCCTGCTTGAAGCAAACCGAGGGAAAGTCCAGGATCTGACTTCCTCCTGTGCAAAGTCCGTTAGGAGGGGGTCCATCTACTAGAGATGGGTCGTCTCGTATATACGGTGAAGATTAGTTAGTTAGGTTCCAGCATTGTTGAGATAGGTAGGCCGGGAGGACAGATCGATAGGTTCGACGACATTAGGATTTTGATTTTGCATATCTCCAAAGGAGGGACTGTTAAGGGGAGAATATATGGCACATGAATATATACAAGAATCAAAACTGTACCACTATATACAGTAGACGCTTTGCTGAATATTAGGATCATGTTGCTTTAAGATACTTCTGATTTTCTGCTGAATTGTTTTGTATGACCCACCTAGGCTTCATGAAATACCGCAATACTGGGTGGACTAGGGTGGATCAGGCTAAAGAACAATACTTATGTACACGGTGACTGTGTACAATATGAGAACAGTAAACAGTAACTTGGAAACGTACATAGTGATTGTGTATGATATGGGAACAGTAAATAGTAACTTAGAAATGTACCCATGATGTAACACGATGAGATAGCACAATATCTGTATAAAAGCTGCTCACTTTGGATTAAAGACAGAGAAGAATCATATTGACATGATACACCTTGTCTTGTGTATTCTTTTCTCCGTGCACGTTTAATCTCTACCAAAGATCCAATTTGGCCACAGACAATTAAGACGGGTCACACCATAGTGCGGCAGAATCCACACTATGATTCTATGATTCTATGATTCTAAGAAATTGAAAAGTCGCCGACTTTCGCCAAAGTCGGGTTTCATGAAACAAAACCTGATCTTAGCGTGAGGTCGGCAACGAGGTTGGTGACTTTAGCGCCAAAGTCGCGTTTCAAAACATGCTTGAGCGCCCTTTTTGCAGTCAATCAGGAAGATCGGACACTTTTGGGCAACGTGATGGCATAGGCAGCGGTCACCACCATTTTGGAGAAGGGCATGCAAGTGATTGGCTTGCTTTGTGGGGCATCACAGGGGGTATAAAAGGGCAGGGACGCTGACCGCCATGTTACTCATGCTGATCCCAGAATAGGGAGAGCTGCTGCTGATTCTGCAGGGAGAGTGTTAGGCAGGGAAGAAGATACCAACAACTGATTCTGCTGCTAGCGATTTTGCCTGTACAACACACCAGTCACTGTGCAGTGCAAGGGGAGGCTATATTTTGGTGCATCAGCTCTGTTGGTTATTAGGCTGCCTTTTAAGGCTACCTGGTAGCTGCATTGCTGTGTGCCCACTGCTGAGCAAACTGCTTTTTTCAAAGCAATCCAGATTTTATTGTTTTGTCCTTGTGAATTACTGAGCGTTCATTTTTCACACACCGTACAGCGGTATATGCTCCTCTCTCAGAACCGTGTAACGGCTGTTATCATGGCCACAGTGAAGCTATCTGTGTGTGACTCTGCAAGGATTAGTTGAGGAGTTGTTCCGTTCTTACAGACCTCCACCTTATAGTTTTGTCTGGTTTTCAAACAGTTTAGTATATTTGCTGTTTGATTACATTCAAAACTATAGAGAGACAGCGAGTGTCAGTCCGTATACTAAAACACAGAGCTTGACAATTTTACATACACTGGACAGTGGTGTACGTGCATGCTCCTCTCTCAGTACCATGTAATGGCTGCTATCACGGCCACAGTGAAGCTATCTGTGTGTGACTCTGTAAGGATAAGTCGAGGAGTTGCTCCGTTCTTACAGACCTACACTGTAGGGAGATTCCAGTTCTGCCCAATTCTATATACACCTTGTAGTTTGTCATACACTATGCAATTTCTGACGGTCACATTGCGGTGTTAAATAAACAGGGCGTGACTGAATCCCACAGTGTCCTGAAGTGTAGAGACATTCCAATTCTCCACAGTCCTCTATACACCCTTCTAACAGCATAGAGAATCTGCCTGTCATATTGCGGTGTTAAATAAACAGGGCCTGACTGATTCCCACAGTGTCCTGAAGTGTAGAGACATTCCAATTCTCCACAGTCCTCTATACACCTTTCTAACAGCATAGAAAATCTGCCTGTCATATTGCAGTGTTAAATAAACAGAGCCTGACTGAATCCCACAGTGTCCTGAAGTGTAGAGACATTCCAATTCTCCCCAGTACTATATACACCTTTTACCTTGTTTTACAGTACCAGAGAGTTGGTGTAAATTTGGGTAAATTTTTCCAAAAAATGAGGAAGTGTGGTGGAAGAGTCCGTGGAAGTGAGCGGGGGTTGGCAGCTGTTAATGATGGTGTTGGTGTTGGTTGTGGATCTGCTGGTAGTGGCAAAAGCAAAATAGCACCTAATACTGGAAGTGTTGAGGCTGCATCATCGTCTGGCTCCACAAGGCCTCGAAGGCTCCCTTTTCTGGGAGTAGGTAAACCACTTCTAAAGCCGGAGCTTCAAGAACAAGTTTTTGCTTACATTGCTGACTCAGCCTCCAGCTATATCGCCTCCTCATCTGAAGGTTTAAAAAATAAAAGCACTGAGTCGTCATAGGAGGCTCATGGTCATGAACCACACCTTTCCTTGTGTCCTTCACCCCTACCAAAATTGAAGGATGCGGTAGGCCACACTACAGATTACTCCATGGAGCTGTTTTCACATACCATGCCTGGGTTATCAAGTCAAATTGTGAATTACCCATGCCAAAATGAATCTGACATGGAGTGCACTGATGCACAGCCACTGCTAGATTTATCTGCTGGTACATTCACTCAGAACACTACATTGTCCTCGCAGTGTATTGAGCCAGAATCTGACCCTGATGAAACTCAGTTGCCCCCTACCGCATACTATACCACCATACAAGGTGACACAGAAGAAGGTGCACATGACATTGAAGAGGAGGTGATGGATGACCCAGTTGTTGACCCAGATTGGCATCCATTGGAGGTAGAGTGTGCCGCTGCCAATAGCTCAGAGGAGGAGGAGGAGCATCCACAGCGGGAATCGACATCGCAACAGTTGTTATCTGGCAGGCCCGGAGCAGTCCAAAAACGGGTTACAAAAACCCCAAAAAATTGCAGGACAGCTTGGCCAGACGATCAAAAAAGCACAGCGTGCAAGGCCTCAAACTGTCTTCCCTAGTAGGAAGAGTGCAGTGTGGCACTTTTTTGAACAAAATCCTAATGATCAGGCAAGGGTAATCTGTAAGAAGTGCACAAAGACCTTTAGCCGAGGGAAAAATCTGAGAAATTTGAATACCAGTTGCATGCTAAGACATTTAACTACCATGCACTTGCAAGCGTGGATGGAGCACCAAAAGTCACGTGCCACATGTGCTAATGCTCCCAAAGAAGGTAGTCAGCAACACAACATTGTTTCCCCCACTGTAAGTCCACCGGTTAGCACACCACCAGCAGCAAATGTTGAGTTGTCGTCGCAAGGGCAAATCATTCAGGGAATCACTGTTATTGCAATGAAAGACTGAATCTAGGCCATCAGAAAGAACACCAACTCCATCATCATCATCAACCCTCTCTCAGTCCGCCATGTCCACCGCTACTTCCACCATATCCACCTCTCAAGTCCAGCTCACCCTACCAGAGACTATGAGTAGGACAAAAAAGTACTCATCCTCTCATCCGCGTACACTGGCTTTGAACACCCACATTACCAAACTAATCTCGTTAGAGATGATGCCCTATCGGTTGGTTGAAAGCGCAGCTTTCCGTGAACTAATGGCCTACGCAGTTCCACGCTATGAACTACCCAGTCGCCACTTCTTTTCTCGCAAAGCCATCCCAGCCCTCCACCTTCATGTGAAAGACCGCATGTTCCATGCACTCAAGCTGTCAGTGAGTGGATAGGTGCACCTCACAACTGATGCATGGTCCAGTAGGCATGGCCAGGGCCGTTACGTGTCCATCACTGCACATTGGGTTAATGTGGTGGATGCAGGGTCCACAGGGGACAACGGTGGTGGCACAGTGCTGCCTAGCCCACGGTATAGGAAACAGTTGGCTGTAGGCGTTCGACCCTCCTCCTCCTTAAGCGAAAGCTCGTCCACAGAGTGCAGTCACATGAGCACTGCATCCGCAGTTGACAGTGTTGCAAACGAGGTGTCCCCCTATCAATCAGCTAGTGGAAAGCGTCAGCAGGCTGTGTTGCAGATGATGTGTTTGGGCGACAGACACCGCAGAGGTACTGGCCGACTACTTTCAGCTACAAACTGAGTCATGGCTGGGCAGCCTACATCTTGAGGCAAGCAAGGTAGTTAGTGATAACTGCCAGAATTTTGTGGCAGCCAAAGCCCTTTCAAAACTCAGACACATACCTTGCTTGGGTCACACTTTGAACCTGGTGGTGCAGTGCTTCCTCACTAATTATCTGGATTTATCAGGCCTGCTCCTTAAGGTTCGAAGACTGTGCTCACACATCCACCGGTCGCCGGTACACTCCAGTCATATGCAGAAGCTGCAGCGATTGCTCCACCTTCCCAAGCACTGCCTAATTATCGACGTTGCAACAAGGTGGAACTCCACCCTGCACATGGTTGAGCGGCTGTGCGAACAAAGGCAGGCCGTAAT
Organism: Dendrobates tinctorius; assembly: GCF_039654945.1. Taxonomy (NCBI): domain Eukaryota; kingdom Metazoa; phylum Chordata; class Amphibia; order Anura; family Dendrobatidae; genus Dendrobates; species Dendrobates tinctorius. The sequence goes on along the minus strand of NW_027361818.1, from coordinate 1,889,426 downwards.
GTATTTGTGGGAGGATACACAGGCAGGCACTTTGAGGGCAGACGTGAAGTTGACAGGTGTGCAGTGGTCGAAGCTGAAAGACCTCTGGACACCTGGCCTGAATTGGCACAATATGCCTTACAGGAGCTCTCATGCCCAGCTGCAAGTGTGCTATCGGAAAGAGTCTTCAGTGCTGCTGGATCAATACTGACAGAAAAAAGGACCCACCTGTCGACCCAAAATGTGTATGATCTAACCTTCATTAAAATAAACTATGCATGGGTTTCCAAGGATTTTGTCCCACCTTACCCTGATGACACATAGGTTGCCAGAAAAATTGTTTTCTTTGGTCCGCCTGTCACTGGGACTTGACCAATTTCGCCTTTAGCAGCCGGTGAATCTCCCACATCAACATGTGGCATTTTGTAAACCTCCCTAACTGTGCAGCCTCCTCCCCCCAATGGCCGGGGTCACAACCGAGCGCACGCAACCGTGCGAGTGCCATTGCCCTGGACAGGTGGGTGGGCCGACTTGTGGGCACGGGCACTGGCACAGCGTCCCTCATAGTGCAATCAAGTGTCTCTGTCGGTGGTGGTGCACACCCATCGTCAGACACACCGCCGTACTATGAGGGGCCCAGTGCCAGTGCCGATGCCCACGAGTGTGCCCCCCTTGCTTGGGCAGGGCCCAAGCATTTGCAATGTTTACCTCTCCCTGCTCCTCCGCTGTGTAGTCTGGGCTGTCAAATCCATCACTGGGACTGGCACTTCAAAGTTGGTGAACTGATAGAAGATGATGGTTAAGACGTAGCTATGTCCTTTCCCGCTGGCCGGGATCCAGCTTCAGATGATCAATGGCTTCCATTTCTTATGGACGTCAACTCACAATGAGATGCAGTGGTGGTTTGTCATCAGCTTTAACAGTTTTCCTACCCACAGACGTGTGACATTCCAGCACACATTTTTAAATGTGCCCTCCCTCTCATGCCAATCCAATTAAATCATGACAGATCATGATAGGCAGTGAACACCATGTTTACATCAACTCCCTGTGATCAAAATTGGATGGATATGAGTAACGACGATGGGATCAACAGTAATGTGATACAGCAACACTTTCTCCACAAAGAAAGGTTTTTGCTGTGTCCACACACTAATTAATTGAGGGTCAGCATCACCTCTGAGAATTGTGACAGAAGTTGTTCCCGTGAATAGTAATTCGTAGATTTCTGCAATCACTAGACTTTAGGTAAATAATTGTATGCATCTAATTTCCTATTGCAGAGAGTCTGGGCTGTCTTACTGAGACAGAAATATAAATGAAGATTTAAAAATACCACCAAAAGTGTATCATGGTGTACGCTTGAAATCCATTTCCTTTTTTCTAGTTTTTAGATTGTTGTGTAATCCATGCAGAGAACACGGAGATTTTAAATGTTTAAACTACGCTTTATATACCTGCTATCCAGTGATAATGTACCCTATCTCAACTTTGTACAATCTGGTCTAATCCATACTGGGCCTGAGACCGTCTGAGTCTGCCTCCTGATCAATACACATATGTTTTTAATGTGTAAACTATGCAACATATATACGTGTTAACCGGTGAAACTGTACCCTTTATCAACTTTCTCGAATCTTGTAGAATCCATACTGGGCCTGAGAATGGCTGCAGAGCTGTTAAGCAAGCTACAGCACCTGTGGTTTGGACACGTAATGTTTTGCATTTTTTCTGGAATGGCGGTTAGGCCGAAATCAGGAATTGCTGTTGACCTGCACTTACTGGGAAATCATCGTTCACGGCAAATTATTGGAATCCCAGATCCCCATCACTAACGGTGTTCAGCGGGTTATCTGCACCTGTAAGCGACAAAAGATGTTCCTTTCAGTGTAGCGCGCATGTAGCCCCGGACATGGAAGGCCATGATAGCCCTGTTATTGCTCGATCGTGCGTGCCAGAGCCTCACGTATCCTTTTAGTAAGCTTTACGTTAACGGAATAAAGCTGACAAATCGCTAGCACATCTACAAACGGCATACCACACCACACACACACAATCGACAAAGCTTTCAATGTGTGCATCTTTTTCTGAGGCGGCATGGTTGTGGTTTCCCGGGTGGAGTCCAATTAAGCTGCGGGCTCCACTCCTGGTGGCGCCCTTTTAGACATTCCTTTAAGGTTCAGCTTTGCAATCATACTACCCCCGGAAAGCAAACACTTTGGCTTCATGGATGCTGTTTGGAGGTTCATGGGAATAACGCCGCCCGATCGCCAGTTGCCAAAATTTATTGGTGGGAAGTACGACGGTATATGATCATGTTCGTTTTCAGATTTTCTTGACTTCATAAGGGCATGACAAGACTAGATCTGTGTCTCCTCCACCTCCTCCTTTTACTCCTCCACCTCTTTTGTAAATGTAGTTGTCCTTTTCCATATGTTATTTTTGCCTTCTGAGCATTTTGTCGGCTTTGGGACACCTTTTAAGGTGTTTTGTAATTGTTTTCTATGTGTTAGTATGTGTTTGTGTTTGCCTGCCATTGTTTTCAGTGTGGTTCGACGAACATTCGACGAACTTGCCTCCTGTGCGACGAACCAAAACACTAGTGGGGTGTTTCAAAACTACTCATGATATATAGACATACATTGTTAATGTTTAAACTATGCTATATATACCTGCTATCTGATGATACTGTACACTTTGTCTACTTTTTATATTCTTGTCTAATCCATACTGAGCCTGGGAGTGTCTCTGTGTGACTGATGGAATATATATGGCGATTGACAATTATCCTTTGACTGAATAGAGCTGTACGCTTCTGATACAGTACCATATATGTGATGTTATTTTGTGTCTATTTTGTGCTAAATTTGGAAGTTTGGTGGAAGAGGCTGCGGACGTGGGTGTGGGAGGGCCAGCTGGTGCTGATGGTGGTGGTGCATCTGCTGGTAGTGGCAAAAGCACAGTAGCAGCTAAGGCAGGAGGTGTTGAGCCTGCATCATGGTCTGTCTACGGAACGCCTGGAAGGCTACCTCTTCTGGGAGTAGGTTAACCGTTTTTAAAGCCGGAGCATGAGGAACTGGTTTAGGCTTAGATTGCCGAAACTGACTCCAGCAAATATGCCCTCCTCTTCTGAAGTTTCAAAAAATGCAAGCACTGAGTCATCAAGTGCTGTCTCCTGGTCAGGAAGAACCCCTTTCCTTGTCTCCTGCACCCCCACCCAAAGTGAATGATGCAGCAGGCCACACTTCACATTAGTTCATGTAGCTCTTTCTATCATACCATGCATGGGTTATCAAGTCAAATCGTGAATTCCCCAGTCCAAGATGAATTTGACATGGAGTGTGGGTGGCCAGGCAGGGCAGTGGGGTTAATCGGTACCGGGACGGTGTCTCCCTGGGATGTGTCACAGTGGTGGTGACCCATTCCGTGGCCCCGGGCGTCCATGCAAAGGGGTAAATTACATTTATAGGTGAATGATACGTGACACCACCTGTGGTATCTGAGTAGATTGATCAGTATTGCAGTGGCGCTTCACTGGGACAGAAGTTGTGGTGCAGCTGAGATGTAGAAGCCCTGCACAGGTATGGCCATTGTCCCAGGGCACATAAAAGAGTTGGTAGATGGTGTGCAGTGCAGGATGTAGCAGAGCCGTGCACCAGGCGCAGGAGAAAGAGGACAGACACAGTCGTGCAGTTCCTTTACCTGTACTTGGTAAGGGCCGTCCAGGACCCAGAGTACAGATGGATAAGGAGTTGGTCAGCCTGGAAGCCAATTTGGAATTCTCTCTCTGCAGATAGGTAGTGTGGCCTCCGTTCTAGCGCTTATCTGAGGTACTCGCAGTGCTGAGTTCAATGAAGTTCCCCCTGTTGAATCTCTCTTGGAACTTTCTCGCATGGCAGGCAGCCGTAGCCTTTTCCTTCTGGCTCCCACACGTCGCTGCTGGGGCCTCCAAGCCTTAGTTGGGTACAGAGCATTTACAGCTGCTACTTCCTCCGGTTTCTGCTGCAGGATCGTCAGTGTCCCTACAAACTCGGAGACCGGAATCCGGACCATACGCTCAAGCTAGGAGTGAGCCTTAACTCTGCTCATCCTCCAGCTCCCCTTCTTATGTCCACACACTTCCACTTCCCTTCACAGACTGCCCTAACTTACCTCCTCCCGACCACAGACAGCAGCTCCTCAGCAGTCAGGTTCAGAGGTCTCCCTGCTGGCCTGGAGTGGGAAATGTGTTGTGTGTTGGTTTAACTGCTAGTGAGATCCTTCATTGCTCCCAAGCATGACATCACACTCACTAGGAGGAAGGTAATGCCACTGTGGCGACCGTACTCCTGGGGGCGCCACAAGTGCACTGAGGCCCAGCCACTGCTAGATGATTCTGCTGGTACATTGACCCACACCACTACATTCCCCTCACACTCTACACAGCCTGAATGTGACCCAGATGAAACTCAGGTTACCCTTCCCATATACTGTACCACCTTACACGGTGACAAAAAGGAAAGTGCAGCTGAAAGTGCAGGTTCGGCCCACCTGCCGTCAGACACACCGCCATGCTATGAGGGGCCCTGTGCCAGTGCCGTCGCCAACAAGTGGGCCCCCCCTGCTTGCTCTGGATCACAGCACTTGCAAAGTTGAAATACTTACCTCCCCCTGCTCCACCGCCGTGACATCTTCCGTGTTTCCTGACAGTGATATTCTGATCAGAGAGCGCAATGACATCACGTCTGTACGCCCAGACTAGTACAGGGATTCCCTAGCGAGGAGACTTATTTGAGGAGACATATTTAATTGTTTTCAATGTTGGGACAGCAATTTTTGGGGAGCACTATAATCTGGAGAATGATATATGGGGCCCACCATATAGTGCTTAACCCAGGCTACATAAACCACCACTGTAGCTTGCTTTTCCCTAGCAGCGCTGTTTTCACAGCTGTCTGCAAGGGCTGTGTGAGTGCAGACCCACGCTGTGTAGTGTGTCCTGCAGGCACGTCTGCTTGTAGGCCGGGCAGCGTGTGTCTCTGCCTCATACACATTTTTCTGTTATTGCTGCTTTTTTTTTCTCCTGTATAGTGTGCTTCCATACGTATCCATATACGTTGGTTGCAAACACTAAAGGAGTGGACAGCGGAGCCTTTCAGCAGCCTTTCAGTGCTATAGCCCATTTCTCTGCACTGTTTTTGGCTGTCTGATAGGTCTCTCTGTGTGTGAGTGCAGCTCACGTTGCAGTGTGTTCTACAGCCACCGCTAGCTGTAGTCCGCTCAGCGTGCGTCACTGCCTCATACATAGTCCTTTTTTTGCAGCTAATTTAGCCAGATTTTTGCTCCTATATTAGTGTGCTTCCAACCGCATCCATTGTCATTGGTTGGTTGCAAACATTATATAGGATTAGATAGAGGAGCCTTTTTGCTGGCTTGTGCCCTTCAGGGCCAGCCAGGCTGGTATCACCCTATTTTTTGGAGCCTCATCAATTGCATTGTAGGTTAGCTTCCTGCATTGTAATCGCTCCAAAAAGTTTGTGATACTATAGCTTTCAAACTTTGGTCACATCCTTTCCTTTCCCCCCACCCAAAAAAAAGGAAATAAAGTTCACCAAACACTCCACTTTACAGTTGTCTAGGCCACATTAGATCATATTAAAGTGTAGTACACACACTCTTAGCCAAATTAGTGTTTCTTATACTGGTTAGCAGGTGTTCAGGAATAAGAACACTAAGCCACCCCTTTTTTACTTTTCTGCCTATCTTTATCAGTCTACCAAGATGAAGAAGGCAGGGAGTAAGGCACGTGGTCGTGGCCGTGGAGTTTCAGCAGGGAGAGGACGGGGGGATTCAGCAGGGAGAGGACGTGGGGATTCGGTATCTGCTGCGGCCACCAGTGACCCGGCATCCCCCACTTTTACCAGGCAACAGTCCTCCATGCGCAGCTTTGTAGGACCTCGTCATATCCCACTGCTGCGTGCCGAACAAATTGAAGCCGTTGTCGGATGGATGGCAGCTAACGCATCCACTTCAATGACTTCCGCATCCTCCCAAGGCCAGAGCACTGAAGAGCAACCATCTGTCTCTTCACCACCTGCCAAATTGCCCAGGCAGTCTGAGAGCCCTGGACAGGAGCCATCTCAATCTTTACTTCTGTTCTCAGAATCTGTTGGCTTGGAAAGAGGTGGCCAGCCAAGCAGCATTCTAGAGCGTGAAGAAGAGGGAGTATGCAGTGATGCGCAACTGCTTTGTCCCTCTGAATCTGAAGAGGCGGGTGGGCCAGTGCCTATGGTCAGCACACCTCAGTATGCATCAGATGATGATGAGACTCAGTTGCCAATTTCTGGTGCGTACGGTGCTGGCGAGACAACCCAGGACCAGCCGGTGCTTGAAGAGGGGAGTGGAGATGATGAGGTCCTTGACCCATCATGGCGTCAGCCACAGGAAGGTGGTGGGAGCAGCTCTGAGGAAGAGATTCCCCGAACGGCCAAAAGAGGAGGGAGAGGGCGGGGGCAGACTTGGTTGCCTGTAGCCTCCACTTTGGCACCCGTGAGGAGCAATCCTCTTCCAAAACACAAAACACGGGCGCTCCCAGGACTTGCAGTGCGTGGTCTTTTTTTGACACAGTTGCAGATGACATTTGCTTTGTCAAATGCAAGCTGTGTCATTAGAAAGTGAAACGAGGGAAAAATGTGACCAACCTCAATACCACAAATATGTGGAAACATGTGCGTACCAAGCACGAGGTGGAGTTACACAGACACACTGAAGATGTAGGCCAACCTTCAGCAGCACCTACCACCTCTTCAGCTCGTGTTGGGGCCTCTTCCTCCAGCTCACACACAGCTGGTTCGGCTTCCTCACTGGAACGCCATGGAAGAACCACTGCCACTGTTGTCCAGAGACCCAGTGAAATTCCACCCACTGAACCACGTTCGCAGTCATCAGCACACTCCCAGGCCACTCACCAGCAATCGGTAGCACAGGCATGGGAGAAAAAGCGGCCATACTCGGCAAACCATCCCCGAGCACTGGCTCTGAATGCCGGCATTGCCAAACTACTGGCCCTTGAGATGCTGTCATTCAGGCTGGTGGAGACTGACACCTTCCGGAACTTTATGTCATTGGCAGTTCCACAATACAATGTGCCCAGCCGCTTTTATTTCAGCAGGCAAGCTGTCCCTGCCCTGCAAAAGCATGTGGAGGGAAAAATTAAAAATGCGCTGCTAAATTCCGTCAGTAGCAAGGTCCACCTGACCACCGATGCGTGGACCAGTAGCCATGGACAGGGACGATACCTTTCCCTCACTGCCCATTGGGTCAATGTTGTGGAGCCAGGTACAGATCTGGAGAGTGGCTCTGTACGTATTCTGCCAACTCCAAGGATTGCAGGAATGCAGTCTGTACATATTGAGTCCTCCTCCTACTCGAGTTCCTCGGAATCAGCACTGCGTGAGCCTGTTAGGCCAGATATGAGCACAGGTGTGGCCAAACGTCAACAGGCCGTCCTTAAATTAATTTCTTTGGGGAATCGGAGCCACACAGCACAGGAGCTCTGGAATGCCATCAAGCAGGAGAGCGATGTGTGGTTTGTGCCAGCGAATCTCCAGCCAGGTTTGGTAGTGAGTGACAATGGCCAAAATCTAGTGGCAGCTCTGGGCCTAGGCAACCTCACTCACATACCATGTCTGGCACACGTGCTCAATTTGGTCGTGCAGAGCTTTCTGAGGGACTATCTGGATCTTGATGCACTGCTGCACAAGGTTCGCCTAGAGTGTGCTCACTTGCGGCGTTCCAGCATGGCAAGATCGCGCATTGCATCTCTGCAATGCCGATTCCGCCTGCCAGAACATCGCATCATATGTGACCTCCCCACCAGGTGGAATTCAACATTACATATGTTGGAGCGGTTGTGTGAGCAGCAGGCAGCAGTAATGGAGTACCAGCTGCATCAGGCGCAAACAAGTCGCACTGTGCGCCGGACACACTTCACCACCACTGAGTGGGCCACTATGAGGGACATCTGCCAAGTTTTGCGTGACTTCGATGACTCCACGTGGATGGCCAGTGCAGATGATACACTAATCAGCATGACTGTCCCCCTCATCTGTCTGCTTCAAAAAACCTTACAAGCACTAAGTGAGGAGGTTTTTGAAGAGGTCGAGGATGAGCAGTCAGAAATGCCATCTGCTTCTGGCAAGTCTGCGCAATGTGCTTCCACACAAAGGCCCAGGCAGGGGACACTTAGTGAGGAGGATGACGAGGAGTCAATGGAGGAGGAGGAACACATCTCTCCAGAGGAGGGAGGTACACAAGGCTCTAGTAGTCAGTGTGTACAGCGAGGGTGGGGTGATGCTGAGTAGGCAGAGATGCTGCCTCAAGCTGGGGACAGCGTTTCCGGTCCAGTTGGCAGTCTGCAGCACATGGTTGATTTCATGCTGCAGTGCTTGTTAAATGACCGCCGCATCGCCAGCATTCTCCACACGGCTGATTATTGGGTGTACACCCTCCTAGATCCTCGCTACCGGGACAACTTACAAAGCCTCATACCACAGTTGAACCGGGAGCGAAAAATGCGTGAGTACCAAGAAACACTTGTGCAGGCCATCATGTTCTCCATTCCCCCCACAAGTGTTGCTGGTAGTGCTTTTCAAAGCAGCCATGTGGGTAGAGGCAGTGGAGGAAGCTCTGCACAAAGAGGTAGCAGAGGCAGTGCCGCAGGACAAGGCAAGGCCAGTATGGCCCAAATGTGGAAAAGTTTTGTGGGACCGCCACAAACGGCTACACCATCACAGACGGCTCCAGTCAGCAGGAAGCAACGTTTCCGTCAGATGGTGACAGACTACTTGTCGTGCCCTGTTAGTGTTCTCCCAGACGGCTCTTGCCCGTTCAAGTATTGGGTCTCTAAGCTGGATACATGGCCAGAGCTTAGCCAGTATGCATTGGAGGTGCTGGCTTGCCCTGCTGCCAGTGTATTATCGGATCTAGAGTTGAGCGACTTTTGGTTTTTTAGGGTCGAGTTTCGTTTCGTGAAACCCGACTTTTCCAAAAGTCGGGTCGAGCAAGATCGTCCGATTATAGGGAAAAGTCGGGGTCGTCCCGAAACACGAAACCCAATGTAAGTCAATGGGGAATAAAAGTCGGCAGTGAGAGGAGGACAGGAAACACACCTACAGTGCCCATTTGAATGCCGAAAGCATCAATTCTTCTTACTCAAGCTTGTCAACCTTAATTAACTTCATAATACAAGTTACGCACTGAAAAATGGGGGTTATTTGGATAAAGTTGTGGGGGGGCTGGCTCCAGGTTTTCATGTGCCCTGGGCGAAAGAGCGCCCCTTTAACACATACCAAAACTCATCATGCTCCGATACGGCAGAGAAATAGCGGTATAGTACAATGAAAAATACTTCACTTTTTACATCTCATGACAAGGCCCATCTATTTCTCCATACAGAATCATTGGTCCCATATAATGTTTGAAACAGTATATGATGAGCTCCACATAATGCTACTGTATATGTTGGTCCCCATGGATGAAGCTCCACTGTCTTATGGGCCCAAATAATGCTCCAAACATAATGGGCCCCATTTCTAATGCTCTAGTGTATAATGGGCCCTGTAAATGCTGCTCCAGTGTCTGATGTCCACCTTTGGAATGTTCCAGTGTATGGTGGGCCCCATCTATCATTCTCCAGAGTACAGTGCTCCCCAAAAATTGCTGTCCCAACATTGAAAACAATCAAATAAGTCTCCTCGCTAGGGAATCCCTGTACTAGTCTGGACTCCTCATCGTCCCCATCTTCCATCTCACTGCACAGTATTTCAATCTTGCAAGTGCTGTGATCCTGAGCAAGCAGGGGGGGCCCACTCGTTGGCGACAGCACTGGCACAGGGCCTCTGATAGTACGTTGGTGTGTCTGATGGCGGGTGGGCCGAACCTGCACTTTCATCTGCAGCTTCCTCTTTGTCACCGTGTAAGATGGAACTGTATATGGGAAGGGTAACCTGAGTTTCATCAGGGTCAGATTCAGGCCGTGTAGCGTGCGAGGGGAATGTAGTGGTCTGGGTCAATGTACCAGCAGATTCATCGAGCAGTGGCTGGGCATCAGTGCACTTGTGTCGCCCCCAGGAGTACGGTCGCCACAGTGGCATTACCTTCTTCCTAGGGAGTGTGATGTCATGCTTGAGAGCAACGAAGGATCTCTCTAGCAGGTTAACTGATTGGGCGGCGTTATTCCCACGAGTCATGACCCTCCAAACAGCGTTCATGAAGGCAAAGTGTTTGTTTTACGTGGGCAGTATGGTTGCAAAGCTGAACCTTAAAGGAATGTCCAGAAGGGCACCACCAGGAGTGGAGCCTACGGTTAAATTCGACTCCACCTGGGAAACCTCAACCATGCCAGCTACAGAACAGATGCACACATTGCAAGCTTAATTCCGTTAACGAACGAGACTCCGTCATGCCCCGCGGTCCGAGTCCGGCTTACTAGAGGGACACGTGAGGCTCTGGCACATGAGATTGGCCAATAACAGGTGTGTCATGCCCTTACATGTCCGTGGCTGCATGTGCGCTACACTGAAAAGGCCAGCATTTGTCGCTTACAGGTGCAGATAACCCGCTGAACAACGTTAGTGATGGGGATCACTGATTACAATTATTACCCGCGAACAATGATTTCCCAGTAAGTGCAGGTCAACCGCAGTTCCGGAATTAGGCCTAACCGTCATTCCTGAAAAAATGAAAAACTTACGTATGCAAACCACAGGTGCTGTAGCTTGCTTAACAGCTCGCCAGCCGTTCTCACGCCCAGTATGGATTACACGTGATTGCACAAAGGTGAGAAAGGGTACCGTATCCCCAGATAACATGTATGGATAGTGTACACATTCAAAATATATGTCTATACATCAGGAGGCAGGCTCAGACGGTGTTAGGCCCAGTATGGATTGCACGTGATTGCACAAAGGTTAGAAAGGGTACCGTATCCCCAGATAACATGTATGGATAGCGTACACATTCAAAATATATGTCTATACATCAGGAGGCAGGCTCAGACGGTGTTAGGCCCAGTATGGATTGCACGTGATTGCACAAAGGTTAGAAAGGGTACCGTATCCCCAGATAACATGTATGGATAGCGTACACATTCAAAATATATGTCTATACATCAGGAGGCAGGCTCAGACGGTGTTAGGCCCAGTATGGATTGCACGTGATTGCACAAAGGTTAGAAAGGGTACCGTATCCCCAGATAACATGTATGGATAGTGTACACATTCAAAATATATGTCTATACATCAGGAGGCAGGCTCAGACGGTGTTAGGCCCAGTATGGATTGCACGTGATTGCACAAAGGTTAGAAAGGGTACCGTATCCCCAGATAACATGTATGGATAGCGTACACATTCAAAATATATGTCTATACATCAGGAGACAGGCTCAGACGGTGTTAGGCCCAGTATGGATAGCACGTGATTGCACAAAGGTGAGAAAGGGTACCGTATCCCCAGATAACATGTATGGCTAGCGTACACATTCAAAATATATGTCTATACATCAGGAGGCAGGCTCAGACGGTGTTAGGCCCAGTATGGATTGCACGTGATTGCACAAAGGTTAGAAAGGGTACCGTATCCCCAGATAACATGTATGGATAGCGTACACATTCAAAATATATGTCCATACATCAGGAGGCAGGCTCAGACGGTGTTAGGCCCAGTATGGATTGCACGTGATTGCACAAAGGTGAGAAAGGGTACCGTATCCCCAGATAACATGTATGGATAGCGTACACATTCAAAATATATGTCTATACATCAGGAGGCAGGCTCAGACGGTGTTAGGCCCAGTATGGATTGCACGTGATTGCACAAAGGTTAGAAAGGGTACCGTATCCCCAGATAACATGTATGGATAGTGTACACATTCAAAATATATGTCTATACATCAGGAGGCAGGCTCAGACGGTGTTAGGCCCAGTATGGATTGCACGTGATTGCACAAAGGTGAGAAAGTGTACCGTATCCCCAGATAACATGTATGGATAGCGTACACATTCAAAATATATGTCTATGCATCAGGAGGTAGTCTCAAACGGTGTCAGGCATAGTATGGATTTGACGGCCCAGACTAAACAGCGGAGGAGCAGGGAGAGGTAAAGATTGCAAATGCTGGGGCCCTGCCCAAGCAAGGGGGGCCCACTCGTGGGTGTCGGTACTGGCACTGGGCCCCTCATAGTACGGCAGTGTGTCTGACGGCGGGTGTGCACCACTACCGTCAGAGACACTTGATTGCACTATGAGGGACCCTGTGCCAGTGCCCGCACCCAAGAGTCGGCCTACCCACCTGTCAAGGGCAACGGCACTCGCACGGTGTCGTGCGCTATGTGGTGTCCCCGGCCATGGGGGGGGAGGCAGCACAGTTAGGGAGTTTTAGAAAGTGGCATATGTTGATGTTGGACATTCAACTGATGCAAAAGGTGAAATAGGTCAAGTCCCAGGAAGAGGTGGACCAAAGCAAGCCATTTTAATGTCAACCTATGTGTCATAAGGGGAAGGTGGGACAAAATCCTTGGAAACCCATGCATGGTTCATTTTAATGAAGGTTAGATCATCCACATTTTGGGTTGACAGACGGATCCTTTTTTCTGTCAGGATTGATCCAGCTGCACTGAAGACTCTTTCCGATAGCACACTTGCAGCTGGGCAAGCGAGCTCCTGTAAGGCATATTGTGCCAATTCAGGCCAGGTGTCCAGTTTAGCGGCCCAATAGTCAAAGGGGAATGACCTGTGTGGGAGAACATCGATATGGGAGGAAAAGTAGTTTGTAACCATAGTTGACAACTGCTGTCTCCTGTCACTTTCCATCGATGCAGTATTACCAGTTGTGTGAGCGGTACTTGAAAAATCAGTCCACAACATTGTCATGAAACCCCTGTCTCCAACGCCACTTCTGCTGTCTGCACCACGAACACCTCTGCCAAGCTGCCCCCGGCCCGTACGGCTCGTGTGAGAACCATCACCGCTGCTGTGTGCTGGGAATGCCTCAAGCAACTGATTTACCAGAGTTGCTTGTTTATTAGCCAATATTAGGTCAAGGTTCTCCTGTGGCATGATGTTTTCATAGAATCATAGAATCATAGAATCGTAGAGTTGGAAGGGACCTCCTGGGCCATCTGGTCCAACCCCCTGCTCAAAGCAGGATTCGCTAAATCATCCCAGTCAGATGTCTGTCCAGCCTCTGTTTGAGGTTTTGTAATTTGCCTTTATAGCGTGGATCCAGGATGCTGGCCAACCAGTAGTCGTCATCGTTCATCATTTTGGCAATGCGGGGGTCCCTTTTTAGGATCTGCAAGGCATAATCTGACATGTGGGCCAATGTTCCCGGTGTCAATGATGCACTGCGAGTGCTGGTTGGAGGAGCACTTTCTGGCAAATCCACATCCCTCCAGTCACGCACAAACCCTGTACCAGACCTTGCCACGCCAACATTTTCACTTGCCCCACGAGATGCATCCTCCTCCCCTAAGTAATCATCCCCATCATCCTCCTCCTCCTCTTCTTCCTCCACCTCGTCCAGGAGAGGTCCCTGAGCAGACAATGGCTGAATGTCATCAAGGAATCTCTTCCTCCTCATCAACATTGGCTGCAGAAGCCTGCTCCTTAAGGTGCGTCAAAGTTTGCATGAGCAGACGCATAAGTGGGATGCTCATGCTTAGGATGTCGTCGTCTGCGCTTACCAGCCGTGTGCATTCCTCAAAACACTGAAGGACTTTACAGAGATCTTTCAGCTTCGACCACTGCACACCTGTCAACTCCATGTCTGCTCTCAAAGTGCCTGGCCGTGTATCCTCCCACAAATGCATTATGGCCTGCCTCTGCTCGCACAGCCGCTCCACCATGTGCAGGGTGGAGTTCCACCTTGTTGCAATGTCGATAATGAGGCGGTGGTTGGGAAGGTGGAGCAATCGCTGCAGCTTCTGCATACGATCGGAGTGTACAGGCGACCGGCGGATGTGCTCGCACAGTCTTCGCACCTTCTGGAGCAGGGCTGTTAACTCCGGATAATTTTTGAGGAAGCACTGCACCACCAGGTTCAAGGTGTGAGCCAAGCAAGGTATGTGGCTGAGTTTTGAAAGGGCTATGGCTGCCACAAAATTACGGCCGTTATCACTAACTACCTTGCCTGCCTCAAGATGTACAATGCCCAGCCATGACTCAGTTTGTCGCTGAAAGTACTCGGCCAGCACCTCGGCGGTGTGTCTGTCGCCCAAACACATCATCTGCAACACAGCCTGCTGACGCTTTCCACTAGCTGCTCGATAGGGGGACACATCGTGTGCAACAGTGGCAGCTGCAGATGGAGTGCTCGTACGACTGCGCTCTGTGGACGAGCTTTCGCTTCTGGAGGAGGAGGAGGAGGAGGGTCGAACGCCTACAGCCAACTGTTTCCTATACCTTGGGCTAGGCAGCACTGTCCCACCACCGCTGTCCCCTGTGGACCCTGCATCCACCACATTAACCCAGTGCGCAGTGATGGACACGTAACGGCCGTGGCCATGCTGACTGGACCATGCATCAGTTGTTAGGTGCACCTTTCCGCTCACTGACTGCTTGAGTGCATGGACGATGCGGTCTTTCACATAATGGTGGAGGGATGGGATGGCTTTGCGAGAGAAGAAGTGGCGACTGGGTAGGTCATAGCGTGGTACTGCATAGGCCATGAGTTCGCGGAAAGCTGCGCTTTCCACCAACCGAAAGGGCATCATCTCAAACGAGATTAGTTTGGCAATGTGGGCGTTCAAACCCAGTGAACGCGGATGAGAGACTGAGTACTTTCTTGACCTAATCATAGTGTCTGGGAGGGTGAGCTGGACTTGAGAGCTGCATATGGTGGAAGTAGCGGTGCACAGGGCGGACTGAGAGAGGGTTGATGATGGTGATGGAGTTGTTGTTCTTTCTGATGGCCTAGAATCAGTCTTTCGTTGATATAACAGTGGGATTCCCTGACTGCTGTGGCATTGCAATGACACCTCAACATTTGCTGCTGTGCTAACTGGTGGGCTTACAGTGGGGGAAACAATGTAGCGTTGCTGACTACCTTCGTTGTGATCAGTTGCACATGTGGCACTTGAGGTTTGGTGTTGTGTCCACGCTTGCAAGTGCATGCTGGTTAAATGTCTAAGCATGCAACTGGTATTCAAATTTTTCAGATTTTTCCCTCGGCTAAAGGTCTTTGCGCACTTCTTACAGATAACCTTGGCCTGATCATGAGGATTTTGGTCAAAAAAGTGCCACACTGCACTCTTCCTACTTTGGCAGACATTTTGCGGCCTAGCACGCTGTGATCTTTTGACCCTCTGGACAAGCTGTCCAGCAACTCTTTTGATGTTTGGAACCTGTCTTTGGAGTGCTCCGGGCCTGCCAGATAACAGCTGTTGCGATGTCGATGTCTGCTGTGGATGCTCCTCATCTGAGCTATTGGAAGCAGCACCCTCTTCCCCCAATGGATGCCAATCTGGGTCAACAACTGGGTCATCCATCACCTCCTCTTCTATGTCATGTGCACCTTCCTCTGTGTCACCGTGTATGGTGGTATAGTGTGCGGGAAGGGGCACCTGAGTCTCATCAGGGTCAGAATCTGGCTCTGTACACTGCGAGGACAATGTAGTGCTCTGAGTGAATGTACCAGCAGAATCATACATCAGCGGCTGTGCATCAGTGCACTCCATGTCAGATTCATCTTGGCCTGGGTAATTCACCATTTGACTTGATAATCCAGGCATGGTATGTGAAAACAGCTCCATGGAGTAATCAGTAGTATGGCCTGCGTCATCCTTCAATCTTGGTTGGGGTGAAGGACACAAGGAAAGGTGTGGTTCATGAACATGAGCCTCCAATGACGACTCAGTGCTTTTACTTTTTACAACTGAAGAAGAGGAGGCTATAGAGCTGGAGGCTGAGTCAGCAATGTAAGACAAAACTTTTTCCTGATGCTCTGGCTTTAAAAGCGGTTTGCCAACTCCTAGAAAACTAAGTGTTTGAGGCCTTATGTAGCCAGACGATGACGCAGGCTCAACACCTCCTGCATTCGGTCCTATTTTGCTCTTGCCACTACCATCAGATCCACCACCAACACCATCATTACCAGCTGCCAACCCCCGCCCAATTCCACGGCCTCTTCCACCAGCCTTCCTCATTTTTGGTAGAAATGTAGACAAAATCCAACAAACTATATAGTAATGTAAAACAAGGTACAAGGTGTCTATAGGACAGGGGAGATTTTGAATTTCTGCAGACACTTGTGGACACTGGACACTTTTGGATTGTGTGAGGCCCACTGAGTATCTGAGCGCTCTGTCACAGGCTCGATGGCAGAGCTGTGACCAAAGTGACTAGAGGATAAGGGAGATTTTTAATTTCTGCACACACTTGTGGACACTGGACACTTATGGATTGTGTGAGGCCCACTGAGTATCTGAGCGCTCTGTCACAGGCTCGATGGCAGAGCTGTGACCAAAGTGACTAGAGGATAAGGGAGATTTTTAATTTCTGCACACACTTGTGGACACTGGACACTTATGGATTGTGTGAGGCCCACTGAGTATCTGAGCGCTCTGTCACAGGCTCGATGGCAGAGCTGTGACCAAAGTGACTAGAGGATAAGGGAGATTTTTAATTTCTGCACACACTTGTGGACACTGGACACTTATGGATTGTGTGAGGCCCACTGAGTATCTGAGCGCTCTGTCACAGGCTCGATGGCAGAGCTGTGACCAAAGTGACTAGAGGATAAGGGAGATTTTTAATTTCTGCACACACTTGTGGACACTGGACACTTATGGATTGTGTGAGGCCCACTGAGTATCTGAGCGCCCTGTCACAGGCTCGATGGCAGAGCTGTGACCAAAGTGACTAGAGGATAAGGGAGATTTTTAATTTCTGCACACACTTGTGGACACTGGACACTTATGGATTGTGTGAGGCCCACTGAGTATCTGAGTGCTCTGTCACAGGCTCGATGGCAGAGCTGTGACCAAAGTGACTAGAGGATAAGGGAGATTTTTAATTTCTGCACACACTTGTGGACACTGGACACTTATGGATTGTGTGAGGCCCACTGAGTATCTGAGCGCTCTGTCACAGGCTCGATGGCAGAGCTGTGACCAAAGTGACTAGAGGATAAGGGAGATTTTTAATTTCTGCACACACTTGTGGACACTGGACACTTATGGATTGTGTGAGGCCCACTGAATATCTGAGCGCTATGTCACAGGCAGAAATTGGCTAGTGTATCACAAACTACAAGGTGTATGTAGAATTGGGCAGAATTGGAATCTCCCTAGAGTGCAGGTCTGTAAGAACGGAACATGTCCTCGACTTATTCTCACAGAGTGACTCACTGATAGCTTCACTGTGGCTGTGATAACAGCCATTACACGGTACTGTGTGAGGAGCGTACACCGCTGTATGGTGTGAAAAAATGCACGCTCAGTACCTCAGCAGGACAAAAAAAAAAATTGTGATTGCTTTTAAAAAAGCAGTTTGCGGAGCAGTGGGTAAACAGCAATGCTGGAATGTCAGGAAGCCTTAGAAGGCAGCCCAACAACCAACACCACTGATACACCACTATATAGCCTCCCCTTGCACTGCACAGTGACTGGTGTGTTGTACAGGCAAAATCGCTAGCAGCAGAAGCAGTTTTTTTTTCTTCTTCTCAGCAGGACAAAAAAAAAATTGGGATTGCTTTTAAAAAAGCAGTTTGCGGAGCAGTGGGTAAACAGCAATGCAGGAATGTCAGGAAGCCTTAGAAGGCAGCCCAACAACCAACACCACTGATACACCACTATATAGCCTCCCCTTGCACTGCACAGTGACTGGTGTGTTGTACAGGCAAAATCGCTAGCAGCAGAAGCAGTTTTTTTTTCTTCTTCTCAGCAGGACAAAAAAAAAAATTGGGATTGCTTTTAAAAAAGCAGTTTGCGGAGCAGTGGGTAAACAGCAATGCAGGAATGTCAGGAAGCCTTAGAAGGCAGCCCAACAACCAACACCACTGATACACCACTATATAGCCTCCCCTTGCACTGCACAGTGACTGGTGTGTTGTACAGGCAAAATCGCTAGCAGCAGAAGCAGTTTTTGGTGTCTTCTTCCCTGCCTAACGCTCTCCCTATTCTGAGATCAGCATGAGTAACATGGCGGTCGGCGTGCACGCCCTTTTATACCCCCTGTGACGCCCCCCAAAGCAAGCCAATCACTTGCATGCCCTTCTGAAAGATGGTGGTGACCTGTGCCTATGTCATCACGTTGCCCACAGTGTCCGTGGATCCTGATTGGCTGAAAAAGAGCGCAAAACAAACTTTTGAAACGCGACTTTGGCGCGTAAGTCGCCGACCTCGTGGCCGACCTCATCCTAGGGTCGGGTTTCGTTTCATGAAACCCGACTTTGCCAAAAGTCGGCGACTTTTGAATTTTTTCGACCCGTTTCGCTCAACTCTAATCGGAACGTGTCTTTAGTGCTGCAGGTGGTGTGGTAACAGACCGTCGCACGCGACTATCCGCCGATAATGTTGACCGGCTTACTTTTGTGAAAATGAACAAGGCCTGGATCTCACCTGAATTTGCCAGTCCTCTTCCAGAATAAATAATTGGCTGGCAACAGGATCCAGGTCTCCTGTTGTGTTCATGTTTCTATGACCTGAACTTTATTTCCTGGGATACAGCAACGCCCGTTGTTGCTCAGAAGTGCTGTCCGCACAGACAAAACACTAGCTCATGTGTAAGTGGGGTTCGGTAACGTCAGCTGATCCCCTGCTGTCTGTACGGCAAACTCTCCTGCTGCCTACAACTTCTGACTACCTCTGATTTAATATGTTCTCTGATTTTCCCTCTGTCTCCACTCTGTTTTGAGTATTTCCTCCGGCCTACAACACCGCCTGTTTCTGCTCTCAAGTGCCGTCTGCACAATCCACACTTGTTCCTGTGGTACCTGGGTCCTGTAACATCTGCTCATCTCCAGAGTTGAGCACGGCAATGTCTCCTGCTTTGTCTACATTCCCACTACTTGTAGTGGAAATGTGGACAGAGCAGGAGACATTGCCTGACTCACCTCTAGGGAGAAGCTGCTGTTACAGAACCTCAGTAACACAGGAACAAGTGTGGGTTGTGCAGACGGCATTTCAGAGCAGCAACTGGCGTGGTTGGAAGCCAGAGGAAATACTCGAAACAGAGTGAAGACAGAGGCCTAATTGGAGTACGTTGACAGTTAGTAGTAATCTAGAAACAATCGCAAACTGCCACCAAGTAGGCCTCGGCATACTACCTGATTTTCCCTGGGCTCCGACACCGCCAGTTGGTACTCAGAAGTGCTGTCCGCACAGACAAAACACTCGCTCATGTGTAAGTGGGGTTCGGTAACGTCAGCTGATCCCCTGCTGTGTGTATGGCAAAGTGTCCTGCTCCCTCCACAGTCAAACAACCTCAGATTTACACCTGGCTCCAAGTAGGCCTCGGCCTACTACCTCATTTTCCCTGGGCTCCGACAACGCCAGCGGTGGGAATGTGGACAGAGCAGGAGACAGTGGCAGACACACATCAGGGGATCTGCTGACATTACAGAATCCCAGTAACACAGGAACACGTGTGGATTGGGCAGACGGCTACTGTACGCATAAACTGGCGGTGTTGGTGGTCACGTGAAATCCTGGAAACAGAGTGGAGACAGATGCCTAATTGGAGCACGTTGACAGCCTGTTGTAACCTACAAACAATCTAAAACTGCCATCAAGTAGGCCTCGGCCTGCACCCTGGTTCTCCCTGGGCTCCAACAATGCTAGTTGGTGCTCGGAAGTGCTGTCCACACAGAAAAAGACACTTGTTCATGTGAAAGTGGGGGTCAGTAATGTCAGCTGATCCCCTGCTGTGTGGAGGGCAAACTGCTGCTGCCTCCAAATTCAAACAACGTCTTATCTTAAACTGCCTCCAAGTAGGCCTCAGCCTACAAAATGACTATCCCTGGGCTCCAACATCGTCAGTTGTTGCTCGGAAGTGCCGTCCACACAGAAAAACACACTCGTTCATGTGAAAGTGGGGTTCGGTAACGTCAGCTGATCCCCTGCTGTGTGGAGGGCAAACTGCTGCTGCCTCCAAAGTCAAAATACCTCAGCTTTACACCTGGCTCCTAGTAGGCCTCGGCCTGCACCATGATTGTCCCTGGGCTCCAACACCGCCAGTTGGTGCTCAGAAGTGCTGTCCACACAGAAAAACACACTCGTTCATGTGAAAGTGGGGTTTGGTAACATCAGTTGATCCCCTGCTGTGTGGAGGGCAAAGTGTCCTGCTCCCTCCAAAGTCAAAATACCTCAGCTTTACACCTGGCTCCTAGTAGGCCTCGGCCTGCACCATGATTGTCCCTGGGCTCCAACACCGCCAGTTGGTGCTCGGAAGTGCTGTCCACACAGAAAAACACACTCGTTCAGGTGAAAGTGGGGTTCAGTAACGTCAGCTGATCCCCTGCTGTGTGGAGGGCAAACTGCTGCTGCCTCCAAATTGTAACTACTTCAGATTTAAACATTCTCTGATTTGGCCTCTGTCTCCACTCTGTCTCTAGTATTTCCCCTGACCTCCAACACCGCCAGTTCCTGCTCATAGTTGCCGTCCACGCATTCCACACGTGTTCCTGTGTTACTGGGGTTCTGTAACGTCAGCACATCCCCCAATATGTGTCCGCCACTGTCTCCTGCGCTGTCCACCTTCCCACTGCAAGCGGTGGGAATGTGGACAGAGCAGGAGACAGTGGCAGACACACATCAGGGGATCTGCTGACATTACAGAATCCCAGTAACACAGCAACACGTGTGGATTGGGCAGATGGCTGCTGTACGCATAAACTGGCGGTGTTGGTGGTCATGTGAAATCCTGGAAACAGAGTGGAGACAGATGCCTAATTGGAGCACGTTGACAGTCTGTTGTAGCCTACAAACAATCTAAAACTACCACCAAGTAGGCCTCGGCCTACACCATGATTGTCCCTGGGCTCCATCAACGCCAGTTGGTGCTCGGCAGTGTCTTTGGCACGGGGACTCCCTGTTGCCCAGCCTGGTTCCAGCACGCCTGCTGTTTCCGGGTAGTGTCAAGGTCACTATGCCACCAATCCGTTGTCCTGTCGTCTTACGGCCGGGTTAGCCGACTCTACGGTGCCTGCAGTTTAGGTGACTCCTATGTGGGCTGCGGGAACTGGCACTGAAGGCTGGATCCGTAGTGCCAATGGGACATGGACCCCCTGTAGGACTGTGGGTTTCGGTAACTGCGGCCAGCTTGCGGCCTGGCTACTTTGCTTTCAATGGGTACCTTCTGCTACCCACCTGGGTTCCAGCACTGTCTGCTGGTTCTCGCCAGAGCCTTTGGCCTAGGTGCCTCCATCTCGGTATCCGAGGTCCAGCACCGTCAGCTGGTCCTTGGTAGTGCTTTCTAGCACAGGTACCTCCTGCCTAGTAACCGTGGTCCAGCACCGTCAGCTGTTCCTCGGTAGTGCCATTGGCTCTTGTAGCTTTTGCTACCCATCTGGGTTCCAGCACCGTCACCTGGTTCTCGGCAGTGTCTTTGGCACGGGGACTCCCTGTTGCCCAGCCTGGTTCCAGCACGCCTGCTGTTTCCGGGTAGTGTCAAGGTCACTATGCCACCAATCCGTTGTCCTGTCGTCTTGCGGCCGGGTTAGCTGACTCTACGGTGCCTGCAGTTTAGGTGACTCCTATGTGGGCTGCGGGAACTGGCATTGAAGGCTGGATCTGTAGTGCCAATGGGACATGGACCCCCTGTAGGACTGTGGGTTTCGGTAACTGCGGCTGGCTTGCGGCCTGGCTACTTTGCTTTCAATGTGTACCTTCTGCTACCCACCCGGGTTCCAGCACTGTCTGCTGGTTCTCGCCAGAGCCTTTGGCCTAGGTGCCTCCATCTCGGTATCCGAGGTCCAGCACCGTCAGCTGGTCCTTGGTAGTGCTTTCTAGCACAGGTACCTCCTGCCTAGTAACTGTGGTCCAGCACCGTCAGCTGTTCCTCGGTAGTGCCATTGGCTCTTGCAGCTTTTGCTACCCATCTGGGTTCCAGCACCGTCACCTGGTTCTCGGCAGTGTCTTTGACACGGGGACTCCCTGTTGCCCAGCCTGGTTCCAGCACGCCTGCTGTTTCCGGGTAGTGTCAAGGTCACTATGCCACCAATCCATTGTCCTGTCGTCTTGCGGCCGGGTTAGCCGACTCTACGGTGCCTGCAGTTTAGGTGACTCCTATGTGGGCTGCGGGAACTGGCACTGAAGGCTGGATCCGTAGTGCCAATGGGACATGGACCCCCTGTAGGACTGTGGGTTTCGGTAACTGCGGCCGGCTTGCGGCCTGGCTACTTTGCTTTCAATGGGTACCTTCTGCTACCCATCCGGGTTCCAGCACTGTCTGCTGGTTCTCGCCAGAGCCTTTGGCCTAGGTGCCTCCATCTCGGTATCCGAAGTCCAGCACCGTCAGCTGGTCCTTGGTAGTGCTTTTCAGCACAGGTACCTTCTGCTTAGTAACCGTGGTCCAGCACCGTCAGTTGGTCCTCGGTAGTGCCATTGGCTCTTGTTCCTTCTGCTACCCATCCGGGTGCCAGCACTGTCTGCTGGTTCTCGCCACAGCCTTTGGCCTAGGTGCCTCCATCTCGGTATCCGAGGTCCAGCACCGTCAGCTGGTCCTTGGTAGTGCTTTTTAGCACAGGTACCTTCTGCTTAGTAACCGTGGTCCAGCACCGTCAGTTGGTCCTCGGTAGTGCCATTGGCTCTTGTTCCTTCTGCTACCCATCCGGGTGCCAGCACTGTCTGCTGGTTCTCGCCACAGCCTTTGGCCTAGGTGCCTCCATCTCGGTATCCGAGGTCCAGCACCGTCAGCTGGTACTTGGTAGTGCTTTTTAGCACAGGTACCTTCTGCTTAGTAACCGTGGTCCAGCACCGTCAGTTGGTCCTCAGTAGTGCCATTGGCTCTTGTTCCTTCTGCTACCCATCCGGGTGCCAGCACTGTCTGCTGGTTCTCGCCACAGCCTTTGGCCTAGGTGCCTCCATCTCGGTATCCGAGGTCCAGCACCGTCAGCTGGTCCTTGGTAGTGCTTTTTAGCACAGGTACCTTCTGCTTAGTGACCGTGGTCCAGCACCGTCAGTTGGTCCTCGGTAGTGCCATTGGCTCTTGTTCCTTCTGCTACCCATCCGGGTGCCAGCACTGTCTGCTGGTTCTCGACAGTTTCTCAGCCTTCTTGTACCTTCTGCTACATTTCCAAGATCAAGCTTTTTGAAATTGTCTTTGGTAATCCTTATTGATCTCCATGACGATGACCCTGATGATGACGACCCTGAAGACCACACCAAAGAAGACCAGAAATATGACCCTAAATAATAAGACCAAGAGGACAAAGAACATGAAGACAACCACCAAGATACAGAACAAAAGACAGAAGAACAAGAAGCAGAAGAAGCAAAAGCAGAAGAACAGAAAGCAGAAGAACATTAAGCATAAGACAAAAAATCAGCATAGAAGAAATCAAAATTATAAGCAGGAGAAGACTAAGCAGTAAATGGGGGTGAGTCCGTTCCTCCTCGTGGTGCACCTGGAAAATGCCTGCTGCTGCAGGCCAAACTGAACGCGGACAAATCCTGTTGTAAATCTTTTGTGACAGGCAGAACGTAAGGTGTAATCTTATAACTTTTATAGATAAGTACTACAGGAATGCCTGTTACCATAAGAAAATGAAGAAAAAGAAGAATAGGAAGAAGATGAAGAAATAGCATATGAAAAGTAATAATAGCTAAATAAGAAGAATATGAAGAATGGAAAAAAAAAATTAATGGGAAGAAGGTGAAGAAGAAGAAGATGAATAAGGTGAAGAAAAAGTTGATAAAAAAAATGCTACTGCTGCGGATCATGAAGGAGAAAGTGTGGGAGAAGTACAAAAGAAGGTGAAGAGCATGGAAGTTGCGAAACATACATATCTGACTAAATATAAAAAAGTTAACATAGTCAATATCTTTTTAACTCCGAACGTCTTGGAAAAAAAAAATTGGAATTAATGCTATGCCATGTGATTTGAATAAACCACTATGCTTTTAATGTCTCCTCCACCTCCCACAATACATTCTACATGATTCTTATTTGTTTTCAATTATGTAGAATTAGCCAACAAGGAAATAAAGGCCTTTTTTTAATTCTGATACCGGAAGTCCCATTGACTTGAATGGGACTTCCGGTATCGGAATCGGCGATACCCGATATTTTTTTCGTATCGGGCGATACCATCCGATACGATATTTTTGGGTATCGAACGGTATCGCTCAACACTAGTCATGAGATGTAAAAAGTGAAATATTTTTCATTGTACTATACCGCCATTTCTCTGCCGTATTGGCGCATCATGAGTTATGGTATGTGTTAAAGGGGCGCTTTTTGGCCCAGGGTACATGAAAACCTGGAGCCAGCCCTACCTCCCCACAAATTTAGCCAAATAACCCCCATTTTTCAGTGCGTAACTAGTATTATGAAGTAAATTAAGGTTGAAAAGCTTCAGTAATAAGATTTGATGTTTTTGGCATTCAAAAGGGCACTGTAGGTGTGTTTCCTGGCCTCCACTCCCGGCCGACTTTGCTTCCCCATTGACTTGCATTGGGTTTCGTGTTTCAGTCAGCCTTTGACTTTTCACAAAAATCGTCCGATTTCGTTCGATCCGACTTTTGCGAAAGTCGGGTTTCATGAAACCCGACTCGACCCAAAAAAAGGCAAAGTCGCTCAACTCTAGTATCTGATATTTTGATATTATGATTTATTTCAGTGTATAAGTCCATACACACGTGATATATTTTATGTAGTAGTTATTATCTAGAGTAGAAATATTTGCTACAGTAGAAAATTTCAAAGGTCATTCTGGGCACAATTAATTTGGACCAGCAAACCTACGGTAATTTTGTTTGATTCATTTGATCAAGGGGTGGAAAACAAGCCACCAGGACTGAGTTATATTGAACAATTTATTCTATTTTGGACTGTGAATATATCATGGACTGAGTTATTTTGGACTGTTGCTTTGGACTGAGTTTGCTCTGCCAAGACTTTGGAATTTTCAAGTATGATTGTGAATTTCACTTTCCCTCAGTGCAGGCTGTGTCTTGTGTGTAGACTGAAGATGTCCAATTGAGCGCTGAGACTGAGCCCAGATGATGCTGACCAGTCACCAGGGTGAATACTGATGCAAATGGCATATAAAGTGAGGCCCTGAACAGCTGAGCAATTGAAGATGAAAGGATTCTTATGCTCAGCCATTGGACACCTGCACCAAGGGGTTAATGTCATGAAGGGCAGGGACAGATTGCTCTTTAGAGTCTGTTCTTTCGCTAACCAGGGAAAGTAATGAAGTCACTCCAAAGTGATGAGGGCATAATACTCCCCGTGCTTCCCTGCAACAGAGACCCATTTAAAAATTGCGGTCAAGAAGATCCGAAGAAAGAAGATTTCTACAGACATTTGATATTTTAACTTCTGCTGGTCCAATGTTGTTTTTGTTTTGATTTTTTCCATTTTAAGCCCAGGATGTTGTCTTTTACCAAAACGGTTTTCTATTGGTAGCAAATAAATAAATATATATATAGGAGCAATGCAAATAATGATAAATGGTATAGTTTAGTGGCAGGTTAGTTAATTAGAGTGATTGAAACCAAGGGGTGGAATGTATACTATGAGATATTTTTATATGGTTTCAATCCGTTTAATATAATATACACTGAGATGAGATAAGCAAAAGGTCACTGAAACTTACTTAAGATAAAGGAATGTAAATTACTGGTCATTTGTTAATCCATCAACAAAGGACCATTGATATTCAAGGCAACTACCCTAATTAGATTGGGTGTGTTAACTTTCCCATGGATGTTATCATGTGCTCCGAATCCCCTCCTCCAGCTTGCTGTATTTCTGCCATGTGGCACACATAAAGCCCCCTCCTCCAGCTTCCTGTATTATATACTGGTTAAAACAGGTATTGAGGGGATGTGTTTATAGCCAATGGACAATAGACTTGTGACATCATTCCCCACATGGAGGGGCTGGACACACCTTTTAGCTGGACATTTAAAAGAACCAGGACACATGTACTCTTTCTCTTTTGGCTCCTGGAGGATGACTGGTCGACTTCTATCTGAATAATGTAACGTATGAATAATGCTTGTTTATGATTAATGCATATGTATTTATAGTTTTATACTGTTTATTATTTGGTCTTATCACTTATTAAGTAAATCAATTTAGTAAATTCAATTCTTGTGTGAGCATTTTCTTATTCATTACAATCCATTGGAACCATTACAATACAGTATGGAAAATTTTAAATCTCCGTCTATTTTTTTACAGAGTCACACACATGCTGTCTCTGTATAGATTTGACCATAATCAAACAGCAGATATATGATACTGTTTGAGAAGCGGACAGCTCTATACAGTGGAAGAATTGAAATGTCCGTATATGTATTTATGGAGTCTCACACACACACGCTGTCTTTGTATAGATTTGACCGCAATACAAACAGCAGATATACGATGCTGTTTGAGAAGCAGACAGCTCTATACAGTGCATGTATGGAAAATTTAAAATCTCGGTCTATTTTTTTACTGAGTCACACACAGATAGCATGTATATGTCCGTGATACCAGCCGGTACACGGTAGTGTGTGAGGAGCGTACACCTCTATGCAGTGTGTGAAAAAATGAACGCTCTGTAACTGAGCAGAAAATCAGAATAAAAGTTTTTTTGCATTTAAAAAAGCAGTCTGCACAGCAGTGTGCACACAGCATTGCAGCTATCAGGTAGCCTTATAAGGCAGCCTAATAACCACCAGCACTGCTGCACACACAAAAATTTTCCCCTGTCACTGCACACTAACTGTACAGTTAAAATCGCTATCAGAAGAAGCACAATTTTTTTATTTGTTGCTTAATGCTCTCCCTATTGAGAATCAGCTGCAGCAACCTCTCCCTATGCTAAGATCGGCAGAAGTAAAATGGTGGTCGGCGGTCAGGGCTTTTATAGCCACTGTGATGCCACGCAAAGCAAGCCAATCACACGAATGCCCTTCCCTAAGATGGTGGTGGCCTCTGCAGGTGTCATCGCGTTGCCCACAGTGTGCGTCCTTGATGATTGGCTGAGAAAAGGCACTGGAAGTATTATGGGAAATGCAACTTTGGTGCACGGGTCAGCGACCTCATGGCCGACCTCACACTATGGTCGGGTTTCGATCGGCGAATCCCGACTTTAACGAAAGTCGGCGACTTATGAATTTGAAAGACCCGTTTTGCTCTACTCTAGTTATGCCTCTGGGAAGAAGAGGAGCAAAAAACAGAAACCAAAGATGATGAAAGGGTTTGAAGTGTGAGTCCTTGCTGGTCTTCTTCCTCTTGCAATCCTAAAGACAAGTATAGCATGATCATTTCCTCCTAAATCCCTGGTCGCCTTTACTTCCAAATCCATTTCCTTCCTGTTGGTAAGAAAAAGAAGTTGGCAGTGGTGGGATTCAAGCCCACACCTCTAGAGAAACTGGAGCCTAAATCCAGCACCTTAGACCATGCAGCCACGCTACCTTACATGGATGGTTGCTTCTCTTTCAATCAGAATGTTGCTAATGATCTAAGAGGCAGAAAACAATTTATATCCAACTAGACAAAAACAGAAACATTATTATTAGTGTTGAGCATTCCGATACCGCAAGTATCAGGTAAATTCCGATACTGACTTCCGATACTTTCGTCATATCGGATACCGGAATCGGAAGTTCCCATCATGCTATGAGCCTGCTTGCTTTGATTAAGCCAATGGGAATCCTCCGAAGTGTGGGCACATCCTGTTAGGCATGTAGGCATGTTAACTATTGGCATGGCTGTGATTGGCTGCCGAAATGATGTCATGATGCACTATAAAAGCCACCGCAGCCGCCATTTCTGGTTCACTCTGCTGTGAATTCAGTTAGGGACAGGCTGCTGTAGAAGACTGTGAGGGACAGTTAGAAATAGCGATTCCACCAAACATCTAGTGCTTTACCCAGGCTACATAAACCACCACTGTAGCCTTCTTTACCCTAGCAGCAGTGTTCACAGCTGTCTGCAAGGGCTGTGTGAGTGCAGCTCACGCTGTGGAGTTTGTCCTGCAGCCACGTCAGGTTGTAGGCTGCCCAGCGTGCCTCACTGCTGCCTCATACATCTTTTAATTTTTGGGCTGCATTTTTTACATAATTTCAATCTAGTGTGCTTCCATCCGTATCCATATACGTTGGTTGCAAACACTAGTAGTAGACAGCGGAGCCTTTTTGCAGCCTGTCAGTGCTAGTGTCCACTTTGCTGCACTGTTCATGGCTGTCTGAGAGGTCTCTGACTGTGTGTGAGTGCAGCTCACGCTGAGTAGTGTGTCCTGCAGCTATGTCTGGTTGTAGGACGCTCAGCGTGCGTCAGTGCGTCACACATATTTTTATTTGAGTGCAGCTCATTTTTTCTTCTATTAGTGTGCATCCATCCGTCTCTATCTACGGTGGTTGCAAACACTATATAGGAGTACACAGCGGAGCCTTTCTGCAGCCTGTCAGTGCCAGTGCCCACTTAGCTGCACTGTTCACGGCTGTCTGAGAGGTCTCTTGACTGTGTGTGAGTGCAGCTCACGCTGAGTAGAGTGTCCTGCAGCTACGTCTGGTTGTAGGACGCTCAACGTGCGTCACTGCCTCACACATATTTGTCTTTGAGTGCAGCTCATTTTTTCTTCTCCTATTAGTGTGCATCCATCCGTATCCATCAACATTGGTTGGTTGCAAATACTATATAGGAGTAGATAGAGGAGCCTTTTTTTCTGGCTTGTGCCCTGCCGGCACAGCCAGATTAGTATTACCCAATTTTTTTGGAGCCTCATCTTTTGCATTGTAGGTTACCTGCCTGCATAGTAATAGCTCCAAAAAGTTGGTGATACTATCAGTTTCAATTCTTTGTTCACATACTTTGAGTTTGTTTCCAACAAAGAAACCACAAAAAAAGTTCACCAAACACTACATTTGGAACTTGTGTAGGCCACATCAGCTCCTATTAAAGTGTAGTCCACACACACATACTTCATAAAATTAGTGTTTCTTGTACCTGTAACCAGCTGTTCAGGAATAAGCACACTAAGGCCCCCCTTTGTACTTTTCTGCCTATCTTACGCAGTCTGGCAAGATGAAGAAGGCAGGGAGTAAGGCTTCGTGGGTGTGGGCGTGGAGTTTCAGCAGGGAGAGGACGTGGGGATTCTGCAGGGAGAGGACGTGGGGATTCTGCAGGTAGAGGACGTGGGGATTCTGGGCCTCCTGTGGGCACCAGTGAGTCAGCATCCCCCAGTTTTATCAGGCAACAGTCCTTTATGCGCAGCTTTGTAGGACCTCAACGTACCCCACTGCTGCGGGAGGAACAAATTGAAGCCGTTGTCGGATGGATG
Organism: Dendrobates tinctorius; assembly: GCF_039654945.1. Lineage (NCBI taxonomy): Eukaryota > Metazoa > Chordata > Amphibia > Anura > Dendrobatidae > Dendrobates > Dendrobates tinctorius. Next base: position 1,859,968 of record NW_027361818.1, on the reverse strand, counting down.
GCAGCTAACGCATCGACTTCAATTACTTCCACAGCCTCTCAGGACCAGAGCACCGAAGAGCAACCATCTGTCTCTTCACCACCTGCCAAAGTGCCCAGGCAGTCAGAGAGACATGGACAGGAGCCATCACAGTCTCTACTTCTGTTCTCGGAATCTGTTGGCTTGGAAAGAGGGGGCCAGCCAAGCAGCATTCCTGAATGTGAAGAAGAGGGAGTATGCAGTGATGCGCAACATCTTTGTCCCTCTGAATCTGAAGAGGCGAGTGGGCCAGTGCCTATGGTCAGTACACCTCAGTACGCATCAGATGATGACGAGACTCAGTTGGCACTTTCTGGTGCGTACGGTGCTGGCGAGACAACCCCGGAGAAGCAGCTGTTTGAAGAGGGGAGGGAAGATGATGAGGTCCTTGACCCATCATGGCGTGAGGAACAGGAAGGTGGTGGGAGCAGCTCGGAGGAAGAGATTCCCCTACCGGCCAAAACAGGAGGCAGAGGGAGGGGGAAGACTTGGTTGCCTGTACCCTCCATTTCGGCACCCGTTAGGAGCATTCCTCATTCCAAAGCCAAAACGGGCGCTCCCAAGACTTGCAGTGCGTGGTCCTTTTTTGACACAGTTGCAGATGACATTTGCTTTGTCAAATGCAAGCTGTGTCATCAGAAAGTCAAAAGAGGGAGAAATGTCAGCAACCTCAATACCACAAATATGTGGAAACATGTGCGCACCAAGCACGAGTTGGAGTTGCAGAGACACCCTGAAGACGTAGGCCAACGTACAGCACCACCTACCACCTATTCAGTTCGTGTTGGGGCCTCTTCCTCCAGCTCACGCACTGCTGGTTCGGCTTCCTCACAGGATCGCCAAGGAAGAACCTCTGCCACTGTTGTCCGGAGACCCTGTCAGATTGCACCCATAGCAGCACGTTCCCATCCATCACAGCCATCGGTAGCACAGGCATGGGATAAAAGGCGCCCTTACTCGGCAAACCATCCCCGAGCACTGTCTCTGAATGCTGGCATTGCCAAACTTCTGGCAGTTGAAATGCTGTCATTCAGGCTGGTGGACACTGACACCTTCCGGGACTTCATGGCATTGGCAGTCCCCCAATACAATGTGCCCAGCCGCTTTTATTTCAGCAGGCGAGCCGTCCCTGCCCTGCAGAAACATGTTGAGGGCAAAATAAAACATGCGCTACTAAACGCCGTTAGTAGCAAGGTCCACCTGACCACCGATGCGTGGACCAGTAACCATGGACAGGGACGATACCTTTCCCTCACTGCCCACTGGGTCAATGTTGTGGAGCCGGGTACAGATCTGGAGAGTGGCGCTGTACGTGTTCTTCCAACGCCACGGATTGCAGGACTCCAGTCTGTACACATAGACTCCTCCTCCTACTCAAGTTCCTCAGAAACAGCAGAGCAGGAGCCTGTTACGACCGATATGAGCACAGCCGTGGCCAAACGTCAACAGGCTGTACTCAAATTAATTTCTTTGGGGAATCGAAGCCACACAGCGCAGGAGCTCTGGAATGCTATCAAGCAGGAGAGCGATGTGTGGTTTGGGCCAGCGAATCTCCAGCCGGGCTTGGTAGTGTGTGACAATGGCCGAAATCTGGTGGCAGCTCTTGGCCTAGGCAACCTCACACACATCCCATGTCTGGCACATGTGTTTAACTTGGTCGTGCAGAGCTTTCTGAGGGACTATCCGGATCTTGATGCACTGTTGCACAAGGTCCGCATAGAGTGCGCTCACTTGCGGCGTTCCAGCACGGCAAGATCGCGCTTCGCTGCTCTGCAGCGACGATTTGGCCTTCCGGAACATCGCATCATATGTGACCTACCCACCCGGTGGAATTCAACGTTACATATGTTGGAGCGGTTGTGTGAGCAGCAGGCAGCAGTCATGGAGTACCAGCTGCATCAGGCGCAAACAAGTCGCACTGTGCGCCGTTCACACTTCAGCACCATTGAGTGGGCCTCTATGAAGGACATCTGCCTCGTTTTGCGTGCCTTCGATGAATCCACGCGGATGGCGAGTGCAGATGATGCACTAGTCAGCATGACTGTCCCCCTTATCTGCCTGCTTCAACAAACACTGCAAGCACTAAGGGATGAGGTTTCAGAAGAGGTGGAGGATGAGGAGTCCCAAATGCCATCTGCTTCTGGACAGTCTGCGCTACGTGTTTCCTCACAAAGGCCTAGGCAGGGGACACTTTGTGAGGAGGATGAGGAGGAGTCGATGGAGAAGGAAGACATCTCTCCAGAGGAGGGAGGTACACAAACCTCTACTCAGTATGTACAGCGAGGGTGGGGTGATGCAGAGCAGGCCGAGGTCACGCCTCAAACAGGGGACAGCGGTTCTTTGGCAGTTGGGAGTCTGCAGCACATGGTTGATTTCATGCTGCAGTGCCTGAGAAACGACCGCCGCATTGCCCACATTCTCGTCTCGGCTGATTATTGGGTGTACACCCTCCTAGATCCTCGCTACCGGGACAGCGTACAAAGGCTCATACCAACGTTGAACCGGGAGCGTAAACTGCGGGAGTACGAAGAGTCACTGGTGCAGGCCATAATGTTTTCCATTCCACCCGACAGCATTGTTGCTAGTGCTTTACAAAGCAGCTCTGTGCGTCGAGGCAGTGGAGGAAACTCTGCACAAAGAGGGAGCAGAGGCAGCGCCGCAGCACAAGGCAAGACCACTATGGCCCAAATGTGGCAAAGTTTTGTGTGTCCACCACAATTGTCTACACCATCAGCGACGCCTCGAGTCAGCAGGAGGCAACGCTTCCGTCAGATGGTGTCAGACTACATGTCTTGCCCTGTCACTGTACTCCCAGATGGCTCTTCCCCCTTCAAGTTTTGGGTCTCTAAGCTGGATACATGGCGAGAGCTTAGCCAGTATGCATTGGAGGTGCTGGCTTGCCCTGCTGCCAGTGTATTATCGGAACGCGTCTTTAGTGCCGCAGGTGGTGTACTAACAGACCGTCGCACGCGACTATCTTCCGATAATGTTGACCGGCTGACTTTTCTGAAAATGAACAAGGCCTGGATCTTAAAAGACTTTGCCATTCCTCTTACAGACTAAATTAGTGGTTGGCAACTGTATCCAGGTCTGCTGGTGTGTTCATTTTTCTACCACCTGAACTATAATCCCTGTGCTTCAACACAGCCAGTTGTCGCTCAGATGTGTCGTCTGCACAGAGAAACACACTAGCTCCTGTGTTAGTGGGGTTCAGTAACGCCAGCTGATCCCCTGCTGTGTGGACGGCAAAGTCACCAGCTCCATCAACATTCAAACCACTACTGATTTTTAACCGTGCCCAACTTAGGTCTCTGGCTCCACTGTCTCTACTATTTCCCCTGGCCTCCAACCCCGCCATCTACATCTCTGAAGTGGCGTCAGCACAATCTACACTTGTTCCTGTGTTCCTGTGGCTCAGTCCCATCAGTTTATCCCCTGATGTGTGTCCGGCAAGGTCTCCTGCTCTGTCCACATTCCCATAACCAGTAGTGGGAATGAGGACAGAGCTGGCGAACTTGCCGGACAAACATCAGGGGATCAACTGACGGGACTGAGCACCAGTAACACAGGAACAAGTGTAGATTGTGCTGACGCCACTTCAGAGATGTAGCTGGCGGGGTTGGAGGCCAGGGTAAATAGTAGAGACAGTGGAGCCAGAGGCCTAAGTGGAGCATGGTTAGAATCAGTAGTAGTCAACAACCTCCATAAAAACCGCTGCCCATTGGCCTCTGCATGCGGCATGCGTAATCCTGGGCTCCAACAGCGTCAGTTGGTGTTCAGAAGTGTCGTCTCCACAGAGCCAAACACATTCGTTCAAGTGTTTGTGGGGTTCAGCACTGCCAGCTGTTCCCCTGCTGTGGAGATGGCAAGGCTCCTGCTGCCTTCACCTGCCAAAATCCAGTAGGCCCCAGCCTGCTCCTCGCCTAATCCTGGGCTCCAACAGCATCAGTTGGTGTTCAGAAGTGTCGTCTCCACAGAGCCAAACACATTCGTTCAAGTGTTAGTGGGGTTCAGCACTGCCAGCTGTTCCCCTGCTGTGGAGGTGGCAAGTCTCCTGCTGCCTTCACCTGCCAAAAGCAACAGGCCCCAGCCTGCTCCTCGCCTAATCCTGGGCTCCAACAGCGTCAGTTGGTGTTCAGAAGTGTCGTCTCCACAGAGCCAAACACATTCGTTCAAGTGTTTGTGGGGTTCAGCACTGCCAGCTGTTCCCCTGCTGTGGAGATGGCAAGTCTCCTGCTGCCTTCACCTGCCAAAATCCAGTAGGCCCCAGCCTGCTCCTCGCCTAATCCTGGGCTCCAACAGCGTCAGTTGGTGTTCAGAAGTGTCGTCTCCACAGAGCCAAACACATTCGTTCAAGTGTTTGTGGGGTTCAGCACTGCCAGCTGTTCCCCTGCTGTGGAGATGGCAAGTCTCCTGCTGCCTTCACCTGCCAAAAGCAACAGGCCCCAGCTTGCTCCTCGCCTAATCCTGGGCTCCAACAGCGTCAGTTGGTGTTCAGAAGTGTCGTCTCCACAGAGCCAAACACATTCGTTCAAGTGTTTGTGGGGTTCAGCACTGCCAGCTGTTCCCCTGCTGTGGAGATGGCAAGTCTCCTGCTGCCTTCACCTGCCAAAATCCAGTAGGCCCCAGCCTGCTCCTCGCCTAATCCTGGGCTCCAACAGCGTCAGTTGGTGTTCAGAAGTGTCGTCTCCACAGAGCCAAACACATTCGTTCAAGTGTTTGTGGGGTTCAGCACTGCCAGCTGTTCCCCTGCTGTGGAGATGGCAAGTCTCCTGCTGCCTTCACCTGCCAAAATCCAGTAGGCCCCAGCCTGCTCCTCGCCTAATCCTGGGCTCCAACAGCGTCAGTTGGTGTTCAGAAGTGTCGTCTCCACAGAGCCAAACACATTCGTTCAAGTGTTTGTGGGGTTCAGCACTGCCAGCTGTTCCCCTGCTGTGGAGATGGCAAGTCTCCTGCTGCCTTCACCTGCCAAAAGCAACAGGCCCCAGCCTGCTCCTCGCCTAATCCTGGGCTCCAACAGCATCAGTTGGTGTTCAGAAGTGTCGTCTCCACAGAGCCAAACACATTCGTTCAAGTGTTTGTGGGGTTCAGCACTGCCAGCTGTTCCCCTGCTGTGGAGATGGCAAGTCTCCTGCTGCCTTCACCTGCCAAAATCCAGTAGGCCCCAGCCTGCTCCTCGCCTAATCCTGGGCTCCAACAGCATCAGTTGGTGTTCAGAAGTGTCGTCTCCACAGAGCCAAACACATTCGTTCAAGTGTTAGTGGGGTTCAGCACTGCCAGCTGTTCCCCTGCTGTGGAGGTGGCAAGTCTCCTGCTGCCTTCACCTGCCAAAAGCAACAGGCCCCAGCCTGCTCCTCGCCTAATCCTGGGCTCCAACAGCGTCAGTTGGTGTTCAGAAGTGTCGTCTCCACAGAGCCAAACACATTCGTTCAAGTGTTTGTGGGGTTCAGCACTGCCAGCTGTTCCCCTGCTGTGGAGATGGCAAGTCTCCTGCTGCCTTCACCTGCCAAAATCCAGTAGGCCCCAGCCTGCTCCTCGCCTAATCCTGGGCTCCAACAGCGTCAGTTGGTGTTCAGAAGTGTCGTCTCCACAGAGCCAAACACATTCGTTCAAGTGTTTGTGGGGTTCAGCACTGCCAGCTGTTCCCCTGCTGTGGAGATGGCAAGTCTCCTGCTGCCTTCACCTGCCAAAATCCAGTAGGCCCCAGCCTGCTCCTCGCCTAATCCTGGGCTCCAACAGCATCAGTTGGTGTTCAGAAGTGTCGTCTCCACAGAGCCAAACACATTCGTTCAAGTGTTAGTGGGGTTCAGCACTGCCAGCTGTTCCCCTGCTGTGGAGGTGGCAAGTCTCCTGCTGCCTTCACCTGCCAAAAGCAACAGGCCCCAGCCTGCTCCTCGCCTAATCCTGGGCTCCAACAGCGTCAGTTGGTGTTCAGAAGTGTCATCTCCACAGAGCCAAACACATTCGTTCAAGTGTTTGTGGGGTTCAGCACTGCCAGCTGTTCCCCTGCTGTGGAGATGGCAAGTCTCCTGCTGCCTTCACCTGCCAAAATCCAGTAGGCCCCAGCCTGCTCCTCGCCTAATCCTGGGCTCCAACAGCGTCAGTTGGTGTTCAGAAGTGTCGTCTCCACAGAGCCAAACACATTCGTTCAAGTGTTTGTGGGGTTCAGCACTGCCAGCTGTTCCCCTGCTGTGGAGATGGCAAGTCTCCTGCTGCCTTCACCTGCCAAAAGCAACAGGCCCCAGCTTGCTCCTCGCCTAATCCTGGGCTCCAACAGCGTCAGTTGGTGTTCAGAAGTGTCGTCTCCACAGAGCCAAACACATTCGTTCAAGTGTTTGTGGGATTCAGCACTGCCAGCTGTTCCCCTGCTGTGGAGATGGCAAGTCTCCTGCTGCCTTCACCTGCCAAAATCCAGTAGGCCCCAGCCTGCTCCTCGCCTAATCCTGGGCTCCAACAGCGTCAGTTGGTGTTCAGAAGTGTCGTCTCCACAGAGCCAAACACATTCGTTCAAGTGTTTGTGGGGTTCAGCACTGCCAGCTGTTCCCCTGCTGTGGAGATGGCAAGTCTCCTGCTGCCTTCACCTGCCAAAATCCAGTAGGCCCCAGCCTGCTCCTCGCCTAATCCTGGGCTCCAACAGCCTCAGTTGGTGTTCAGAAGTGTCGTCTCCACAGAGCCAAACACATTCGTTCAAGTGTTTGTGGGGTTCAGCACTGCCAGCTGTTCCCCTGCTGTGGAGATGGCAAGTCTCCTGCTGCCTTCACCTGCCAAAATCCAGTAGGCCCCAGCCTGCTCCTCGCCTAATCCTGGGCTCCAACAGCGTCAGTTGGTGTTCAGAAGTGTTGTCTCCACAGAGCCAAACACATTCGTTCAAGTGTTTGTGGGGTTCAGCACTGCCAGCTGTTCCCCTGCTGTGGAGATGGCAAGTCTCCTGCTGCCTTCACCTGCCAAAAGCAACAGGCCCCAGCCTGCTCCTCGCCTAATCCTGGGCTCCAACAGCGTCAGTTGGTGTTCAGAAGTGTCATCTCCACAGAGCCAAACACATTCGTTCAAGTGTTTGTGGGGTTCAGCACTGCCAGCTGTTCCCCTGCTGTGGAGATGGCAAGTCTCCTGCTGCCTTCACCTGCCAAAAGCAACAGGCCCCAGCCTCCTCCTCGCCTAATCCTGGGCTCCAACAGCGTCAGTTGGTGTTCAGAAGTGTCGTCTCCACAGAGCCAAACACATTCGTTCAAGTGTTTGTGGGGTTCAGCACTGCTAGCTGTTCCCCTGCTGTGGAGATGGCAAGTCTCCTGCTGCCTTCACCTGCCAAAATCCAGTAGGCCCCAGCCTGCTCCTCGCCTAATCCTGGGCTCCAACAGCGTCAGTTGGTGTTCAGAAGTGTCGTCTCCACAGAGCCAAACACATTCGTTCAAGTGTTAGTGGGGTTCAGCACTGCCAGCTGTTCCCCTGCTGTGGAGATGGCAGTCTCTCCTGCTGTCTCCGCATTCCAAAGACAGTAGGCCTCTGCCTACACCCTCCTATTTCCTGGGCTTCAACACAGCCAGTTGTAGCTCGGAAGTGCCGTCCACACGGAAAGAGACACTTGCTCCCATGTCTCAGTGGGGTTCAGTAACGTCAGCTGTTCCCCTGCTGTGTGGATGGCAGTCTCTCCTGCTGTCTCTGCATTCCAAAGACAGTAGGCCTCTGCCTACACCCTCCTATTTCCTGGGCTTCAACACAGCCAGTTGTAGCTCGGAAGTGCCGTCCACACGGAAAGAGACACTTGCTCCCGTGTCTCAGTGGGGTTCAGTAACGTCAGCTGATCCCCTGCTGTGTGGATGGCAAAGTCTCCTGCTGCCTATACAGTCCTACTACTACTGATTTTTAACTGTGCTCCAATTAGGCCTGTGGCTCCACTGTCTCTCGTATTTCCCCTGTCCTCCAACCCTGCCAGTTACAGCTCCGAAGTGGCGTCTGCACAATCCACACTTGTTCCTGTGTTACAGGTGTTCAGTCCGGTCAGTTAATCCCCTGATGTGTGTCCGGCAATGTCGCCTGCTCTGTCCACATTCCCATAACTAGTTATGGGAATGTGGACAGAGCAGGCGACATTGCCGGACACACATGGGAATGTGGACAGAGCAGGCGACATTGCCGGAAACACATCAGGGGATTAACTGACCGGACTGAACACCTGTAACACAGGAACAAGTGTGGATTGTGCAGACGCCACTTCGGAGCTGTAACTGGCGGGGTTGGAGGACAGGGGAAATACGAAAATCAGTGAAGCCACAGGCCTAAGTGGAGCTTGGTTAAAATTAGTAGAAGTCTACAACCGATCTTAAAATTTCTTCAATGCAGCCTCAGCCTGCTCCGTGCTTGTCCCTGGGCTTCAACACAGCCAGTTGTTGCTCGGAAGTGCCGTCTTCACAGAGTAAAACACTAGCTCCTGTGTTTGTGGGGTTCAGTAACGTCAGCTGTTCCCCTGCTGTTTTGATGGCAATCTGTCCTGCTGCCTCCCAATTGACAGCACATCAGGCCTCAGCCTGCTAAGTGCTTGTTCCTGGGCTCCAAAATCGCCAGTTGCTGCTCATAACTGACTTTGGCACGGGTACTCCCTCCTGCCCAGCTTGGTTCCAGCCCTGCCTGCTGTTTCCGGGAAGTGTCAATGTCAGTTTGCCACCCCAAGTTGCCATGTCGTGTTGCGGTTGGGTTAGCCGAGGCTAGGGTGCGAGCAGTTTAGGTGCTTCCTATGTGGACTGCGGGTTCTGGTAAGAAAGGCTTGTTCCGTAGTGCCAGTAGGACAAGCACCCCCTGTAGGACTGTGTGATTCGGTAACTGCGGCCAGCTTGCGGCATGCCAACTTTGCTTTTCAGGGGTAACTTCAGCTGCCCCTCCGGGTTCCAGCACCGTCAGCTGGTTCTCGGCAGAGCCTTTGGCCTAGGTGCCTCCATCTCGGTATCCGAGTTCCGGCAACGTCTGCTGGTCCTTGGTAGTGCTTTGTAGCACAGGTACCTCCTGCTTAGTAACCGGGTTCCAGCACCGTCAGCTGGTCCTCGGTTGTGCCATTGGCTCTTATTCCTTCTGCTGCCCCTCCGGGTGCCAGCACTGTCAGCCGGTCCTCGCTATTTCCATTTGCTCTTGCAGCTTATGCTACCCATCTGGGTTCCAGCACCGTCAGCTGGTTCTCGGCAGAGCCTTTGGCCTAGGTGCCTCCATCTCGGTATCCGAGTTCCGGCAACGTCTGCTGGTCCTTGGTAGTGCTTTGTAGCACAGGTACCTCCTGCTTAGTAACCGGGTTCCAGCACCGTCAGCTGGTCCTCGGTTGTGCCATTGGCTCTTATTCCTTCTGCTGCCCCTCCGGGTGCCAGCACTGTCAGCTGGTCCTCGCTATTTCCATTTGCTCTTGCAGCTTATGCTACCCATCCGGGTTCCAGCACCGTCAGCTGGTTCTCGGCAGAGCCTTTGGCCTAGGTGCCTCCATCTCGGTATCTGAGTTCCGGCAACGTCTGCTGGTCCTTGGTAGTGCTTTGTAGCACAGGTACCTCCTGCTTAGTAACCGGGTTCCAGCACCGTCAGCTGGTCCTCGGTAGTGCCATTGGCTCTTGTTCCTTCTGCTGCCCCTCCGGGTGCCAGTACCGTCAGCTGGTTCAAGAGGACAAAGAACAGGAAGACAACCACCAAGATGCAGAACAACAAGAGAGAGAAGACAAAGAAGCATAAAAAAACAAAGCAGAAGAACATTAAGCATAAGACTAATACTCTGAGCAAATGATATTATCTTATTTATAAGCAGAAGAAGACTAAGCAGTGTATGGGGGTGAGTCCGTTCCTCCTCGTGGTGCCCCTGGAAAAGGCCTGCTGCTGCAGGCCAAACTGAACGCGGACAAATCCTGTTGTAAATCTTTTGTGACAGGCAGAACGGAAGGTGTAAACTTCTAACTTTTCTAGATAACAACTACAGGAATGCCAGACACAAATAAGAATATGATGAAGAAGAATAGGAAGAAGATGAAGAAGTTGAATATGTAGAATAATAATTGTTGAATAAGAAGAATATGAAGAATGTAAGAAAAGGAAGAAGAAGAAGAATGTAAAAAAAGGAAGTAGAAGAATTTAAAAAAGGAAGAAGAAGAAGAATTTAAAAAAAGGAAGAAGAAGAAGAATGTAAAAAAAGGAAGAAGAAGAATGTAAAAAAAGGAATAAGAAGAAGAAGGTAAAAAAAGGAAGAAGAATAAGAAAGAAGAAGAAAGAAGAAAGAAGAAGAAGACATACATGTCTGGCAAAATATAAATGAGGCTAACATAGTCAATATCTTTGTAACTCCTAACGTCTTTAAAAAAAAAGTTTAATTCCTGCTATTCCATTTGATTGGGCTAAACCTCTATGGCTTTAATGTATCCTCCACCTCCCACAATACATTCTACATTATTCTTAGTTGTTTTTCTTCATGTAGAATTAACCTACAAGGAAAGAAAGGGTTTTTTTTAATTCTGATATTTTGGCCCCATTGACTTGCATTGGTTCCCGGTATAGGAATCGGCGATACCGATACTTTTTTTTAAGATCGGCCGATCCATTCCGATCCGATATTTTCAAGTATCGGCTGGTATCGCTCAACTCTAATTATTATACATGAGCAAAATGGTTATCGGGGATTTGTGTGTTCACCGAGTCTGCCTGCTCGATCTGTGAAGAACCTTTTCCTGCTTAGCCATCGGAATATCCTTTTTTCCATCTGTAATGAGCGCCCCCTGGTCCGTAGTATTGTCCTTGGAAGGAATAAGTCCTGTGCCATCCTTTGTATTGACCACACATATATTTATACATGTAAATGAGATCTTCTCTGAGATCTTTTTCTTAGCTTAACAAGCCCATTTTTTCAATTCTTAAACTTTTTTTTTACAGCACCTTCCCTTTAAAACCTTAACAACCAAAGCAAATTGTAGGTTAATGACAGAGCCCGAGTGTCTCTTTATGAAGATATAACTGGAACGCTTCAAGGGATCCCGGTGATTCTGAGAATTTTTTCTCATGACATATTGTACTTCTTGATAGTGGTAAAATTTATTCGGTATGACTTGGGTTTATTTGTTAAAATATCAGAAATTTGGCAAAAAATTCTGAAAATATCACAATTTTTAAACTTTTAATTTTTATGCCCTTTTATCACAGGGTCATATCACACAAAATACTAAATAAATAACATTTTGCACATGTCTACTTTACATCAGCACAATTTTTGAAACTTTTTTTTTGGGGGGGAAAATGGTTAAAGTTGCCCAGTGATGTATCACTTTCACAACTAAATTAACAAAACCATTCTTTTACGGACCACCTCACAATTGAAGTGACTTTGAGGGGCCTATATGACAGAGAATAACCAAAAGTGACATCATTCTGAAAACTGCACCCCTAGAGGTACTTAAAATCACAATCAAAAAGTTTATTAACCCTTCTGGTGCTTCACAGGAATTAATGCAATGTGGAAGGAAAAAATTAACATTTTCCTTTTATTCACAAAAATTTTACCTATTACAATTTTTTTTTATTTTTAAAATGGCAACAGGAAAAATTGAAATTCAAAAAGTGTTGTGCGAATTCTCCTGACTACACTGATACCCCATATGTGAGGGTAAGCTGTTTGGGTGCACAGCAGGGCTTAGAAGGGAAGGAGCGCTATTTGACTTTTTGAATGCAAAATTGTCTGGAACGTGGATGCTATTTCTCATTTAGAGAGCACTAAACCATTGAAACCCCCCAAAAGTGACCTCATTTTGGAACCCCTAAGGAATGTATCTAGATGTGTGGTGAGCACCTTGAACCCTCACATATGTTTATAACTTAGGGCCGTGAAAATAAAATAATATAATTTTTCCCAAGAAAAATGTTATTTAAGTTCCATTTTTTATTTTCACAAGAGTAACAGGAGAAAATAGACTATATAGTTTTTTGCGCAATTTCTCCTGAGTACGCCAATACCCCATATGTGGTCAAAACTACTTTTGAGACAAGTGAAAAGCTCAGAAGGGAAGAGGTGCCATATTGGAGTTCAGGTTTTGCTGGAATGGTTTAAGCCTTTGTTCACACGTAGCTTTTTTTGTGTTTTCGCGGCATTTTTAAATGTGCGATTTTGTCGTGAAAGCACAAAAAAAAGCATCCCATGCAATCCTATGGGATTCCGCAATGCTGTGCTAATGCTGCAGATTTTTCCACGGCCGAATTGCATCATGGAAAAATATGCAGCATGCTCATTAATTTTGCGGAATCGCGGCGATTCCGCCCACATAGGAATGCATTGTTCTGCTTACTTTCCGCAAGTGGCTGTGCCCACCATGCGAAAAGTAAACAGAACATTTGCGGATGGTACCTCCAGGCTCTGGGTACCATATCCCTGTAAAAAGTAGAATTAAAATAAAAAAATTGTCAAATTCTCACCTTTGCATCACTGGGAACGGGACCTGCCGGGAGCATCGTGATGATCGCGAACGCTGCGCGGGACACCGGAAGGTAAGAAAAACACGATTTTTTTTATTACTTTTAACATTAGATCTTTTTATTACTGATGCCACATAGTCAGCCTCAATAGTAAAAAGTTGGTCACCCTCGTCAAACACTATGTTTGGCAAGTGTGACCAACCTGTCAATCAGTTTGCCAAGCGATGCTACAGATCGCTTGGAAAACGCTAGCATTCTGCAAGCTAATTACGCTTGCAAACCGCTAGTTTTTCTGCAGGAAATAGGCGGAAATTAAAATGCGATTTGCTCGCATATTTCCCTTGGAATGGAAATCATGAATTCCCACGGAAATTTCCGTGGCAATTCTGCAACGTGTGCACATAGCCTAAGAATGCCATATCACATTGACAGAGTCCCTGAGTTGCCAGAACAACAGAAACTCCCCTTTTTTACCTCATTTTAGAAACTACACCACCCAATAAACTCATCTAGGGGTGCAGTGATCACATTGACACCACAGATGTGTCACAGAATTTTATAGCATTGGGCAGTGAAGAAAAAATAATTTAATTTTGTCCACAAAAATTTTGGTTTAGCCCCAGATTTTATATTTTCACACTAGGAAATAAGTAAAAATAGCACGAAAATGAATCACACAATTTCTGCTAAATGTAGAAATACCCCATATGTGGTTGTGCAGTACTGCTTACCAATACGGCAACACCTTGGAGGGATGGAGCGCTATTTGCATATTTGAAGAGCAGAATCCCCCCTCAAGTGACCCCATTTTAAAATTATACCCCTGCCAAACATGTGGATGCTAAATGTGGTTTGGGTACACCGTGAGGCTCAGAAGGGAGGGGGCATTTGGATTTCTTTGGTGGGTTGGGTAAGGGCATAGCGCTTTTCCAGAGCCTTTGTGCTACCAGTAACATGGAAGCCTCCTATATTACCTCTCAGAGATGTCGGACCTCAGTGGGGACATGCTTACGTTTGTGGATTGAGTCGAAGCTTTTATTGGGAACGTTTTACGTTACATTTTTTGATCACAGTTATCCGGCACTCTACACTGAGCACTTACATGGGGGTTTCTATCTAAATCTCCAAGTGACATGATTTAGATGAAACTCCCGAGGGATCCATTCACTATAATGAGGCAGCAAAGTTACTCTGGACTCTGTCAGACCTCTGTCCATACCCATACAGAAACTTCTTAGACTATGCTCTGAGCACGGTCAAAGAAGCTTTCCGCAGCTTGGTGGCCTGGGGGTCATCATTACGACCTTGGGTCACCATAGAAATGATTGTGTCCCCATGATGATGTAGCATGAGTGACGATCTGAAGACAGAGCTCCCTCCCTCTGCCTACCTCCTGAATGTTGCTATCTTAGCAGTTAGGGGGTTAAACAGCCTGTGGCAGAACTGGCACCATCTCTGGGCACTAGTGCAGGAGCTTGGCCTTCAAAACAGCTGAGCTCCTGAGGGGAGGTATTGATATTTCAGCACTTCTTGTGTGACCATTCAGTCAGACTGACTGACTGATCCCAGCACTCTTGACTGCAGGGACTGACAGCATGGGCCCACACACCTCTTCCATAGCTGCTCAGCTGTCCCTAACAGGTGTCGACACGGAACTGTCTCTGCTCGTTTACCCTCATTGACAGTTTAAAATAATGACAGACATTACATGTCATGGTGCGGGAGCTGACACCTGGCCATGACATGCTGAGTCCATCATTGGTTGCAAAGGTGTTAAAAATTGATGATCTATATTTGGGGTGGATGTTCCTTTGGCCCCAAACTCAGTAAACACACTCTGAGTCATGGGTGAGGGACAGAATCTGCGATATGGCTGATTAGGTTGGTGGCTTAGGGCCCCGTCACACATAGCGATCTCGCTAGCGAGTTTTGTGACACAACAGCGATCTCACCAACAAGATCGCTGTGTGTGACAGGGATCAGCGACCGGACCCCCTGCCGGGATCGCTGTAGGAAACCGCTGGACATTTCTTTTGTCACTGGTCTCCCGCTGGCAAGCACGCATCGCTGCGTGTGACGCACGTCCCTTGGATACCCGATGTGTACGTTAGTTACCAGCTCCCTGCATCAGCGCGCTGGTAACTAACGAGCACAGTGACGCCGCGCGCTCGGCGTCGCTGTGCTGATCGCTGGTGAAGCTGTCTGTGTGACAGCTCACCAGCGATCACATAGCGACTCAATAGCGATCCTGACATGTTGATATCATTGTCAGGATTGCTGGTGAGTCGCTATGTGTGACTCCAGCTTAAGAGTGTGGTGCTATTACCTCTGAGGCTTTGGGTTTTATCTTTGTACAGACCTGAATGTTCCATTTTGAAAAGACAATAACACATTTTTTAAATTCAATGTCTTCTTAACATTTTAATTTTAATTTTTTCATTTTAAAGATAAAGCGTAAAGAGTATAGTCATAAAAATGAAGAAAGCCTTGTCAATTCAGAATTAATAGAATGAGTAACATTGTGGCTCAATCTTAGTTCAAGATGAATGCATAAAATGCAATAAATGGCAAAGAAGAAATAAAAATGAAATAAATGTTAAAATGGCAGCTAATTACTTTTTTTTAGAAAATATAACACACTTTAAAAAATGAAAATTGGACCGTATGGGGATCAAACCCACAACCTTGTCGTTATTAGCACCACGCTCTAACCAACTGAGCTAACCGGCCATAAAACAGAATCTCTGCTACATTCTCTTTGGGGACCGAGGTTTAAATCTCACTGCTGCCAGCAAACTTTTTTTTATTTTTTTTAATTTAAATAAGAGACTGTTTTGATTAGATGGTGAGTGCCACCTATCTTCACTTTTTGTTGGACTATATACTAAAATAGCACAAACATTATATACAGAAGACGTAATAATATTTGCATTTACGAATATGAATAAGGTGTTATCTGAGCTATCTCTGGTGCAACCTCAATGACTTCGGTGTGCTCGAATAATATGTTTTAGTGCCTGCGGCTGCATGCCTCATGGCTGTTCGACAGCCACATCAAATAGAGGGATTGCCTAGCAAACAAAATTGGCTCGGTCATTAAGGGGTTAATATGATCAGGGCGTGGCACTGATTATACAAATAGTACTTCAATAAATAAAATATGAAGTGCAGAACTATAAAAGGGCGAAGAATTCCCAAGTTACCCCATGGGATATTTAAACTGGTGAATTTGATACTTACGTGTTACGTGACCTATAATTCTGTAAATATTCAAAAACAACTCTGTCGATAGGAAAAAAAAGAGAAAAAGAACAACCACAGTATCTAATATTACAAAAGGAATAATTTTTAACATTTCTCCATATGGGTAAAAATACATGTAACAACACTACCGCCACAATGAAAAGCCTAAAAACAGTTATGGAAAAGTCTTCATTTCCTATAGGTTTTTTCTTTGCTCCTAAGGCCATGTGCACACGATGCAGATATCCAGCGGATCCGCAGCGGATTTTACCACTCAGAAACGCTGCATATCCGCATTGTGATTTACAGTAGCATGTTAGTCAATAGAAAAAAAAAACGCTGTGCAGACGCTGCGGATTTTTCCACGCGGATTTCTTGTGGTTCAAAATATGCAGCATGTCACTTCTTTTGTGCGGTTTTCCACCTGCTCCATTCTCCAAATCTGCAGGGGAAAACCGCACAAAAACCGCAAGAAAACAGCAAGAAAAAAAGAAGAAATCCGCAAGAAAAATGCAGGTCATTTGACCTGCGGATTTCTTCAATTCTGAGCGGAAAAATCCGCAGGGCTAAAAAGTACGTCTGCACTTAGCCTTAGGCTATGTGCACACTAGGGTGACCGGATCTCATATGGGGGGGAAAAAATGTCAGAATCTTGTTCGTCTGGACCCCACAAAATGATTCCCCTTTCCAGATATTGAGAGAGCCAAAATTTGAGCTCGATCAAACGACGTTAACCCGTGCCGCTCGTCGCTCAAAGTTTGAAAAAATCCAAATTGAGGTATTTTAAGATTTAGGTATTTTGCATAGTCTGTTAGACTATAAAGAATGTGACAACAACATTGCAGAAATAGCCCTGACCAAATTTTCGAACCATTTGTGGCATTTGAATGCAGAGTTGGTGGGATTATCGTTTTTTGATCCCACCATTACAGACAATGAAAAGTTGTTAATGGCTAATAAATTGCTCAGTAGCACAGATGAACCATCAGAGCACGCTAACCTACATGAGTTGATAATTTTACATAGTTATCTAATCTATTCTAGAGCTTTTGTTACAGTAGTTTTTGAAACGTCAGAATCTAATGCTCGGCATTTGCTTACAACTTGCAGGACATATTGCTTTTGTTCTTCATCTTTTGTCAGAAGGTCGTTAAAGTCGGTTACTTCCTACCTCTTTAAATTTTTCTTTCCTAACTTTTGGATTTACAACCCTAGCGTGCTCTGATGGTTCATCTGTGCTACTGAGCAATTTATTAGCCATTAACAACTTTTCATTGTCTGTAATGGTGGGGTCAAAAAACGATAATCCCACCAACTCTGCATTCAAATACCACAAATGGTTCGAAAATTTGGTCAGGGCTATTTCTGCAATGTTGTTGTCACATTCTTTATAGTCTAACAGACTATGCAAAATACCTAAATCTTAAAATACCTCAATTTGGATTTTTTCAAACTTTGAGCGACGAGCGGCACGGGTTAACGTCATTTGATCGAGCTCAAATTTTGGCTATCTCAATATCTGGAAAGGGGAATCGTTTTGTGGGGTCCAGACGGACAAAATTCCGACATCGATTTTTTGCGGTCACCCTAGTGCACACGTTGCGTATTTGCTTGCAGAAATTTCTGCAAAGTTTCTGCATATCTTGGCAGCAAAAACACTGTGGAAAAATATGCTGTGTGTTTTTGGTGCATTTTTTTACATGATTTTTTTTTCCTGTGCATTCAGTGGGTCAAAAATGCAGGCAAAAACACTAAAACAATTGACGTGCTGCAGAAAAAAATGCACTGCAAATACGCACGGAAATTTACTGATCATGTGCACAACACCTCAGGATTGTCATTGAATAAACTTGCATAAGTATTCCATTGCGTTTTCAACCATTTACGTCCCCAAAAAATGCAGCAAAAATGCATCAAATACGCAACATGCGCACATAGCCTTAATGTTCATTTTGACTCCTTCCACATATCGTTCCTGTATGTACTTCAAAGAAAAATTAGTACACTGACCACAGAATATAAAAAATCTAAAAGCAAAGACAAATTTAAACACAAACTAAAAACAAATACATTAAAAAGTGGTGAGAGAACCGCATCATCTACTCATTCACAGAAAAGAGTCAAAACTGCCGGAAAGCTCCCATCGGCAACAGAACTGTTGGAACACTACTCTACTGGTGGAGAAGTAGGTGCCGATCGCACCAAGTTTCAGAACTCCTGTTCTGATTAGAAGCACTTCACCTATTCACATATTAAACAGTGCAGGTTCTTTTAACAATGCAGGGGTTAATCCGCTCAGTTGAGAGCTCCTGGAAGCTTTCCTGTTTTAAAACTCTCAGCTGTTCACTGTTAGCCACTTCCATCTCCCATATAATCTGGGCCTTAGCAAGCACTCATTGCCAGAGTTAGCTTCATGCTGCATGGTTAGGAGATGGTGGTTTGTGGTTGGTGTTTGAGAAGGCGTTTGGTGGATTTATCTGATATTGTTGCTAGGTTTTGGTTTTGTGCTAATCCCCTTACTTCCAGTATTTTGGTTTTACCCCATCCCCAATCCCATGTTAACCTTTATTGTTTGTGTGAGTATATTTGTATGTTTAGTATTTTCTTTAATCCCTTTTCATATTATCTTGTTAGTCTAGTTGAAGACCGTACACTACTACTCCCCTTGTTCCAGGGTAGAGGAAGGGAATAGACTGAGGGCGGATTCAGGAGCTAAGGCAAGGGACATGGCACTGGCATCTTTACCATCAGCAGTAATCTGGGGAACAGGGTGAGCTAGGGCTCCCCTAGCATTAGGGAAAGGGAAGAAGCCCCTGGTCCGAGCACACCCAACAACAGAGTCGTGACATTATTACTTCAGTGTGCAATATAATCATCTGTGTGCTTGAATGTTGCAAAATTCTAATACTGGTCAATCTGTCTCAAAGTTTACAAAATATCCTCCACATTTGACTAAAAAGCAATTAACATATTTTCCTTTTAATGATTTATTTTAGCTACATAAATAAAAAAAACACTGTAGGCAATTACTATTATTATTTATTTACAGAGCACCATTGATTCCATGGTGCTGTACATGAGGGGTTCCATCCAAAATAAAAATATCACTTACAGTAGACAAACTAACAATGCTAGACTGGTACAGAGGAACGAGGACCCTGCCCTTGCGGGATTATATTCTACAGGATGATGGTAAAGGAGACAGTAGGTTGGGGGCTGCAGCAGCTCCGATGGTGTTGAGGTGGCAACATGGTCATTGCAGGTTGTAAGCCTCCTTGAAGAGATGAGTTTTCAGTTTCCATGTGAAGGATCCACATGTGGTGGATAATCGGACTTGTTGGGGCACAGAATTCCAGAGGATGGGGAATACACTGAAGAAGTCTTGGAGGCGAGTGGGTGACTAACGAATAAGTGTGGAAGAGAGGAGGTCTTGGGAGGACCATAGATTTTGTGAGTGAAGAAATCGGGAGATTAGTTCAGAGATTTACAGAGGATTTACAGAGGAGAAAGGTTGTGGATGGCTTTGTAGATCAGTGTTCGTAGTTTAAACTGGATACGCTGGTGAACTGAGAGTCAGTGAAGCGATTTGCTGAGGGGGAAGCAGGAGAATAGCAAGGAGAAACATTAATTAGTCAGGCAGCAGAGTAAAGGATGGATTGGAAAGGTACAAGAGTGTTAGAAGGTAGGCCACAGAGGAGGATGTTGCAGTAGTCAAGGTGGGAGATGAGTAGGGTATGTAAAAACACTATAGTAGATTGAGGGTTCAAGAAAGAATGGATTCTGGAAATATTTTTGAACTGGATGCGATAGGAGGTGGTGAGAACTTAGACGTGAGGTTTGAAGGACAGGGCAGAGTCAAGGGTTATTCTAGCAAAATTTAAAGTGTGATGTCCTTCATTGTGATATATCAGGTAGGGAAGATATGCGAGATGGTGAAAAGACAATTAATTCAGATTTGTACACATTGAGCTTGCGGAAGCAAGAGGTGAAAAAGGAGGATATGGCTGACAGACACTCTGGGATTCTGGACAGCAGAGAGGTGACATCTGGGCCAGGGATGTAGAATGGAGTGTCATCGGTGGGTAGATGGTACTGGAAGCCATAGGACTTTATGAGTTGCCCCAGTCCAAAGGTATAGATGGAAAAGTGTAGGGGTCCTAGGACATAACCTTGAGTGACCCCAACAGATAGAAGGCAGGATAAGGAGGTAGTGAGGGAGTAGGAGATACTAAATGTGTGGTTGGCATGGAATTAGGTGATCTAGGATAGGGCAAGGTGTTTAACACCAAAGGAAAAGAGGATCTGTAGTAGGAGGCAGTGGTCAACTGTGTTGAAAGCAGAGGACAGGTGTAAAATGAGGAGTATAGAGAATGTTAGCTTGGTTGTAAGTAGGTATTGTATTGTGGACAGCACAGTTTTAGTGGAATGGTGGGGATGGAAGCCAGATTGTAAGTTGTTGAAGAGTGAGTTAGATGAAAAGTGAGAGGAAAGTTCAATGTGGATGTTATTCTCAAGGAGTTTGGAAAGGAATGGGAAAAGCAATATGTGTCAATAGCTGGACATATCGATTAAGTGGAGAGAAGGCTATTTTGGACAGGAGACAATTAAGCTCCCCTTCAGTGATGTTGGAGAGGGAGGTCATGGGGAGGGGCATTTATCTGATATACAAAGGGGTTGTGGTGGTCGAGCAATAAAGACTTGCCTTGTTTGGTCCATTTTATTTTTTAAATGAGGGCAAAGTTCTTGGCAGAGATTAGGGAAGTCGGAGGGGGCAGTGGTGGGCGGAGGAGGGAGTTAAAAATGTTGAATAACTGTTTGAGTTTGTAAGATAAGGAAGATACGAAGGATGTAAAGTAGGCCTGCTTAGCAGAGGTGAGTGCTGATTTGAATGTGAGTTGCTTTTTTGAATGTGGCGTAGTCGTCTTGTGAATGTGTTTTCTTCCCAGCAACCCTGGATAATTGCTGAAGCTTTTTTAGTGATGGTATTGTGCCAGGGTTGTCTATTGATTCGTCACATTCTGCTATTCATTAGAGGGGCGACCCGAGTCGATAGCCCATGCACGAGTGGCATTGCAGAAAGTAGTCTCAGTGTCTGTGTTGTGGAGTGAGGTTATGGCTAACAGTGGTAGAGTCAGAGAGTGTGCGAGTGTCTTAGTGTGCGAGGTTTCTGCAGGGGTGTACTAGTTGTTGGACATGGGTGACAGGTGAGGAGGACAAGGATGAGAACGTGGCAATAAATAGTATTTTCTCCATTGGTTCATAATAGTCATGTGATAAGAAAAGTTTTCATGGGCTGTAAGCCATAATCATCAGCATTAACAGAAATAAACAAGTGAAAAAGATCACTCTGTTTGTAATGACTGTATATAATATATGAGTTTCACTTTTTGTATTGAAGAACTGAAATAAATAAACTTTTTGATGATATTCTAGTTTTGTGAGAAGCTCCTGTATTTTTAGGGGAGGCATAAGTGAGATCAAGTCCTTGCCCTTCTCTTTCTATACCAATTGTCAATTTCTATTACACATCAGAAGGGGAGATTGGATTTTTCTGTCACTCTTAAGATTTCTGTTGGAATTTAAAAACAAGATAAGTTTAGCAAATATCTTTATTTTCATTGGTAATATGTATTCTATTGCAATACTTTTTAACAGTAAAAATAGTCAGTAAAAATCCCTAATGGGCCCAAAAGAAAATAAAAAATATTTTATGGATGTAAGTGTTCTTTCCAGGTGAGTATGGTTCTTGCTCTTTTATGAAAGACAAGAGTCATTGTGGGTTACCAAGCAGGTTCCATGCTGTAATGGTTAGCGCTCTGGGCTTTGAATCCAGTGATATTAGTTCAAATCTTGGTGGAACCTAAAGTTTTTGTGGACTTTCTAGTTTTCATAGGTTCAGGTTATGATTAGTGATGAGCCAGTATACTGGTTGCTCAGGTGTCCTCTGAGTATTTTGGCGAGCTCGGAGATTTAGATACTGTCGATGCAGCAGTATGATTTGCGGCTGCTAAACAGCCTTAATAGATCTGAGGAATGCTTGTTTGTTAGGAATTCCACACATGTATTCAGCCTGTCCAGCAGCCACAAATCATTCAGCTGCGTCGACAGAATCTAAATCTCTGAGCACGCCAAAATTCTAGGAGGACACCCAAGCAATGAGTATACTCGCTCATCACTGGTTATAATATCTCTCCATGTACAGTGGCTTAAAGAAAGAGTCTCATCCAAAGATTAACTACCGCTTAAAACAGGTTTTATGTTATATGTATTTGTTTTATTTCAGGCTAATTCACATGTGTTGTTTTTCAGATCACATTCTGCATAGCTCCCTACTGTTCAGATTTAGTCCTGTTGTCCCAGGAGGTCAGGGCAATGTCTGACTTCCACGCATGCTGTGAGAAGTCTCTCCTGCCATCTTTTCACTGCTCTGTAGCTCCTTCTCCAATCTTAAATCTTGGGGGCAAACTGGCATCTCTCTGTGCTCTACATACTTAATTTCAATTAACTAATTCATTATTTTCTCCTGATGAGATCTGATCTCTATGGGGTTCCAACACCCAACATGTTTCATTAAAGGCAGCAGCAAAAGCAATTAGCCCCAGCATGCACTGTCAAGAACGCTCCTAAATTACAGGCGGCATGGAAATGTATAAATGCAATAATTGTTGGATATCCCAGATTGTTACTCGAGTGCAGTAGTTGAAATGCAAGTGACTATGGAAAACTTAGAAAAAAGTGAAAGGATGCAAAAGTCTGCATGTGGTGGTGAAAAAATCACCCCCCCAAAAATGTAAGAAAAGTATATCTTTACATTAAATGAGTCACAAAAGTGGTGCTAGCATAGTATGACATCAAGGTGGTGGTGCAGATATTGCCGTAATGTTCTCACAATCAGCGGCATAAGGAGGATTGTTGTAATAAACAGCGGCCCTCCTGCTGCAACTGCCGCCATCGGAGAAAATTCTGATCCAGGCAGATGTGGTCACTGGCCTCAGCAACAATACCAACACTGGCATCACAGGTGGCATGAGACCAAATAAGAGGCTCAGATCTGTTCCTTCAAAAAGCATTTTAGGGCACATTAGTGGTACTGAGGCATGATATTCTGCTCACCTACATAAATTCCTTTGTAAGATAAAGAAGGTGCCCACCACACCTCTAGATATATTCCTTGAGTTTCCAAAATGGGGTCCCATGATTTTTTTTTTGCTGAATGCGGATTTTTGTAAAATTCGAGATAAATTGAATTCCACTCAAATTTGTTCTATCATCCCTAGTCATCACTGAATATAGATTATACGGACATTACCCATGACTTGTGTGTTGTGAGTTCATTTTCCCCTTCACCATTGAGGTCTGATGAACTCCCTCTTCTGGTGAAGGAAGGTAGTGAGGCTGATTACCAAGCACCTGGGCAGGATGATGATGACTGGGTGACGGGAATTGCTGACTGGATATAAGGCAGCCAACGCCCTTCTGCCTTGCTGGTGATCTCTCTGCGGGATTTTAGGAGACCAGTCTGATTCCTGCTCCTCAAAAGCTAAGTTTTCTGCTCTGCTTTTTGCATTTGTGTTTTGGTTTTGTTTTGCCTTGTTTTTCTGGATTTCTGCCATTCCCTGCTGGGGTGAGCTGAATTCCTTTTTGCTCTGTCTTCAGAAAAAACCTGAGTACTGACATAGTCTTTTTGAAGCCTAGCGTCTTCAGGGCTTTTTTCCCTATCAGCCTTTTGGCTCTTGTTTTGATAGGGTTTTGGGCAGATTGCAGACAGCAGCTTTTCTATCCTGTCCTATTTAGCTTGGGCCCCATCATTTGCTCAGCCCATCTTTCTATCTGTGTGAGTGTTTTTTCATCTTGCTTCACCATCATTATATGTTGGGGGCTGCCTATTGCTTTGGGGTCTGCTCTGGGGCAGTTTAGATTTCCCTTTCTGTCTTTAGGCTATTTAGTTCTCCGGCTGTGATCGAGGGGTCTAGGGCACCGTAGGAACCCCCCACGGCTACTGCTAGTTGTTGTTGATAGGTTCAGGGGTCTGCAATCCGATAGCTGGACTTAGCTAGTATTTCTGTTTTTGCCTCCTACGGTGACTCATTCATAACACTTGTGAGTGATAGATCAGTTCAGGAGGAGAAAGAAGCTGATTTCTCTGATAAGATATTTTACAACGTTTCTTACTTTCACATCTACTATTAATTTATGACATGAAGATTCAAACGGTGGATCCAGTTTAAGTCCTGTACATGTATGTAAAATATCATAGGAATTACCTTGTTGGAGGGGAAATTGCAGCATTTTAGGGATGTAGTTTTAGGCAGGTGTAATAGGCCATAGTATACGCCAAATTCAGACTATGCTTGGGGTTGATTATTCCCAGATTATGTTATGGCCTAGGCCATTTCATACCCCCTCATGCCAGATTATTCCCCCCTTGATATTAGCAGCTTTGAGTGATAAACACAGTAATTGCCTAATTTTCCAACATCTTATTGGGGGTTCAGGTTTGTCAGGTAGGTTATGTGAGAAGATAACTGACTAATATCCTACTGTTCTAATCACATAGACTTTTATTACTTGAACCAGAAAAACTTCAATCAGTAAAAATATTAGACTTCTACAAAGATCTAATGAGGTAAAGAATCTACGGCACTTCTCAGTAGTTACACATTACAAGCATCTGTGCGTCTGTGTATGATAGAAAGAGATTTCCACACTTGTCACCCAATCAGAGACAGGGTGAGAAAACCAGTGAAGTGATAAGATCAAAGTACAATTGGCTTCAGGTAAAAGCCCTTATCTTACTGGACACTGGTGTAATCTCTGATGTAATGACTGTTGTTCTTCCCAGTCACCTTGTATTGTAACTTCTCACTTCATCATGTGATTAACAAAACAAATCTCTTCCCACTACAGGGAAGTCAGGATTAAGTTATCAAACAATGGCATATAAAATCTATCTCATTCACTAGGCTCATAAAATACAGGGCTATACTGTAGCGGGGATGGGGTATAGTTTGGCATAGGCTGTTTTTTTTTACCCCGGATATAGTTTGGTCTAGAACAGTTTATACACACTGGGGTTTAATCTGGACAGGGGTTAATTTGCTACTATCACTGGGTATACTTACAGCACCATAATACAAGATCATATAATTATGTCTAGTTGGAACCCAAACATTTTTCCTGCTAATTAACATTGACGGAGATTCTGTTGAAATTTCCAGTTTTGGATCAAAACGCCGGTGTCTTATTTCTGTCTTGTAAACTAATTTCAGTGGAACCAAGAAGGGTATCGTGTGCTTTCCATTCTTGTTTAGTCTTCTCACTTGACAAAAATAATGTCCTCAGTGTCACAGCTGGTTCCATGGTGTAATGGTTAGCACTCTGGACTCTGAATCCAGCAATCCGAGTTCAAATCTCGGTGGGACCTGTATTTATTTTTGTTCCTAATTTCTTGAGTTTGCCAATTGCCAATTTCTGTTCAGGTCAGAAGAGAACATTGGATCTTTCTGCCACTTTTCAGATTTTAGCCAAACATCAGAAAAAATGAGAGGTTTTTTTCCCCAAAAAAAGGAAATTAAAAAAGGAAATTATTTTTAAAGAAAATAGTACAACGTTTTGTCATCTATATAAAAGTTTTTAAGTTATTGAGTACAAATAAATTTCTCAAAAGACAAAACACATTGTTACAAAAAGTTACACATATAAAAGGCAGATAGTAATACAACCATAGTTGTGACATGGAGACATATGTAAATGCCTAGATGCTAGAAACTCCCATATATACAACAATGGCCACACTGTAAACGCCTATAAGTACCATCTCTTAAGCATTCAGGTAAACACAAGTAACAAAAGAATGCAAATAGAGATTCATTATGTAAAAAGGAACAGTCCCAATCCAGTCCTACAAACGGCATTAACAATGGTGGTCATATATATAAATAGGCCACGGGAGTTTCCTCACACATATTAAGGAAATGTTACCACGTCACACAGGAACACCCCGACGTTTCGCACCTCGCTTCCTCGGGGGGCGATGTAATCCCTCATGAGATTGTTCGCTTTAAATAGGCCCACATATATAAGCAGGATCCAATCGCTCTGCATAAACTGAGCGCACGGGGCGGGGAGTCCGAAAAGTTTGATTTTGGCGCGCACGGCGCACCGTCAAAAGTGCGCAGCGCAGGTCAAAGCGCAACTAGCGCACGGCCTGCGCACGATCTGCGCACCCTATGCTAAAGATAGGGTGCGCCGATCGCAGGCGCCGCTGTGCGATAGGAGGCGGCGCTACAAGCAAGGGGTGGGCACGCCGGGCAGAGAGCCGGCTCGGGGGCGGAGCTACCCCCGGCCTTGCGTGCGCTTAAAAAGCGCTAATGTGAAACCAGCCTAAGGAGGTTGAAACTGAAATTAAATCCATTCAAGATATTCTGATTAAATCTCTTTCTCCAGAGTCATTATCCAAATTGAATGAGTAATTGGAGTCTGATTTTGCTAAATGGGAAAAAGAACTGGTACAAACTAAAGGGGGTTTTACACATAGCGATATCGCTAGCGATATCGCTATAACGTCACCGATTTTGTGACGTTATAGCGATATCGCTAGCGATATCGCTATGTGTGATACTTACCTCTGACCGGCTCTCCCGCTGGTTATCGCTGATCGCGCGAGAATGTCCGGCTCCATTTCTCGTCGTCTGCTTCCTGCTGGGGCTTCCTGCTGTGACGACGAGCGACGCTGGACGCGGGCGGGAGGACGTCAGGATCGCTGTGTGTGAAAGGTGAGTATCGTGCATTTCGTCGCTGCTGCATCGCTGTGAGATCATTCTGTGTGAAAGCTCACTAGCGATCATTTAGCGATGCACCAGCGATCCTGACCGGGTCGGATCGCTGGTCAGATCGCTGGTGCATCGCTAAATGTAAAAGGGCCTTAAGAGTAAAAAATATCAAAGGGATTGTAACGATTTTAAAACTAAGTATGTTTACAAATGGCGTCAAACGTATTTTAAAAAATCGAAAAGACCCACTATGGGGAGCCGTACTGATTCGTTTTCCTCAATGTCCTCTGTGGATGATGATTCTGTGGCAGGGACTAGTGCTGGTCTTAACCTGTTGGAGCGTCTTGGTACGAATAAATCTGGGAATTGGCAGAGGAAAAAATACTAATAAAAGGAAAATCATCCCACCACAGTCCATGGAGAAAAGGAGTAAAGGAAATAAGTTAGAGGTAATAAATCTATCACCACACATTTTGAGTGAAGATCAATGTGAGGTTCTTCAGTTGGGGTTATCTTTTGTCCCAAATAATAATTTTGATTTTTTCACGACAGTAAAAGATCTGCACCTTTTTATGAGGAAACTTGTGTTAAAAAGATTACATCTGGGGAATAAATCTAATCAAGATCTGAACAGCATGGCAGAGCAGGAGGCAGTTCGTATCCTTGAAGAATTAGAAAATGAGAGCTTGGGTCCATCTGCAGGTAATTCTCCTGCGTCTGTTTTTCCCAAGTCCACCACATTCCCCCCATTTTCACTTTGTCCACAAATTGAAATCTTTTGCAGACTGGTTACTCAGGATCTTAAAATGGTCCCTACTGGATGTATTGGGGACAATTTAACTAGGTCCCAACGACAAGCATTGTGCCAGTTGAGGGCATTAGAGGATGTTGTTTTTAAACCACCGGATAAAGGGGGGAATGTGGTGGTTTGGCCTACTAAAATGTATGAGCATGAAGCATTTAGACAGCTCAAGGATGCTGAGTCTTACTCACCTTTACCTAGTAATCCTGTTTCTGGCTATCAAAAAACATTATTTCAGATTTTAGATAGGGCACTATCGGAGGGGATAATTACCAAAAAAATCTTTGATGGACTTTGGGTACAATATCCAGTTATACCTACCCTGTATTTCTTGCCCAAGGTGCAGAGACACCAATGATATTTTACGGCGACTTGATGGTCTTTCCTTGGAGCCGGACATGGTGGTGGTCACGGCGGATGTAGAATCTCTGTATACGTGCATTAGTCATGATCATGGACTCAGGGCAACGGAGTTCTTTTTGAATACAAGTAATTTGGATTCATCAATTCAATCTTTGGTTATGGAGCTTTTGGAGTTTATTCTCCGGCATAATTTTTTCACCTTTAAAGACCGATTCTTTGTGCAGAGGCGGGGCACTGCGATGGGGGCGGCCTGTGCGCCATCCTACGCTAACCTATTTCTAGGGTTTTGGGAGAGGGAGCTGTTTGGGGAAGGTGCCCCGGCCGCCCTCCATGTGCAGTGCTGGCTTCGGTACATCGATGATTTGTTGATTATTTGGCAGGGTACTGAAAGTGAACTTGGTACCTTTATGTCACAACTAAATAAAAATGTGTATAATATCAAGCTTACCTATAGGTCCCATAGGAAAAAGATCGACTTTTTGGATATCCGAATTGAGATATCTAGTGACCTTGAGATCCAGACTGATGTCCATAGAAAAGAGACATCGGTCAATGCACTATTACACGCTGCATTGGCCTATCCTCAATCTACAGTGCAGGCTATACCGATTGGTCAGTTCCTGAGGATCAGACGCCTATGTTCTACCATGGAGCGTTTTGAGACTCAGGCTGCTGACCTTCAATCTAGATTTCTTGCACGGGGGTATAGTAGGCGTTGCATTAAACGTGGCTATCAACGTGCCAGAACATCTGATCGTGATCAGCTCTTGTCCGGCAGCAGGAGGAAAACTGATGATAGTAATACTGTCAGATTTATTTCAACCTATAATAATAGGTGGAATGTAATTAGAGGGATTTTGAATAAACATTGGCCCGTTTTAAAAACTAATTCCATACTGGGTAGGGTGTTGCCGGAAAAACCACTTTTGACGGCCAGAAAGAGTAATAATCTTAAGGATATACTGGTGAAGAGTCATTATGTTTCCCGTCCATCTTTGCCTTTTTATACAAGAAGGCCACGGGTGGGATGTTTCCCCTGTGGTACATGTATTTCCTGTAGAAACATCCAGAGGGCTTTTACATTTTGCTCCTCGGATGGAACACAGACCTACAAAATTCGTGAATATATTTCCTGCACGAGTGATTTTTTTGTATATTATGCAACTTGCCCGTGCAGATTAATATATGTGGGCTTAACATCTCGCGAGCTGCGAGTACGTGTGAGAGAACATGTAAGGGACATTATGGCAGCTCCAACTGTTGAAGACATAGCCTCTATTTATTTTTTGGAGTCTTTTTATCCTTCTTGCTTTTAATTGTATATTTTTGTTTTATATTTTAGTATCACAGCTGATGATCTGTTCATTTGAATGGGCCTTCTATTTTCTGGATTGGAACCATCCTCATACTGTGTTCATGCCAGCAGACATTTTTGCCATATATGCGCTCCTATATGTCTATTTTTGTTAACATGTTCTTTCTTTATATATTTATATGTGGTTCTATTGCTTTATTTATGTTGTTTTTGTATGGGCGCGTTGTGGTGTGTCTTTATTCTATTTTGTCATTTTTATGGAATAAGAATATGCATTGATGCTGTATAATGCAGTGTTAAGGATGCCATATAATGTAATTTATACTTATATTTATGTTGTGCATATGCATTTGATTTCATTTAAATATGTTCTCTGTTACATCTCATGTATGGCACTATGTTTGTTATATTATTATGGCTTGGTTTCTTAATATTGCCGCCCTGCATGTGCGCACGTTGATGGTGTTTCCTAGGTTACCCACATCACGGAAGGTGTCGATATGATGCGCCCATGTTCCACTGACGTCAGTGGAGCAATTGCACCTGGGACATGATACGTCTGACGCCGGAAGTGATGTAGTGGTGCCGGACTCCCCGCCCCGTGCGCTTAGTTTATGCAGAGCGATTAGATCCTGCTTATATATGTGGGCCTATTTAAAGCGAACAATCTCATGAAGGATTACATCACCCCCCGATTAAGTGAGGTGCGAAACGCGCGTCGGGGTGTTCCTGTGTGACGTGGTAACATTTCCTTAATATGGGTGAGGAAATTCCCGTGTTCTATTTATGTATATGACCACCATTGTTAATGCCGTTTGTAGGACTGGATTGGGACTGTTCCTTTTACATAATTAATCTCTATTTGCATTCTTTTGTTACTTGTGTTT
Source organism: Dendrobates tinctorius (assembly GCF_039654945.1). Taxonomy (NCBI): domain Eukaryota; kingdom Metazoa; phylum Chordata; class Amphibia; order Anura; family Dendrobatidae; genus Dendrobates; species Dendrobates tinctorius. Next base: position 1,830,154 of record NW_027361818.1, on the reverse strand, counting down.
ACTTTAATGCTTAAGAGATGGTACTTATTGGCTTTTACAATGTAGCCATTGTTGTATATATGGGAGTTTCTAGCATCTAGGCATTTACATATGTCTCCATGTCACAACTATGGTTGCATTACTATCTGCCTTTTATATGTGTAACTTTTTGTAACTATGTGTTTTGTCTCTTGAGAAATTTATTTGTACTCAATAAATTAAAAACTTTTATATAGATGACAAAACGTTGTACTATTTTCTTTAAAAATAATTTCCTTTTTTTGGGAAAAAACTCATTTTTTCTGATGTTTGGCTATTGGACAGAGAGTGTTCCTAAAATTAATTAAAATATGGTATTATTGTATATCCATATCCCTGGTTATGAGTTTATTACTTTTCAGATTTTAGAAGAAATTTGAATGCGTGAAAAATGTATTCAATATCTGCATTAAAAATATTTAAAATAATTTTATTAAAAATCTTCATTTTCACTGGTAACAGAACACATTTGACATTAGCAATTAGAAATATATTTGCTAATGATAGTAAGCAAGTCACGAGAGACTGTATTGAAAAATTAGTTGGCAACAATTGCTAATCCAGCACCTTAGAACACTCGGCCTCCCTACCTGATAAGTTCCCACAAAGTTTCACTTGTTGAAGGAGTCATTCAAGGTATCAAAAATTGCAGCTTGACTAAAGTGATAGAAAGCTACATGTGCGTGATAGGTGAGAGAAATTACTAACGTTTCCGTCACTTTCTTACTCTCTCCTTTGTGTCCTTGAAGTCCAGCTATCCTTTGGATTCTCGACACAGAGGAAGCTGTTTCTAGGCCGTTCTATAACAAAATGTCACCCCATGAGTTGACCAGATGGGTGAAGATGAAGAGACCGGAGCCAGGTTATCCAAGGAGCTCCGATCATGTAAAAAATTCATTGGTCACTTAATTTGATGACATTGTAAGGGAGGAAAGGATACAATCCTCCCCATCATTATGGCATAAGACTAAACAAACAATGCAGGCGTCTAATAGTAATGGCATCAACAGTTATTAACAAAAGTATATTAAAAGCAGAGCACAAATCCAGATGTCATAATTAATGGTCAGCTTACGGACTGTTTATTCAAGCTAGTTAAGTCAAGCAGCCTGGTTCTGTGGATGTCTGTGCCTTGAGCTGTTCATCTGACCTCCATAGATCTAAATAGGCAGCAGTAATGTGATCTCTCAGTGATTGATCAGTTTTATTCATTTGGAGCAAGATGATCAGGACCTAGGACTGACTGTTTAATCATCTGGCCATGGAAAGATATATAGACTAAATTCACAACCCAGAAAAAGGGAGTCCTACCCTTATAAGTAGAAAGTGCAAAAAACTAAAGTAAAACCAAAGAAATGATCTGATACACTATGACCATTAACAGACAGATACTAAGATAAAAAACAGTGAGCAAACACCCTGTAGTTAATAAATAATTAGTAATTGTACATATAAATATCATAGAGGACAAAATAAACACTATTTTGATAAAAAAAAGCTAGAAGCCATCCCACCGCGTCAAGGTGCACCTAATAAGGATGGTCCTACCTCTAATGGAAAACCTCTACATGTGCCAGCAGACCCCAATAGATGGAGGCAAAGCAGGATCTAGGCCTGACTGTTTAATTACCAGCCCATGGAAAGCTAAATGCACAGCCCAGAAAGCGGTGGCCTGACCCTGTATATACATAGTACAAAAAAACCCAAAGCAAAACCAAATAAATGAGAATTTACTCTAGAGTCTTACATGGAGACATTTTATAACTTAATCCAAAGACACCAAGAAAGTCAACAAAAGCTTAGGTTCCACCGAGAGTCGAACTCAGATTGCTGGATTCAAAGTCCAGAGTGCTAACCATTACACCATGGAACCTGCTTAGCCAACCTCACCTGACACTCAGCTTTCACATACGAGCAAGAATCATACACCCCTGTAATTAATAAAAATGCCACAAACTAATGAAAGAATCTGTTTTTCTCTGTTGGGTGCATTAGGGACTTTTACTGACTATTTTTCCTTTCAAATACTGTAGTATTGCAATAGAATATTTGTCAGATGTCTCCAATGAAGATAAAGATTTTTGCTAAACTTCTCGTTTATTTACATTTCATCAGACATCGTTAAAGTGGCAGAAAGATCCAATCTTCTCTTCTGATGTGAATAGAAATTAAAAATCAGTCTAGTAGAAAAATTAGCAGAATGAAATTCCAGGATGGTACAAAATTGACAGTCAGATTTCTGGATTCCATTCCCTAACCATGCCCCTATTACATTTCCGTGAATTTATTTGACTAATGGTGGTTTTACACTTACTGCATTTTTTGCTGTCCGTTATTGCTACCTGTGCTTGCAGGCATTTTTTGGGGTGTACCGCAATAATGGGCTACAAGAAAACTTCAATAACGGGCCGCAAGAAAAGTTTGCGGATTGCCTTATTTTCCAATACCATAGAAATAGTATAGGAGAAAAAAAACGGCGTTCCACAAAACTGGGAGTGATGGCGCGCCGCAAAATCAAACTTCCCATTTGTTTTTGCAGCCCTGTTGATTTAAATGAGCGCCGAGTCTGTACGCCATGAAAAATATCTAGCAAGCTCGATATTTTTTCATGGCCATATATATGACCCTCACGGCCGTATGGCACACGGCGCACCACTGATTTTTTTTGGGCCAATTTTGTGGCCCCATAGAAATGCATTGGGGCGGCAAAATCGAATACGGTAAGTGTAAAACTACCCTTACCTACATAGCCTCTCATCACTTTACAGATGATTTCAGGTTGAGGAACGTTTGGGTTTTTCTAGTGGAAAGTCAAAAATAGTTTAGAAGACTGAAATAGGGTACTAGTTTTTTCAACCCCCTTACATCATAATCTACATTAACATCCCCATGAATGTCATTAGTAAGAAAAATATTTATAAAGTTAATGTTACTCTTTAGCAATTTATGACTTATCTATAGGAAGTGAGCATGATGGCAGTCCGTCCCCACCACTCTCTTCGTTTAGAGTTGGAATTAAGCAATGTACAGGGAGGAACCCAACAACTCCATAGTTTCTTAGTGGCTGATGCCAAGGACTAGACTTTAGTTAGTCCTCAAGAGGGTCAGCACTCATTTCCTGGCTCATTCACAAAGACTAATGAATCCAGATTTAGTGAAAGATCATTAATAAGATGGTTCTGTCCACATCTCTGATTTACACGTGCTAAAATGGGTATTCAGTGCCTAAATATTATGAAGCAAGTATTACCAACCAAAATATTGCATCTTGACTAAAGTGACTGAAAAATACAGATGCCAGATAGGTGACTAAGAAAAAGTTCTATCGCTTTTAAACTTTATCAGTGAAATTCTGTCATCCTTTGCCTTCTCAACACAGGAAAAACTGTGTATACTTACTGTACCATAGTACATGGTTATATAATTATCTGTCTGGAACCTGAACATATTTCCTAATACTTTACATTCACATTGGTGTGGATTGGAATGTACAGTATGTGTCCAGTGTGGCCTGAAAACACCGGTGTCCTATTTCTGTCCTGTAAACTATTTTTATGGGAGCCAAGAAGGGCATCATATTCTCTCTTCTTTTTCTGGCTTCTCACTGTAAGATCCAAAGTTCTCCAGCACTTGGGATGACACTATGGTGAAATGGTTCCATGGTGTAATGTTTCGCACTCTTGACTCTGAAACCAGCGATTTGAGCTCAAATCTCAGTAGGACCTGTATTTGTTTTTGTTCCTAATTTCTTGAGCTTGCCAATTGTCAATTTCTATTCGTGTCAGAGGGGAAGATTGGATCTTTCTGCCACTTTTAAGATTTCGGAAGAAATTTGAAAGCGTGAAAAATTTACTCAATATCTGCAATAAAAATATTTATTCAACATAATATTTATTAAAAAAATCTTCATTTTCGCTGGTAACAAAACACATGTAACATTAGCAATTAGAAATATATTTGATAATGATAATAAGTAAATCACGAGAGACCGCATTGAAAAATTCCTTTGGCAACAATTGCTAATCCAGCGCCTTAGAACACTCGGCCTTCCTAACTGATACGTTCCCACAATGTTTCACTTGTTGAAGAGTTTGTTCAACTTGTCAAAAATTGCGTCTTGACTAAAGTGATTTAAAACTACATGAGCCTGATAGGTAAGAGAAATTACCAACACTTCCGTCACTATCTTACTCTTTCCTTTGTGCCCTTGAAGTTCAGTCATCCTTTGGATTCTCGACACATAGAAAACTTTTTCTAGGCCGATCTATAAGAAAATGTCACCCCATGAGTTGACCAGATGGGTGAGGATGAAGAGACCCGTGCCTGGTCAGAAAGGGAGCTCCGATCATGTGAAAAATCCATTGGTCCCCTAATTTGATGACATCTTAAGCGAGGAAAGAATGCAATCCTTCCCATCATAATTGCAAAGGACTAAAACAAACAAAGGAGACATCTAATAGTAATGGTGCCTACAGTTATTAACAAAAGTATATTAAAAGTGGAGCACAAATCTAGATATCATAATTAATGGTCAATTTATGCACTCTTTACTCAAGCTAGTCAAGTCAGCCTGGTTCTGTGGAAGTCTGTGCCTCGATCTGTTCATCCGACCTCCATAGACTTAAATAGGCAGCAGTAATGTGATCTCTCAGTGATTGATAATTTTTTTTATTTGGACAAAGATGATCAATTTTTAGCAACTATTGAGTATGAATGATGGGCTCAAGCAGTGCGGGGTGGGAAGAAGTGGCTCATAAGTGGAAATAGAAGCTTCTTTATTTAAAAAGATATATTCCAAAGTTATATTCTACAAAATACTACTTTCTGAAGCCAAAAACACAACTAAAAGCCTACAGTGCCACATATCTAATCCAAACATATATGATACAGCCCACAGAGATTCGTTTCTAATCCCAGAGTCTGATAAAATTCAGCAGCTGCCCCCTCTAGTGTTTAAAAGTGGAAAATATCAAACTTTTTTAAATAATATTTCATGTTATGTCCCATTAATAAAAAAATAATATTTTAAAAAACAGCTATTAATAGTATATATTTTTGCAGATTTGATACCTATGAAAGCCAGATTCCTTTTTTCTTTGCCACCACCACAATAAGGGACATTTTATTTTTTTAAATTTATTAGATGCCTTTAAACATTTATTTTAAATTTTATTTTTACATTGTAATACATTTCCTTTTTACATTTCCTTATTTATCTCCTTATGTTGCTGCTATATTTCACATTTCGCACAGACACCTATTTGGACATTCTTAAGACTGTAAGCCCTCGACGGCCGGGTTCCCTTCCCTCTGTACCTGTCTGCCATTGTTAGTTTGTTCTCTGTAATTTACATTTGTGTTTTTTGTATATAACCTATCCTCGTGCACACCTCCATGGAATCAGTGGTGCCCCAAAAATAAATAATAATTATTCTAGAAGCATAATAATGAAAATTTGCCAAAAACATCCCGAGATCCATTGTCAGGTCTTTGGCTGTATACATGGCGACATGGCCCTGACAATAACCACTATAATGGCCTCTCTATAATGTTTAGTGTATTCTCCCTGTTCACTAATCATTTAAGTACAAACATAAAACCAAAGAATTGATCTGGAGCACAAGCTGGTATAAGTACAATGTGGAGGACATTCACACTATGGCCATTACAGACAGAACCTAAGATAAAACAAAATGAGCAAATTCCCTACAATAGGTAAGTAAATAAATAAATAAATAAAATTAATTAATAGTGCATGTAAATAGTATAGGGTGCTTAATTAACACTGTCTTGATAAAAAAGGGTAAAAACCATCCCACCACAACAAGGTGCGCCTAGTCGGGATGGACCTATCTCCAGTGGAAAACCTCTCCATGTGCCAGCAGACCTCAGGAGACGGGGGCAGAGCAGGACCTAGGCCTGACTGCTTAATCACCTGACCATGGAAGGCAAAAACAACTAAATTCACAGCCCAGAAATGAGGGCGCCACACCCTTATAAGTAGAAAGTGCAAAAAAACTAAAGAAAAACCAAAAAATAATCTGATACACTATGACTGTTAACAGACAGATACTAAGATAAAAACAGTGAGCAAATACCCTGTAGCAAGTAAATAATTAGTAATAGTACACCTACATATCATAGTGGACTTAGTAAACAATATTTTGATAAAAAAAGCTAGAAGCCATCCCATGCGTCAAGGTGCGCCTAATAAGGATGGTCCTATCTCAAGTGGAAAACCTCTCCATGTGCCAGCAGACCCCAATAGATGGAGGCAGAGCAGGATTTAGGCCTAACTGCTTAATTACCAGCCTATGGAAAGCTAAATGCACAGCCCAGAAAGCGGTGGCCTGGCCCTGTATATACATAGTACAAAAAAAAACAAAGCAAAACCAAAGAAATGAGAATTTACCCTAGAGACTTACATGGAGACATTTTATAACTTAATCCAAAAACACCAAGAAAGTCAGCAAAATCTAAGGTTCCACCGAGAGTCGAACTCAGATTGCTGGATTCAAAGTCCAGAGTGCTAACCATTACACCATGGAACCTGCATAGCCAGCCTCACTTGACACTCAGCTTTCACATACGAGCAAGAATCATACACACCTGTAATTAGTAATAACACTGCAAACTAATGAAAGAATATGTTTTTCTCTGTTGGGTGCATTAGGGACTTTTACTGACTATTTCTCCTTTCAAATAGTATTGCGAAAGAATATTTGTCATATGTCTCCAATGAAGATAAAGACGTTTTCTAAACTTCTCATTTATTTACATTTCATCAAAGATTGTTAAAGTGGCAGAAAGATCCAATCTTCCCTTCAGATGTGAATAGAAATTGAAAATTGGTCTAGTTAAAAAAATTAGCAAAAAGAAATTCCAGGATCGTACAAAATTGGTAGTCAGATTTCCGGATTCTAACCCCTAACCATGTCCCTATTACATTTCCATGAATTTATTTTCCTTACTTACATAGTGTCTCATCGCTTTACAGTTGATTTCAGATTGAGGAAAGTTAGGGTTTTTCTAGTGAGCTCTTGTACGATAGATGTGTGCGGTGGACCCTGGCTCCGATGAAGGAGGTATGGAAGGAGACTTAGCCACTCCTGGAGTATCAGTGATTGAGTATATTGTATGCTTCAATCAGAAGATGCAGGTCTTGGGCGCAGTTGGTGCATGATAATGTGACGAGAACCCAGTAAAATCAGAAGTGATGGTACACCCAGAATGCTTGTGAGAGAACCTACAAGGTGGGTCAAAAGGTGTGGGTACCCCAGGAAAAGCTTTAGGTGGCGTGGGAGGCACCTTTTTCTCATGCATCAGTAGCTCAATGCCGTAACGTACCTGGTCACCTTTGAACAGGCCTGAGAAAGGCCTCCTATGTGAACATGATGAGGGCACATCATGAACAGTAGGCCTGCACCTTCCCCGCATGCAACCTGCCAGAAGAGGGAGAGGCAGAAACCCTCCTAGATATGCTCGTCCATGTTAGAGGGAGTGGGGCCATTGAAGATGTGGAGGTTTGTCACAAGTAGTGTTGAGCGATAGTTTCTGATATTGGGAAATATGAGATCGAATTGGATCGGACTGATACCCGAAAAGTATCGGGTATCGCCGATTCCGATACCGGAAACCCCATACAAGTTAATGGGACAGAAATATCGGAATGCAAAAAACCCCTTTCTTTCCTTGCACATCCAGTTCGGGAGGGGGAAGAGTGTGGGAGGTGAGTGGGCGGGCACTGTGCATGTCTGTGTGTGCTGGCGGGGTCTGTACGGGTCTCTCGGGGTCTGTGTGGGCTGCCGGGGGTCTGTGTGGGCTGCCGAGGCTCTGTGCGGGCCTGCCGGGGCTCTGTGCAGGCCTGCCGGGGGTCTGTGCGAGCCTGCCTGGGGTCTGTGCGGACTGCTGGGGGTCTGTGCGGGCCTGCGGGGGGTCTGTGCGGGCTGCCGGGGGTCAGTGCGGGCCTGCCGGGGGTTCTGTGTGTGTGCAGGCATCGTCCGATGGGACTACAAGTCCCATCGGGCGATACCTGCTACAATGACAGTGATTGACACATTAGCCAATGATGGGACAGTAGTAGTCCCATCATCCGACTAATGTGTTGAATGTAAAAAAAAAACAAAAAAAAATCATACATGCTACATACAAACTACATACATACTACATATATACAACATTCATACAACATACATACATACTACATATATACTACACTCATACAACATACATACTACATAATACACATACTACATATATACTACATTCATACATCATACATACTACATAATACATACTACATTCATACAACATACATACATACTTCATATATACTACATTCATACAACATACATACATACATACTACATACATACTACATTCATACAACATACATATGCTCCTCCATGTTAGAGGGAGTGGGGCCATTGAAGATGTGGAGGTTTGTCACAAGTAGTGTTGAGCGATACTTTCTGATATTGGGAAATATCAGATCGGATTGGATCGGACTGATACCCGAAAAGTATCGGGTATCGCCAATTCCGATACCGGAAACCCCATACAAGTTAATGGGACAGAAATATCGGAATGCAAAAAACCCCTTTCTTTCCTTGCACATCCAGTTCGGGAGGGGGAAGAGTGTGGGTGGTGTGTGGGCGGGCACAGTGCGTGTCTGTGTGTGCTGGCAGGGTCTGTACGGGCCTCTCGGGGGTCTGTGTGGGCTGCCGGGGCTCTGTGCGGGCCTGCCGGGGCTCTGTGCGGGCTTGCCGGGGGTCTGAGTGGGCCTGCCTGGGGTCTGTGCGGACTGCCGGGGGTCTGTGCGGGCCTGCCGGGGGTCTGTGCGGGCTGCCGGGGTCTGTGTGGGCCTGCCGGGGGTTGTGTGTGTGAGCAGGCATCGTCCGAAGGGACTACAAGTCCCATCAGGCGATGCCTGCTACAATGACAGTGATTGACACATTAGCCAATGATGGGACAGTAGTAGTCCCATCATCCGACTAATGTGTTGAATGTAAAAAAAAACAAAAAAAATCATACATACTACATACATACTACATACATTCTACATATATACAACATTCATACAACATACATACATACTACATATATACTACACTCAAACAACATACATAATACATACACACTACATATATGCTACATTCATACATCATACATACTACATAATACATACTACATTCATACAACATGCATACATACATACTACATATATGCTACATTCATATAACATACATACATACTACATACATACTTCATATATACTACATTCATACAACATACATACTACATTCATACAACATACATACATACTACATACATACTACATTCATACAACATACATGCTACATACTACATACATACTTCATATATACTACGTTCATAAAACATACATACATACTACCAGGGGCGTAACTAGAACTGATTGGGCCCCATAGCAAACTTTTAAACGGGGCCCCCTCAAAGACACACCCCCTCAAAGACACACCCACTTCAAGACACACCCCCTTTAAGACACACCCTCTTACCGATAATGCATACTAGAGTCACATTAAGTAACAGAATTAGAAAGAACAGGTAGATGGGGCAGCAGGTAGCTGCGGGCAGCAGGTAGCTGTGGAGAGAAGGTAGCTGTGGGCAGCAGGTAGCTGTGGGGAGCAGGTAGCTGTGGGGAGCAGTCGCCCTGCTCTCTCCGCTGCTGGCAGATTGATGGGCTGTATCAGCGCCAGGCTGTGATCAGTGACAGGGTGAGTGGCGGGCTGTGTGGAGTGCTGTAGCTCTGTCTCTCTGCACATGCTGCTCTCTGTATAAGGCAGCAGAGGAGCTGGAGGGAGCAGACTCCAGGAGCCCGGCTCTGAGCGCACACTCCGCACCATCCTCATAGGCAGCAGTGCAAGTGCTCACCACAGACAGCCAGGGACTGCACTGGCCACACTAGCCCGGGAGCCACCGTCACTGGACACTAGTTCCATCCCCTGCTCATATACTCATCATACATCCTCTATCCCATAGTCAACCAGTATGACATCATAATGTGCGGCGGCGGGGCTTGCAACCTATGATGACATCGGTGTCGCCATGGCAAGCATTGTGACATCATAATGAGGGGCGGGGCTTGACACGCACACACTGCTTCCCCAGTATGCAAATAGGGGCATTATGACATCATAATGAGGGGCGGGGCTTGACGCGCACACAGTTTTTCCCCCAGTATGTAGATAGGGGCAAAATTGTTTGGTGAATTGGAACGCATGGGGTTAAAATTTCGCCTCACAACATAGCTTAGGACGCTCTCGGGGGTCCAGACGTGTGACTGCGCCAAATTTTGTGGCTGTACCTGCGACGGTGCGGATGCCTATCCCGGACATACACACATACATACACACTTTGAGCTTTATATATTAGATGTATGTATGTATGTTGTATGAATGTAGTATATATGTAGTATGTATGTAGTAGGTGTGTATGTTGTATGAATGTATTATATATGTAGTATGTATGTAGTATGTAGTATGTATGTATGTTGTATGAATGTAGTATATACAGTATATAGTATGTATGTATGTTTGTTGTATGAATGTAGTATGTATGTATGTTGTATGAATGTAGTACATTTTTAGTATGTTTGTATGTTGTATGAATGTAGTATATATGTAGTATATATGTAGTATGTATGTATGTTGTATGAATGTAATATATATGAAGTATGTATGTAGTATGTATGTATGTTGTATATATGTAGTATGTATGTAGTCTGTATGTTTTTTTTACATTCAACACAATAGCCGGAAGATGGGACTACTACTGTCCCATCATTGGCTAATGTGTCAATCACTGTCATTGTAGCAGGCATCGCCCGATGGGACTTGTAGTCCCATCAGACAATGCCTGCACAGACCCCCGGCAGCCCACACAGACCCCGGCAGACCCGCACAGACCCCCGACAGGCCCGCACAGACCCCCGGCAGCCCACACAGACCCACGGCAGGCCCGCACAGACCCCCGGCAGCCCGCACAGACCCCCAGCAGGCCCGCACAGAGCCACGGCAGGCCCACACAAAGCCCCAGCAGGCCCGCACAGACCGCGCATCATGATGCGCACAGACTGCGCATCATGATGACATCATTTCAGCAGCCAATCACAGCAACAACACTGGCACATTGCATTATGGGAACTTCCGATTCCAGTATCCGATATTGTAAAAATATCGGTACTCGGTATCGGAATTCCGATACAGCGAATATCGGCCGATACCCGATATTTGCAGTATCGGAATGCTCAACACTAGAGTTGAGCGAAACGGGTCGAAAAATTTCAAAAGTCGCCGACTTTTGGCAAAGTCGGGTTTCATGAAACGAAACCCGACCCTAGGATGAGGTCGGCCACGAGGTCGGCGACTTACGCGCCAAAGTTGCGTTTCAAAAGTTTGTTTTGCGCTCTTTTTCAGCCAATCAGGATCCACGGACACTGTGGGCAACGTGATGACATAGGCAGGGGTCACCACCATCTTTCAGAAGGGCATGCAAGTGATTGGCTTGCTTTTGGTGGGCGTCACAGGGGGTATAAAAGGGCGTGCACGCCGACCGCCATCTTACTTCTGCCGATCTCAGTATAGGGAGAGGTTGCTGCTGATTCTGTAGGGAGAGCGATAGGCAGGGAAGAAGACAAAAAAACTGCTTCTGCTGCTAGCGATTTGGCCTGCACAACACACCAGTCACTGTGTGTGCAGTGCAAGGGGAGGCTATATAGTGGTGTATCAGTGGTGTTGGTTGTTGGGCTGCCTTCTAAGGCTTCCTGACATTCCTGCATTGCTGTTTACCCACTGCTCCGCAAACTGCTTTTTTAAAAGCAATCCCAATTTTTTTTTTTTGTCCTGCTGAGAAGAAAAAAAAACTGCTTCTGCTGCTAGCGATTTGGCCTGCACAACACACCAGTCACTGTGTGTGCAGTGCAAGGGGAGGCTATATTGTGGTGTATCAGTGGTGTTGTTTGTTGGGCTGCCTTTTAAGGCTTCCTGACAGGCTGGCATTGCTGTTTACCCACTGCTCTGCAAACTGCTTTTTTAAAAGCAATCCAATCTCCCTTATCATCAAGTCACTTTTGTCACAGCTGTGCCATCGAGCCTGTGACATAGCGCTCAGATATCAGTGGGCCTCACACAATCCAAAAGTGTCCAGTGTCCACAAGTGTCTGCAGAATTTCAAAATCTCCCTTATCCTCTCGTCACTTTTGTCACAGCTGTGCCATTGAGCCTGTGACATAGCGCTCAGATATCAGTGGCCCTCACACAATCCAAAAGTGTCCAGTGTCCACAAGTGTCTGCAGAAATTCAAAATCTCCCTTATTCTCTAGTCTCTTTGGTCACAGCTGTGCCATCGAGCCTGTCACATAGCGCTCAGATATTCATTGGGCCTCACACAATCCAAAAGTGTCCAGTGTCCACAAGTGTGTGCAGAAATTCAAAATCTCCCTTATCCTCTAGTCACTTTGGTCACAGCTGTGCCATCGAGCCTGTCACATAGCGCTCAGATATTCATTTTGTCTCACACAATCCAAAAGTGTCCAGTGTCCACAAGTGTGTGCAGAAATTCAAAATCTCCCTTATCCTCTCGTCACTTTTGTCACAGCTGTGCCATCGAGCCTGTGACATAGCACTCAGATATCAGTGGGCCTCACACAATCCAAAAGTGTCCAGTGTCCACAAGTGTCTGCAGAAATTCAAAATCTCCCTTATCCTCTAGTCACTTTGGTCACAGCTGTACCATCGAGCCTGTCACATAGCGCTCAGATATTCATTGGGCCTCAACCAATCCAAAAGTGTCCAGTGTCCACAAGTGTGTGCAGAAATTCAAAATCTCCCTTATCCTCTAGTCACTTTGGTCACAGCTGTGCCATCGAGCCTGTCACATAGCGCTCAGATATTCATTGGGCCTCACACAATCCAAAAGTGTCCAGTGTCCACAAGTGTCTGCAGAAATTCAAAATCTCCCTTATCCTCTAGTCACTTTGGTCACAGCTGTGCCATCGAGCCTGTCACATAGCGCTCAGATATTCATTGGGTCTCACACAATCCAAAAGTGTCCAGTGTCCACAAGTGTGTGCAGAAATTCAAAATCTCCCTTATCCTCTCGTCACTTTTGTCACAGCTGTGCCATCGAGCCTGTGACATAGCGCTCAGATATCAGTGGCCCTCACACAATCGAAAAGTGTCCAGTGTCCACAAGTGTCTGCAGAAATTCAAAATCTCCCTTATCCTCTCGTCACTTTTGTCACAGCTGTGCCATCGAGCCTGTGACATAGCGCTCAGATATCAGTGGGCCTCACACAATCCAAAAGTGTCCAGTGTCCACAAGTGTCTGCAGAAATTCAAAATCTCCCCTTTCCTATAGACACCTTGTACCTTGTTTTACATTACTATATAGTTTGTTGGATTTTGTCTACATTTCTACCAAAAATGAGGAAGGCTGGTGGAAGAGGCCGTGGAATTGGGCGGGGGTTGGCAGCTGGTAATGATGGTGTTGGTGGTGGATCTGATGGTAGTGGCAAGAGCAAAATAGGACCGAATGCAGGAGGTGTTGAGCCTGCGTCATCGTCTGGCTACATAAGGCCTCGAACGCTTAGTTTTCTAGGAGTTGGCAAACCGCTTTTAAAGCCAGAGCATCAGGAAAAAGTTTTGTCTTACATTGCTGACTCAGCCTCCAGCTCTATCACCTCCTCTTCTTCAGTTGTAAAAAGTAAAAGCACTGAGTCGTCATTGGAGGCTCATGTTCATGAACCACACCTTTCCTTGTGTCCTTCACCCCAACCAAGATTGAAGGATGACGCAGGCCATACTACTGATTACTCCATGGAGCTGTTTTCACATACCATGCCTGGATTATCAAGTCAAATGGTGAATTACCCAGGCCAAGATGAATCTGACATGGAGTGCACTGATGCACAGCCGCTGATGGATGATTCTGCTGGTACATTCACTCAGAGCACTACATTGTCCTCGCAGTGTACAGAGCCAGATTCTGACCCTGATGAGACTCAGGTGCCCCTTCCCGCACACTATACCACCATACACGGTGACACAGAGGAAGGTGCACATGACATAGAAGAGGAGGTGATGGATGACCCAGTTGTTGACCCAGATTGGCATCCATTGGGGGAAGAGGGTGCTGCTTCCAATAGCTCAGATGAGGAGCATCCACAGCAGACATCGACATCGCAACAGCTGTTATCTGGCAGGCCCGGAGCACTCCAAAGACAGGTTCCAAACATCAAAAGAGTTGCTGGACAGCTTGTCCAGAGGGTCAAAAGATCACAGCGTGCTAGGCCGCAAAATGTCTGCCAAAGTAGGAAGAGTGCAGTGTGGCACTTTTTTGACCAAAATCCTCATGATCAGGCCAAGGTTATCTGTAAGAAGTGCGCAAAGACCTTTAGCCGAGGGAAAAATCTGAAAAATTTGAATACCAGTTGCATGCTTAGACATTTAACCAGCATGCACTTGCAAGCGTGGACACAACACCAAACCTCAAGTGCCACATGTGCAAGTGATCACAACGAAGGTAGTCAGCAACGCTACATTGTTTCCCCCACTGTAAGCCCACCGGTTAGCACAGCAGCAAATGTTGAGGTGTCGTTGCAAGGCCACAGCAGTCAGGGAATCCCACTGTTATATCAACGAAAGGCTGATTCTAGGCCATCAGAAAGAACACCAAATCCATCACCATCATCAACCCTCTCTCAGTCCGCCCAGTCCACCGCTACTTCCACCATATGCAGCTCTCAAGTCCAGCTCACCCTCCCAGACACTATGAGTAGGTCAAGAAAGTACTCAGTCTCTCATCCGCGTATACTGGGTTTGAACGCCCACATTGCCAAACTAATCTCGTTTGAGATGATGCCCTTTCGGTTGGTGAAAAGCACAGCTTTCCGCGAACTCATGGCCTATGCAGTACCACGCTATGACCTACCCAGTCGCCACTTCTTCTCTCGCAAAGCCATCCCAGCCCTCCACCATCATGTGAAAGACCGCATTGTCCATGCACTCAAGCAGTCAGTGAGCGGAAAGGTGCACCTCACAACTGATGCATGGTCCAGTCGGCATGGCCAGGGCCGTTACGTGTCCATCACTGCGCACTGGGTTAATTTGTTGGATGCAGGGTCCACAGGGGACAGCGGTGGTGGGACAGTGCTGCCTAGCCCACGGTATAGGAAACAGTTGGCTGTAGGCGTTCGACCCTCCTCCTCCTCCTCCAGAAGCGAAAGCTCGTCCACAGAGCGCAGTCGTACGAGCACTCCATCTGCAGCTGCCACTGTTGCACATGATGTGTCCCCCTATCGAGCAGCTAGTGGAAAGCGTCAGCAGGCTGTGTTGCAGATGATGTGTTTGGGCAACAGACACACCGCCGAGGTACTGGCCGAGTACTTGAAGCGACAAACTGAGTCATGGCTGGGCAGTGTACATCTTGAGGCAGGCAAGGTAGTTAGTGATAACGGCCGTAATTTTGTGGCAGCCATAGCCCTTTCAAAACTCAGCCATATACCTTGCTTGGCTCACACCTTGAACCTGGTGGTGCAGTGCTTCCTCAAAAATTATCCGGAGTTAACAGCCCTGCTCCAGAAGGTGCGAAGACTGTGCGCGCACATCCGCCGGTCGCCTGTACACTCCGTTCATATGCAGAAGCTGCAGCGATTGCTCCACCTTCCCAACCACCGCCTCATTATCGACATTGCAACAAGGTGGAACTCCACCCTGCACATGGTGGAGCGGCTGTGCGAGCAGAGGCAGGCCATAATGCATTTGTGGGAGGATACACGGCCAGGCACTTTGAGAGCAGACATGGAGTTGACAGATGTGCAGTGGTCGAAGCTGAAAGACCTCTGTAAAGTCCTTCAGTGTTTTGAGGAATGCACACGGCTGGTAAGCGCAGACGACGCCATCCTAAGCATGAGCATCCCACTTATGCGTCTGCTCATGCAAACTTTGACGCACCTTAAGGAGCAGGCGTCTGCAGCCAATGTTGATGAGGAGGAAGAGGAGGAGGGAATCCTTGATGACATTCAGCCATTGTCTGCTCCGGGACCTCTCCTGGACGAGGTGGAGGAAGAAGAGGAGGAGGAGGAGGATGATGGGGATGATTACTTAGGGGAGGAGGATGCATCTCGTGGGGCAAGTGAAAATGTTGGCGTGGCAAGGTCTGGTACAGGGTTTGTGCGTGACTGGAGGGATGTGGTTTTGCCAGAAAGTGCTCCTCCAACCAGCACTCGCAGTGCATCATTGACACCGGGAACATTGGCCCACATGTCAGATTATGCCTTGCAGATCCTAAAAAGGGACCCAGGCATTGCCAAAATGATGAACGATGATGACTACTGGTTGGCCAGCATCCTGGATCCACGCTATAAAGGCAAATTACAAAACATCATGCCACAGGAGAACCTTGACCTAATATTGGCTAATAAACAAGCAACTCTGGTAAATCGGTTGCTTGAGGCATTCCCAGCACACAGCAGCGGTGATGGTTCTCACACGAGCCGTACGGGCCGGGGGAAGCTTGGCAGAGGTGTTCGTGGTGCACACAGCAGAAGTGGCGTTGGAGACAGGGGTTTCATGACAATGTTGTGGACTGATTTTTCAAGTACCGCTCACACAACTGGTAATACTGCATCGATGGAAAGTGACAGGAGACAGCAGTTGTCAACTATGGTTACAAACTACTTTTCCTCCCATATCGATGTTCTCCCACACAGGTCATTCCCCTTTGACTATTGGGCCACTAAACTGGACACCTGGCCTGAATTGGCCCAATATGCCTTACAGGAGCTCGCTTGCCCAGCTGCAAGTGTGCTATCGGAAAGAGTCTTCAGTGCAGCTGGATCAATCCTGACAGAAAAAAGGACCCGTCTGTCAACCCAAAATGTGGATGATCTAACCTTCATTAAAATGAACCACGCATGGGTTTCCAAGGATTTTGTCCCACCTTCCCCTGATGACACATAGGGTGACAGAAAAATGGTTTGCTTTGGTCCACCTCTTCCTGGGACTTGACCTATTTCACCTTTTGCATCAGCTGAATGTCCAACATCAACATATGCCACTTTCTAAAACTCCCTAACTGTGCTGCCTCCCCCCCCCATGGCCGGGGTCACCACCTAGCGCACGACACCGTGCGAGTGCCGTTGCCCTGGACAGGTGGGTAGGCCGACTCTTGGGCGCGGGCACTGGTACAGGGTCCTTCATAGTGCAATCAAGTGTCTCTGACGGTGGTGGTGCATACCCGCCGTCAGACACACCGCCGTACTATGAGGGGCCCAGTGCCAGTACCGACGCCCACGAGTGGGCCCCCCTTGCTTGGGCAGGGCCCCAGCATTTGCAATCTTTACCTCTCCCTGCTCCTCCGCTGTGTAATCTGGGCCGTCAAATCCATACTGTGCCTGACACCGTCTGAGCCTGCCTCCTGATGTATAGACATATATTTTGAATGTGTACGCTATCCATACATGTTATCTGGGGATACGGTACCCTTTCTAACCTTTGTGCAATCACGTGCAATCCATACTTGGCCTAACACCGTCTGAGCCTGCCTCCTGATGTATAGACATATATTTTGAATGTGTACGCTATCCATACATGCTATCTGGGGATGCGGTACCCTTTCTAACCTTTGTGCAATCACTTGCAAGCCATACTGGGCCTTACACCGTCTGAGCCTGCCTCCTGATGTATAGACATATATTTTGAATGTGTACGCTATCCATACATGTTATCCGGGGATACGATACCCTTTCTAACCTTTGTGCAATCACGTGCAATCCATACTGGGCCTAACACCGTCTGAGCCTGCCTCCTGATGTATAGACATATATTTTGAATGTGTACGCTATCCATACATGTTATCTGGGGATATGGTACCCTTTCTCACCTTTGTGCAATCACGTGTAATCCATACTGGGCGTGAGAACGGCTGGCGAGCTGTTAAGCAAGCTACAGCACCTGTGGTTTGAACACGTAAGTTTTCCATTTTTTCAGGAATGACGGTATGGCCTAATTCTGGAACTGCGGTTGACCTGCACTTACTGGGAAATCATTGTTCGCGGGTAATAATTGTAATCAGTGATCCCCATCACTAACGTTGTTCAGCGGGTTATCTGCACCTGTAAGCGACAAACGCTGGCCTTTTCAGTGTAGCGCACATGCAGCCACGGACATGTAAGGGCATGACACACCAGTTATTGGCCAATCTCATGTGCCAGAGCCTCACGTGTCCCTCTAGTAAGCCGGACTCGGACCGCGGGGCATGACGGAGTCTCGTTCGTTAACGGAATTAAGCTTGCAATGTGTGCATCTGTTCTGTAGCTGGCATGGTTGAGGTTTCCCAGGTGGAGTCGAATTTAACCGTAGGCTCCACTCCTGGTGGTGCCCTTCTGGACATTCCTTTAAGTTTCAGCTTTGCAACCATACTGCCCATGTAAAACAAACACTTTGCCTTCATGAACGCTGTTTGGAGGGTCATGACTCGTGGGAATAACGCCGCCCAATCAGTTAACCTGCTAGAGAGATCCTTCGTTGCTCCCAAGCATGACATCACACTCCCTAGGAAGAAGGTAATGCCACTGTGGCGACCGTACTCCTGGGGGCGACACAAGTGCACTGATGCCCAGCCACTGCTCGATGAATCTGCTGGTACATTGACCCAGACCACTGCATTCCCCTCGCACGCTACACGACCTGAATCTGACCCTGATGAAACTCAGGTTACCCTTCCCATATACAGTTCCATCTTACACGGTGACAAAGAGGAAGCTGCAGATGAAAGTGCAGGTTCGGCCCACCCGCCATCAGACACACCACCGTACTATCAGGGGCTCTGTGCCAGTGCCGTCGCCAACGAGTGGGCCCCCCTGCTTGCTCAGGATCACAGCACTTGCAAAGTTGAAATACTGTGCAGTGAGATGGAAGATGGGGACGACGAGGAGTCCAGACAAGTACAGGGATTCCCTAGCGAGGAGACTTATTTGATTGTTTTCAATGTTGGGACAGCAATTTTTGGGGAGCACTATACTCTGGAGAATGATAGATGGGGCCCACCATACACTGGAACATTCCAAAGGTGGACATCAGACACTGGAGCAGCATTTACAGGGCCCATTATACACTAGAGCATTAGAAATGGGGCCCATTATGTTTGGAGCATTATTTGGGCCCATAAGACAGTGGAGCTTCATCCATGGGGACAAACATATACTGTAGCATTATGTGGAGCTCATCATATACTGTTTCAAACATTATATGGGACCAATGATTTTGTATGGAGAAATAGATGGGCCTCGTCATGAGATGTAAAAAGTGAGGTATTTTTCATTGTACTATACCGCTATTTCTCTGCCGTATCGGAGCATGATGAGTTGTGGTATGTGTTAAAGGGGGGCTCTTTCGCCCTGGGCACATGAAAACCTGCAGCCAGCCCTCCCCCCCACAACTTTAGCCAAATAACCCCCATTTTTCAGTGCGTAACTTGTATTATGAAGTTAATTAAGGTTGACAAGCTTAAGTAAGAAGAATTGATGCTTTTGGCATTCAAATGGGCACTGTAGGTGTGTTTCCTGTCCTCCTCTCACTGCCGACTTTTATTCCCCATTGACTTACATTGGGTTTCGTGTTTCGGGACGACCCTGACTTTTCCCTATAATCGGACGATCTTGCTCGACCCGACTTTTGGAAAAGTCGGGTTTCACGAAACGAAACGCGACCCTAAAACACCAAAAGTCGCTCAACTCTACTCAACACTAGTCACAAGTTCTTGTTGGACCAACAGTCCCAGCTATGGGCAACCCTGCAACCCTTACGGGATTTGTTCAGCAACAAGCCCGCATGGACAGAATCATGTGGACACTGGGAATCACCTCTCAAACTGTCATTTAGCATGTTGGGACAAGATGCTGAAACTGGGAGTCATCCAACCATCCGGTAGCGCTTGGGCCTCGCCTGAATTCCTCGTCAAAAAGAAAGACTTGACTGTGTGGACTACACATAGCTCAAAGCTGTCAAGGTCAACGATGCATACCCAGTGCTGCGCATTGATGACCTGCTCAATTCGTACCATCTTGGATCTGATCCAGGAATTTTCGCATAATCCCCTGACCCACGAAGCTCAGGAATGCTCTGCCTTTATCATCCCATTCAGACTGGCTAGTCTACAGTCATGCCATTTGGCATGAAGAATGTCCCTGCCACTATTCAGCAGATGGTCAACACGCTGCTCAAGGGACTTGAAGGGTACGCAGCTGCTTACCGAAATTACAAAGCCATCTTCAGCCCCACTTGGTATTATTCCCGGAGCATTTGGTGCAGGTGCTCAGGCGGCTATGCTGGGCAGGTTTGACCTTTAAGCCATAAAAGTGCCAGCTGGATATGAGTGAGGTCCACTACCTGGGACACCGGTAGGTGGGGGTACTGTAAAGACAGAAGTGAACATGTATTCCCATAAAATTTAATTTTATTCAATAGAAATTAAAAAACACCTATGACCGTGAAAATAATCAATGAATTGCCTTAAAAGCCCTGTTAAAGGCTACAATATACTATCTGCACCCTTCCTTGCCGTGGAGGTTGGCACCCTAATAGATACGGTTATTTGGCGCCCCCACTCAACGTCGTCTGACCCTGTCTCCCCTACCTCACCCTAGTTTCACAGGTGGGAAAACAATGCCAGATAGAAAAGATATGAAAGAAGGGAAAAACCTTAGCATACACAGAATACAATGCAAGAGTAACCAGGGCAATAAGCCCACAGATATAATAATAATAAAGGTAACCCAGAAAAAGGCTACTAACAATAGCCCTCACAGAACAACTTAATGTTGCCTACTGATAAACAATAAACAAATGAGCCAGAGATTGCTACCAGCATGATGAATAAGATAAACATGCAAACAAGGACATCACGTCCCAACAATAAAATAGCAGTATAAGGCAATTGATAATAGCCTCTATTAATGCAGATAAGGAAACCCCTGATGGTGTATAAAAATAAACATGATATAATATTGTTCCATAATAAACAAATGAATAAAGAGTTTTTAAAACACCACCCGGTGGCTACTTATCGTCAAAGTCGCCCCGACGCGTTTCCCCGGTGTAACGGTTCATCAGGAGGCCCCAGACTTCAATACCACTGATAATTGATATGCTCCATGATGCCAAAAGATAACAAGATAGAAATATAGCATGGCGGCGGTCACAGAAAATAGATTTAAATAGCCCCCGCTATCATGTATCAACAAAGCCCATTGGGTGCACGGTCACTAAGGATACACGTCATCCACCTTGCCCAGCCAATCACTGAGTGTTACTCATTACCCATTCCCATTGCGTTCCACTATCGGACCAGCGTGCGTGTCACGCCTACTGCGCATGACCGGAAGTGATGTATCGGAGCATAGCAGCAATAGGCAATTAAATATTGAAGGATAATACTTTTTGTATGATTGAGTTAGTCAGACCCAAACCTCGGGGGGGGATCTTGACAAAATTATACAAAGAAGAGAAGCAGAATGGATATATAGACTCCAATCCCTGTCCCCGAAAGGTCTAAATGAATGCCTGTCATTCACATGTTTTCTTTAGGAGTTTTTCAATATTTAATTGCCTATGGCTGTCTTTACCCCCAAAACAAACCAGATTTTTTCTTTGGATAATGTGTAGCTAGTCTATTTGCAAGTAGTGTGTAATAATTTAGCACTGACTCTATTATGAGTCTTATTATCAATAAAGCATCTGTTCCTATGTTAATATTTTAAGAGTATATTTTTTAAAATTCACTTTCTCCAGTGTTACTATACCGAGAGATTATATATTCTCGCTATATATTTAATTTGGGTATACTACTACTATTATTATTATATATAGCTTGGTTTGATATATCCGTTAAGTATTGGACTATTATGTATCCCCCCTTTTCTTTTTCTAAAATCTGGGCTATTTAGTGATAGATGGTGATGTTATTCTGTCTATCACTTTGGCGCTAATGCGCCTGCGTGCGATTAGGTCACGGTTTGATGCCGTATCTGTTTCTTTTGGTCGCAAGGTAACAAGCGCTACTATGCTCCGATACATCACTTCCGGTCATGCGCAGTAGGCGTAACACGCACGCTGGTCCGATAGTGGAACGCAATGGCAATGGGTAATGAGTAACACTCAGTGATTGGCTGGGCAAGGTGGATGACGTGTATCCTTAGTGACCGTGCACCCAATGGGCTTTGTTGATACATGATAGCGGGGGCTATTTAAATCTATTTTCTGTGACCGCCGCCATGCTATATTTCTATCTTGTTATCTTTTGGCATCATGGAGCATATCAATTATCAGTGGTATTGAAGTCTGGGGCCTCCTGATGAACCGTTACACCGGGGAAACGCGTTGGGGCGACTTTGATGATAAGTAGCCACCGGGTGGTGTTTTAAAAACTCTTTATTCATTTGTTTATTATGGAACAATATTATATCATGTTTATTTTTATACACCATCAGGGGTTTCCTTATCTGCATTAATAGAGGCTATTATCAATTGCCATATACTGCTATTTTATTGTTGGGACGTGATGTCCTTGTTTGCATGTTTATCTTATTCATCATGCTGGTAGCAATCTCTGGCTCATTGGTTTATTGTTTATCAATAGGCAACATTAAGTTGTTCTGTGAGGGCTATTGTTAGTAGCCTTTTTCTGGGTTACCTTTATTATTATTATTATATCTGTGGGCTTATTGCCCTGGTTACTCTTGCATTGTATTCTGTGTATGCTAAGGTTTTTCCCTTCTTTCATATCTTTTCTATCTGGCATTGTTTTCCCACCTGTGAAACTAGGGTGAGGTAGGGGAGACAGGGTCAGACGACGTTGAGTGGGGGCGCCAAATAACCGTATCTATTAGGGTGCCAACCTCCACGGCAAGGAAGGGTGCAGATAGTATATTGTAGCCTTTAACAGGGCTTTTAAGGCAATTCATTGATTATTTTCACGGTCATAGGTGTTTTTTAATTTCTATTGAATAAAATTAAATTTTATGGGAATACATGTTCACTTCAACATTATGTTATATTCCTCTCTTATAATGATTTTGTGGTACTGTAAAGACAGACCCTGGGAAGGTTGATTGCCATTGCTTCCTTGTCCCCTCCCAGGACCAAAAAAATCAAGAACTCAAAATATTACCAATTTACATTCCCAAAGTATTGCAAATTAAATAATGGCAACATAGAGTGCCCAAACAATGCCAGAAAAATAATTCTAGCATATACTAAACTAATACCAATTTACAATACCCAAATAATATTGACATGCAGTGACCAAGTAATTTGGTTCAAGAAATAAAACGTCCTCTGTCTTCCATCCTGGTTCAAGTAAATGTCCTTGTTGAATTTCCTGGATCTATGCACCATTAAACACTCTTCCTCACTATGCTTCACTTTATTTATCTGTACATCTACAACTTTCATTTCTATATCTCTGGCTGTGGAGGGCCCAGCACATCCATGTGTACAGACAACCAATTCACAGATACACAATACAGACAACAAATACACATTACAGTAGACATCAAATGCACAATCCACAAACAATTACGCAATAACACATCAAAAAGATAATACACACAACAAATACACAATACAGACAAACAAAACTAAAAAGACAAAAGTGCTAAACGGTGCTAAAATAATAACAATACATAGATCCCAAATAATACCAACTTCTAGTGCTCAAATAACATGTACCAAAAATTCCCAACCAAATAATGCCAAATACAGAGCTCAGACACTGCAAAACAAATACTACCAACATACAGTGAAACAATTAGCAACATATGTACCAAGAAAATCCATCCAATAAATAGCAATATATACAAGTGCTTCTTACAAAA
Organism: Dendrobates tinctorius; assembly: GCF_039654945.1. Classification (NCBI taxonomy): domain Eukaryota; kingdom Metazoa; phylum Chordata; class Amphibia; order Anura; family Dendrobatidae; genus Dendrobates; species Dendrobates tinctorius. Next base: position 1,806,219 of record NW_027361818.1, on the reverse strand, counting down.
TTAGGATATCATCAAAATTTAATATATTTCAATTTTTTAATACAAAAAGTGAATCTCATATATTATATAGAGTCATTACACACAGAGTGATCTCTTTCACATGTCTATTTCTGTTAATATTGATGATTCTTTAGCAATGACCTTTTGTGGCTTCCACTACTTGTTGAGTGTGACAGTGACTGCCTTCTGGACATCTGTCAGGTCAGCAGTTTTCCCCATGATTGTGGAGCTACTGAAACAGACAAAGGGACCTTTTTAATCAATTTGCAGGTAATACAGAAAAAAACTAATAATATGTACCAACAAAAAAATAAAACAATCCCAGTCAGTAGAGTTGAGCGAAACGGGTCGAAAAAATTCAAAAGTCGCCGACTTTTGGCAAAGTCGGGTTTCATGAAACGAAACCCGACTCTAGGATGAGGTCGGCCACGAGGTCGGTGACTTACGCGCCAAAGTCGCGTTTCAAAAGTTTGTTTTGCGCTCTTTTTCAGCCAATCAGGATCCACGGACACTGTGGGCAACGTGATGACATAGGCACGGGTCACCACCATCTTTCAGAAGGGCATGCAAGTGATTGGCTTGCTTTGGTGGGCGTCACAGGGGGTATAAAAGGGCGTGCATGCCGACCGCCATCTTACTTCTGCCGATCTTAGTATAGGGAGAGGTTGCTGCTGATTCTGTATTGAGAGCGTTAGGCAGGGAAGAAGACAAAAAAACTGCTTCTGCTGCTAGCGATTTGGCCTGCACAACACACCAGTCACTGTGTGTGCAGTGCAAGGGGAGGCTATATAGTGGTGTATCAGTGGTGTTGGTTGTTGGGCTGCCTTCTAAGGCTTCCTGACATTCCTGCATTGCTGTTTACCCACTGCTCCGCAAACTGCTTTTTTAAAAGCAATCCAATCTCCCTTATCCTCTAGTCACTTTTGTCACAGCTGTGCCATCGAGCCTGTCACACAGCGCTCAGATATTCATTGGGCCTCACACAATCCAAAAGTGTCCAGTGTCCAAAAGTGTGTGCAGAGATTCAAAATCTCCCTTATCCTCTAGTCACTTTGGTCACAGCTGTGCCATCGAGCCTGTCACATAGAGCTCAGATATCAGTGGGCCTCACACAATCCAAAAGTGTCCATCCAGTGTCCAAAAGTGTGTGCAGAGATTCAAAATCTCCCTTATCCTCTAGTCACTTTGGTCACAGCTGTGCCATCGAGCCTGTCACATAGCGCTCAGATATCAGTGGGCCTCACGCAATCCAAAAGTGTCCAGTGTCCAAAAGTGTTTGCAGAGATTCAAAATCCCCCTTATCCTCTAGTCACTTTGGTCACAGCTTTGCCATTGAGCCTGTCACATAGCGCTCAGATATCAGTGGGCCTCACACAATCCAGAAGTGTCCATCCAGTGTCCAAAAGTGTGTGCAGAGATTCAAAATCTCCCTTATCCTCTAGTCACTTTGGTCACAGCTGTGCCATCGAGCCTGTCACATAGCGCTCAGATATCAGTGGGCCTCACACAATCCAAAAGTGTCCATCCAGTGTCCAAAAGTGTGTGCAGAGATTCAAAATCTCCCTTATCCTCTAGTCACTTTGGTCACAGCTGTGCCATCGAGCCTGTCACATAGCGCTCAGATATCAGTGGGCCTCACACAATCCAAAAGTGTCCAGTGTCCAAAAGTGTGTGCAGAGATTCAAAATCTCCCTTATCCTCTAGTCACTTTGGTCACAGCTGTGCCATCGAGCCTGTCACATAGCGCTCAGATATCAGTGGGCCTCACACAATCCAAAAGTGTCCATCCAGTGTCCAAAAGTGTGTGCAGAGATTCAAAATCTCCCTTATCCTCTAGTCACTTTGGTCACAGCTGTGCCATCGAGCCTGTCACATAGCGCTCAGATATCAGTGGGCTTCACACAATCCAAAAGTGTCCATCCAGTGTCCAAAAGTGTGTGCAGAGATTCAAAATCTCCCTTATCCTCTAGTCACTTTGGTCACAGCTGTGCCATCGAGCCTGTCACATAGCGCTCAGATATCAGTGGGCCTCACACAATCCAAAAGTGTCCAGTGTCCAAAAGTGTGTGCAGAGATTCAAAATCTCCCTTATCCTCTAGTCACTTTGGTCACAGCTGTGCCATCGAGCCTGTCACATAGCGCTCAGATATCAGTGGGCCTCACACAATCCAAAAGTGTCCAGTGTCCAAAAGTGTGTGCAGAGATTCAAAATCTCCCTTATCCTCTAGTCACTTTGGTCACAGCTGTGCCATCGAGCCTGTCACATAGCGCTCAGATATCAGTGGGCCTCACACAATCCAAAAGTGTCCAGTGTCCAAAAGTGTATGCAGAGATTCAAAATCTCCCTTATCCCCTAGTCACTTTGGTCACAGCTGTGCCATCGAGCCTGTCACATAGCGCTCAGATATCAGTGGGCCTCACACAATCCAAAAGTGTCCAGTGTCCACAAGTGTCTGCAGAAATTCAAAATCTCCCCTGTCCTATAGACACCTTGTACCTTGTTTTACATTACTATATAGTTTGTTGGATTTTGTCTACATTACTACCAAAAATGAGGAAGGCTGGTGGAAGAGGCCGTGGAATTGGGCGGGGGTTGGCAGCTGGTAATGATGGTGTTGGTGGTGGATCTGATGGTAGTGGCAAGAGCAAAATAGGACCGAATGCAGGAGGTGCTGACCCTGTGTCATTGTCTGGCTACATAAGGCCTCGAACGCTTAGTTTTCTAGGAGTTGGCAAACCGCTTTTAAAGCCAGAGCATCAGGAAAAAGTTTTGTCTTACATTGCTGACTCAGCCTCCAGCTCTATCGCCTCCTCTTCTTCAGTTGTAAAAAGTAAAAGCACTGAGTCGTCATTGGAGGCTCATGTTCATGAACCACACCTTTCCTTGTGTCCTTCACCCCAACCAAGATTGAAGGATGACGCAGGCCATACTACTGATTACTCCATGGAGCTGTTTTCACATACCATGCCTGGATTATCAAGTCAAATGGTGAATTACCCAGGCCAAGATGAATCTGACATGGAGTGCACTGATGCACAGCCGCTGATGGATGATTCTGCTGGTACATTCACTCAGAGCACTACATTGTCCTCGCAGTGTACAGAGCCAGATTCTGACCCTGATGAGACTCAGGTGCCCCTTCCCGCACACTATACCACCATACACGGTGACACAGAGGAAGGTGCACATGACATAGAAGAGGAGGTGATGGATGACCCAGTTGTTGACCCAGATTGGCATCCATTGGGGGAAGAGGGTGCTGCTTCCAATAGCTCAGATGAGGAGCATCCACAGCAGACATCGACATCGCAACAGCTGTTATCTGGCAGGCCCGGAGCACTCCAAAGACGGGTTCCAAACATCAAAAGAGTTGCTGGACAGCTTGTCCAGAGGGTCAAAAGATCACAGCGTGCTAGGCCGCAAAATGTCTGCCAAAGTAGGAAGAGTGCAGTGTGGCACTTTTTTGACCAAAATCCTCATGATCAGGCCAAGGTTATCTGTAAGAAGTGCGCAAAGACCTTTAGCCGAGGGAAAAATCTGAAAAATTTGAATACCAGTTGCATGCTTAGACATTTAACCAGCATGCACTTGCAAGCGTGGACACAACACCAAACCTCAAGTGCCACATGTGCAACTGATCACAACGAAGGTAGTCAGCAACGCTACATTGTTTCCCCCACTGTAAGCCCACCAGTTAGCACAGCAGCAAATGTTGAGGTGTCGTTGCAAGACCACAGCAGTCAGGGAATCCCACTGTTATATCAACGAAAGACTGATTCTAGGCCATCAGAAAGAACACCAACTCCATCACCATCATCAACCCTCTCGCAGTCCGCCCTGTCCACCGCTACTTCCACCATATGCAGCTCTCAAGTCCAGCTCACCCTCCCAGACACTATGAGTAGGTCAAGAAAGTACTCAGTCTCTCATCCGCGTACACTGGGTTTGAACGCCCACATTGCCAAACTAATCTCGTTTGAGATGATGCCCTTTCGGTTGGTGGAAAGCACAGCTTTCCGCGAACTCATGGCCTATGCAGTACCACGCTATGACCTACCCAGTCGCCACTTCTTCTCTCGCAAAGCCATCCCAGCCCTCCACCATCATGTGAAAGACCGCATTGTCCATGCACTCAAGCAGTCAGTGAGCGGAAAGGTGCACCTCACAACTGATGCATGGTCCAGTCGGCATGGCCAGGGCCGTTAAGTGTCCATCACTGCGCACTGAGTTAATGTGGTGGATGCAGGGTCCACAGGGGACAGCGGTGGTGGGACAGTGCTGCCTAGCCCACGGTATAGGAAACAGTTGGCTGTAGGCGTTCGACCCTCCTCCTCCTCCTCCAGAAGCGAAAGCTCGTCCACAGAGCGCAGTCGTACGAGCACTCCATCTGCAGCTGCCACTGTTGCACACGATGTGTCCCCCTATCGAGCAGCTAGTGGAAAGCGTCAGCAGGCTGTGTTGCAGATGATGTGTTTGAGCAACAGACACACCGCCGAGGTACTGGCCGAGTACTTGAAGCAACAAACTGAGTCATGGCTGGGCAGTGTACATCTTGAGGCAGGCAAGGTAGTTAGTGATAACGGCAGTAATTTTGTGGCAGCCATAGCCCTTTCAAAACTCAGCCATATACCTTGCTTGGCTCACACCTTGAACCTGGTGGTGCAGTGCTTCCTCAAAAATTATCCGGAGTTAACATCCCTGCTCCAGAAGGTGCGAAGACTGTGCGCGCACATCCGCCGGTCGCCTGTACACTCCGTTCGTATGCAGAAGCTGCAGCGATTGCTCCACCTTCCCAACCACCGCCTCATTATCGACATTGCAACAAGGTGGAACTCCACCCTGCACATGGTGGAGCGGCTGTGCGAGCAGAGGCAGGCCATAATGCATTTGTGGGAGGATACACGGCCATGCACTTTGAGAGCAGACATGGAGTTGACAGGTGTGCAGTGGTCGAAGCTGAAAGACCTTTGTAAAGTACTTCAGTGTTTTGAGGAATGCACACGGCTGGTAAGCGCAGACGACGCCATCCTAAGCATGAGCATCCCACTTATGCGTCTGCTCATGCAAACTTTGACGCACCTTAAGGAGCAGGCGTCTGCAGCCAATGTTGATGAGGAGGAAGAGGAGGAGGGAATCCTTGATGACATTCAGCCATTGTCTGCTCAGGGACCTCTCCTGGACGAGGTGGAGGAAGAAGAGGAGGAGGAGGATGATGATGGGGATGATTACTTAGGGGAGGAGGATGCATCTCGTGGGGCAAGTGAAAATGTTGGAGTGGCAAGGTCTGGTACAGGGTTTGTGCGTGACTGGAGGGATGTGGATTTGCCAGAAAGTGCTCCTCCACCCAGCACTCGCAGTGCATCACTGACACCGGGAACATTGGCCTACATGTCAGATTATGCCTTGCGGATCCTAAAAAGGGACCCCCGCATTGCCAAAATGATGAACGATGACGACTACTGGTTGGCCAGCATCCTGGATCCACGCTATAAAGGCAAATTACAAAACATCATGCCACAGGAGAACCTTGACCTAATATTGGCTAATAAACAAGCAACTCTGGTAAATCGGTTGCTTGAGGCATTCCCAGCACACAGCAGCGGTGATGGTTCTCACACGAGCCGTACGGGCCGGGGGCAGCTTGGCAGATGTGTTCGTGGTGCACACAGCAGAAGTGGCGTTGGAGACAGGGGTTTCATGACAATGTTGTGGACTGATTTTTCAAATACCGCTCACACAACTGGTAATACTGCATCGATGGAAAGTGACAGGAGACAGCAGTTGTCAACTATGGTTACAAACTACTTTTCCTCCCATATCGATGTTCTCCCACACAGGTCATTCCCCTTTGACTATTGGGCCGCTAAACTGGACACCTTGCCTGAATTGGCCCAATATGCCTTACAGGAGCTCGCTTGCCCAGCTGCAAGTGTGCTATCGGAAAGAGTCTTCAGTGCAGCTGGATCAATCTTGACAGAAAAAAGGACCCGTCTGTCAACCCAAAATGTGGATGATCTAACCTTCATTAAAATGAACCACGCATGGGTTTCCAAGGATTTTGTCCCACCTTCCCCTGATGACACATAGGGTGACAGAAAAATGGCTTGCTTTGGTCCACCTCTTCCTGGGACTTCACCTATTTCGCCTTTTGCATCAGCTGAATGTCCAACATCAACATATGCCACTTTCTAAAACTCCCTAACTGTGCTGCCTCCCCC